>NW_020954953.1:12744714-12913150 GCF_900497805.2 Vombatus ursinus | reverse complement strand
AGATAGATAGATAGATAGATAGATAGATAGATAGATAGATAGATAGACAGACAGACAGACACATAGATAAACAGGTCTTAAACAAACCAATGATTTCATTGTTATGGGTAAGTCTCCCTACCAATGCCTATAGACTACCAATCTGCAACTTACAGCCTTTGATAGTTGTCTGGTAGAACTGAAATTTTAAGTAATTTGGTCAGGGATCACATAGCCAGTATATGTCAGAAGCAGGATTTGAACCTTGTTATTCCTGACTCTAAGGCTGGCACTCTAGCCACTCTATCTCAGCTTATATGATTATATTATAAAAAGCAAATATTATGACAACATTATGGATTTCATGCAAGAGAAGCTTGGTGCCTGCCACCAGGATTTATGAAATAAGAATTTATAACCTAAGGGTGGTAATTGATGTAAATGTTTAGTAAAGAGGATGGGAAAGATAATCCCCTAATACTTTTAATGAGGTGCTAAGGATAACCTAGGGAAAAAAAAGCTAGTGGAATAATGAAGGATCTAATAGCAGGGTCTATCATTTCTATTTATTTCTCTCAATTTCAACCAAATAACTAATTCAAACTTAGTCATAATATGTTTTAAGTACTTTTCTTTCTGCTCTCTGTTACAAACTCTCTGTCTTCTTTCTTTCTGTCTTTATATTGAAAGACTTAAAGAAGTAATGATTTTATTGGTGTGGGAACTCCCTCCATTGATGCAAACCACAATTCCCACATGCTTTAGTAAATAGTCTTCATGAGATGTTGTGACCAAAGAAATTCATCAGCTCATGCTTGATCCTTTGGGGTTGAATCTTTCTGAATTTAACTAAACTGATCATTGGATGTTAGCCAAATAATTTGTTGTTACACTAAATTCAAGGAATTTCCAATTTGGTAGGACCATTCAAAACTTGTGTTCTGCTGGAATATTCTGCAGGAACCCAAAGTCACTGCCAAATCCTCATGAGCTATCAGAGTCAAACATTAGTGGAGGGTTGAGCTAGAATGTTGCTGCTTCATTTTCATCACCCACCCTGATCACTATATTCCCTTACTGCTCATGCTTCAGATGGCTAGTCTGGCCCATATAGAGCCCAGCTTGGCTCATCCATTTTATCAGTATTTTCCTTTTACTTCAGCCAACTTTAAAAGCATCTTCCACTGTTGAAAAGAGCCTTCCACTTCAGCATCTACCTACTACTTCTAAAATAGTGGTTTCCAAATGTTTTCATCCTGAGATATCATACTATCTTTCATTAATTTTCTTCAAAACTAAAATATGACTAGAATCAAAGGAGGATACTAAAGGAAAAATAATTGAGCTCAAAGTCCAAAGATCTGTGTCAGTTTCAGTTCTGCCACTTACTGGATGTGTGACCTTAAACTTCACCTGCCTGACCCTGTTTTCTCATTTGTCCAATGGACTAATTGGACTAAATGACCTCCACGGTTCCTTCCAAAGCTAAGATTCTGTGACTTTGTAGTCCATTTCTTTAGTGCAATAGTAAATAGACCATATTCAAGTTGTTTCACAAAAACAATGACCAGGTTCTCCTCTCAGTCACATTCACCCTCAGACTGCCACTAGTTATTGGAATGGTAGGAACTAATAGGCAAAGATAGTTTAGCATTCCACTCAACCATCTGTCCATTTTACAACAATTTATGGAATACCATTTATTTAAAAAAAAATTCATTGAGCTACATGTTATAGACAGGGAATATGGCAGCCTTCATGCTGTGATGCTAGAACTGTTGACACCAAGGTGCGTGGCCCAGCTCCTTCTCTTCCCTTCCCCAACACTGTAGGGAACTTAAGTAGGTGGAGGCTACCACTGACAATCAGGCCCTTGCCCTAATACCTACTCTTTCCTTTATATATACCTGCACAAGAGGAAATTGGCTTCCACTTGCTTTTGGAGGTCTCTTTCCCTCTGAATCTAAGGCCACTTTTAGAAAAAAGAAATCTTCCTCTGTTCTGAAAACTACCAGAGAAAACAAAAATACTACCTTCTATCACCACGGAGTATTTATGGATTTATTATATTCAGAAAACTCCTCACTCCAGAATCTGCTACCACACACCTTATTCTACTTCACTAAACCATCTGAGATCTAGAACAATGCCTCAACCTTCTACTACTTATCAAGTGCCTAGGTTCCAGGTCTCTTGTCACCAAGAGTCTACCCAAAGACCAAAGCCTTGGATACCAGGTGTCTAACTCTGAGGACTTCATCTAGGACCAGAGTGTCAGACATCAAGCCCAATTAGGGGCTAAGTAGTTCTTGAATGTACATTTTCTCTGGTCATCTTGGGAGAAAAAGAGTGTAAGTTCAGTCAAGCCCCCTAAGGACTTGATCACCAGGCCTTAGGCTTCTGATGCTATCACTTGCTTCCTCAATGTCTTCTTTCCTGGTGTTTGAGAGAGTACAATCTAGTGTTTCATTATCATAGGAGCCTCAATAATGAAAGTTTCAGTCAATTGGTATTTCCTCCATGCAATAGGTAGCAAACCCTTTGGTCTGCAATTTATAGGTGTAGAAAGTTGTCTGGGACACATGCCTTACCAACATCCATCTTTTTCTTAATCTTTCTCCAATCTCTTCTACCACACAAACATCTTCTTTTCTGAGAGGCAAATAAAATACTTCAACTCATATTTCTGGATGTGAGCTCTGAAGAATGCCTTATAACTGAATCTTCCTAAATGAAAAGCCATATCTATAGAATAGGCCTGGTTGCAATAAAACCTTAAAAGTTTCAGCCATGAAACTTTTATTTTGGTATAAGGACTGGACTGGACTTATGATTTCACTGGCATCAATCAATCAAAAATATTTGTTAAGCACTTACTATATGCCAGATACTTTGCTAGGCACTGGGAACACAAGTACAAAGAATGAAATAATCCTTACTAGCAAAGACTTTATATTCTAACGAGAGAAACAAGTACATACTATAGAGAGCATAAATATAAATATATACAAAGTAGTTAAACAGGAGGTAGTGTGTGAGAGAGGGCATTAGCATTTAGGGAGATCAGATGAGGCTTCATGCAAAAGGTGGGGCTTCAACTACAAGGAAGAGAAGGATAGTATAATGAACCATTGGTACAATACAAAGGATTTGGAGTCAAAGTCCTTGGAGATGAAAACTCATCTTTTCCTGGTACCAATATCCCTTCTCCCAACCCCATCCACCTCATCCCTACCCTGCTTGAGTTCCTATCCTCCTAAATCCTTCCCCCGTTCATTTTGTCCTTTGCAATCATATCTCTACCAAAAACAAAATGCCCTTCATCCCAAACTTCTTGCTCTCACATCTGGATATTTTCTTGCTCTCATGGAAATGTGACTTCCTCTGGAAGATATGATATTCCTGACCACCCTATCCAGTTTTTAATAGGTACTTGAGCTTGTAAGAAGTGATATAGAGGGAAATGAGTAGGACCAGAAGAACATTTTATACACTAACCACAACAATGTAAACACAATCAGCTTGACCAACGATGGAGAACGCTATTTCCCACCTGACAGAAAAAAGATAGACTCAAGACACAGAATAAGACATGTGTTTTTAGACAGGGCCAATGTATAAATTCATTTTGCTTGACTATGTATTTTTGTTACAAGGGTTTTCTTTTTCTTTTTTTCCTTTGAAAGGTGAGGATGTGAGAGTGAGGAAAAAATTGCTTTCTAGTAGAAAAAAAATTAAAAAAAAAAAAACAAGCACTTCATAAATGTTTGTTTAATTGAATGAAAATCAATTTCTCTCTATCCTCCAGAGCTCAGCCCAAGTGTCACCTCTTCTACAAGGCCTTTCTTGATCACTTTAAATCCTATTTTTCTCCTTCTCTGAACTTCTATGGTAATCAATTATTATTGCCTTCATTTTAGAATGTTACTGTATGCTGCCTTGCATCATTACTTCATTGTTTAGTTCACATATGTTTCTTCCTGTCTTCTCCGCACAGCCATTAACTAGATTATAAACTCCTAGAGGTCAAGGATTATGAGATTATGGGAAACTGCTCTGTATCTCTCCATTCCCAAGGCATACATGAGTACTTGTTAAGTACTTTAACACTAATCATCTCATATTTGTGTAGGATTATAAAGTTTGCAGATTGCTTTTCTCATGACAATTTTGTGAGCTAGTGAAGATGTTACTGTCCCCACTTTATAGATAAGGAAACTGAGGCCCAGAAAATGTAAGTAACTTGTCCAGAACTATAGAGCTAATTTGGTATTGAGACTAGGATTTGAATTCAGATCTTCAGACTCCAAACTCAATGCTCAATCCACTCTTTTTACTTGAATACACATTCTCAAGAATCAAGGAACCAGAAAATATCCATTTTGTAAGAAGAGAACCCTCAAATCCTTAAAAACTAAGATAAGCATACCTGATCATCTTAGAGGGACCATAAATAGTAAGACAAATACAGTACATTGCAATTTGTTTTCGTTTGGTGTTTTCTATTTAGAACATTACCAAACATTTTCTAAAAAAGCATTCATCATAGCAGAGAAAGATGACTCAATGAGATATTTCAGTCACATCTTACAATGGAGGTGACACTCCCTTGAGATGACATTTTTATTGGGCTGAAACCCAACAAATGATCAGCAGGCACAGAAATCACTGGTGCGAGAAATTCACGGCATAAAACAGGCCTTCGAGCTTAACCAGACAACACGATCAGTGCAAAACAGAAAAGAGCTCCTTGTAACCCAGTGTCCCAGCCACTTTAAAGGATGATAACATGAAATTTCAAGAAGATTCAGCGAGGCCCGTGCCGCCTAGCCTATCACTCCTCACCGCGATGAATGCCTTATTTCTGGTGGGCCAGCAAATTGAAATTGATTTACGTTGCGTGGATATTGTTCTGCAAGGAGACAAAAGAGGCAGAGAAGAGGCAGATTCATTTTGGATGAATCCCAAAGTGGACGATACCTACACATGCCACTAACACAAAAAAATATTTAAAATGAGTTCATTTGGGAGGCATAAAGCTTGAAATATTTTCATTAGGGCTATAAAAGAAAGAGCTATTATTCAGCTCTGAGTTTTTTACTACAGGGTAGAAGAAGCCACAAAAAGATTTTTTTTTAAACTACCAATAAAACCCAAAATTCTCACTGGAAGAATTAGCTAGCTATACCACTAACCTCCCTCTTCTCTCTCTCTCTTTCCTCTTTTCTCTCTCTTCTGTCTCTCTTCTTTTTCTCTTTTCTCTCTCTCTCTCCCCTCGTTCTCTCTCTCTCTCTCTCTCTCTCTCTCTCTCTCTCTCTCTCTCTCTCTCTCTCTCTCTCTCTCTCCCCTCATTCTTTCTCTCTCTCTCCTCTCTCACTCTCTCTGGCTTTGTACCTGCTCCTGTCATGAGGGGGGAAAAAGAATGATAAAAGCAAGGAACTTTCCTAACTAAATATTTGTATTCAACAGGAGTGGGATTTATGCATGAGATGCAAATTACGATGTGTTGTTTACACATCTGAGGAAAAACAAATCTTGAATGTAAATGTTTAGAGGGCATATTATTTTTAAATATGAAAGTGGTGAAATTATTACATGTTTACTACTCCCACTCTGTTAAAAAGACATTAAAATGGATTTTAAAGGAACTTTTATCAAAATTACAGAATTCATAGCAAACAAGATGTCAGAAAATAAGCATAAAATGTCTGACTATTTCCACTTCTGATAACACTTTGGAAAAATTAGTTCCCCTTTTAACTGATTTCAGATTCCCTCTCCAGCCCAGCCCCCTCACATACATACAACCTGCTACTGACCAAAAAACCACAAATGTTAATACATTTCCATTTCATACCTTTCAGATCTTCCATTATTCCTTTTCTATCTCAATTACTGAGGCATTATATTAGTTACCTTTTCCTTAGGCTGATCTTTTTTAGAGATCCGTTTTTTGTTTTTTGTTGTTTTTTTGTTTTTTTTTTTTGGGGGGGGGGGAGGTAAAGGAGCAGGGACGGGAAGCTAGAAAATACAGCCACTTTAGAAAATTGAACATCATGGCGCTATTCTCTAAATTGCCTATTATTCATTCTAGGAATCAATAAAATAACTAACATAGTAAGAGTTAATAGTATAGGAGCGTGCTGCTAAATGTTTAACAACCAGCACCCTGAAAAAAAAAAGGTATACATGACATACTTTTAAGTTTAATCTGCATTATTGACATTTTCCCCATCACTTTCTAAAGACTAGACAAACAACAAAACAAAAAGTAAAGCCCTGAATTATTGCTTCCTCTAATTTCTGAGGTATATATGATGTTCACATTGAAAATTTAACAATCTCCAGAGTTGGTTTGAGCTGGCTTCAGCGTACACTATAGTACTTTAAGGTTTGCAAAGGACTTTATATATATATGTTAACTCATTTGATCATATGATGACATGATCTCATATAATGTACTCATTCCAGTAGTCAAGCTAAAAACCAAACCAAACCAATCACATGGCAGTCCTTACTTGGAAGTGGAAAAAGATCATATAAATGATGTCATTTCAAAGATCAAAGACATAGCCAAAAGGCCTATTAGTCTCCAAATATCTCCTCCGCTAACCTGCCACCAGTGACTGAAATCATCACCATTATAAATGTGTTCTTCTGGGGCAGGGGAAGCACTTAGTTACCAGGAGTCCCCGTGTAAAATAGGATGCCCTCTGAGACTGCCACAAGTCATTGACATCTTGGCATGAATTTGTTCATCAAAGATGAACAATCCAGATACAAGGCATATAACTTTGATTGAGGATAGGAGGGAAAGACATCTCTGAAGTATGGAATGCATCATAATCTGGTAGTAAAAAGAACAAAAATGCTTTCATATTGCATTGTGCTTTATGGTTTTCAAAGTATTTACACATATATACATATTTACACATATATATTACCCCTATTTTACAGATAAAGGGAAGGGAAGGCTAGGGGAGGGAGGGGAGGGGAGGAAAGGGAAGGGGAGGGAAGGGAAGGGGAGGGAAGGGAAAGGAAAGGAAGGGAAGGGAGGGGGAAGGGAGGCAAGGGGAGGGGAGGCAAGGGGAGGAAAAGGTTACTTAAGGAAAGTAAAGGGTTTCACTCAATATCAGTACTTTAAGAACCCTATAAATAACCTACAAGTTTCTAGACAAAGTTATTCCTGGAGGCAGGAAGATGGAATTTATTATTTCTAAAGGTTTCCCTCCAGGCCTATGATTCACATGTAGAAGGGTGTTTCTCACGCTACCCTCTATTTCCTTTAAAGAAATGAAAGACTGAATCAAGTAATCAGACTTTTGCAGCAAAAAATTAGTCTATATATTTAATTCTCAGGGTTTAGCCTACCTGTCTCTCTTAAATGTTTGTTTTTCAATAGTGAGAAATAAAACATCTTTAAAAAAAAAACTCAACATCGGTCACTTTGGTTAAGTTTATATGATGACAAATAAACCAAATTGAGACCAAAGTATTCAATGAGACCAGTGCAATAGGGACTGAAAAGACCAATATAATCACATTTTCTGGTCTCCATAGTACAGCCTTAAAGTGAACTGTGGAGAATAAAATAAACGAATATTTCACTTCCATTGATGAAGCTACACTCAAGTTGTGAGGGTCTACCATGCAGCTCTCCTCTCTCATGTTCCTTTCAACTCCAACCCTATACATCTACTTATGTGTTTCTCTCTTAGGGCCTATGCTTCCCATACCCTGAAATAGGCTTTTGTCCTTGTAAATGATAAGCTTCTTGGACAAGATAAAAGTAGCTCATTATTAAATTCTCCTTATGACTTTCAGCTTCTATATGTTTGCTTGTCTGCATGCCTGACTGTCATTAGTAAGTAGAGAGAACTACATAGGGTCTGAGTAAGGTACCTCCCTTACATTAATCTAAAAGTTGTCGATGTGAGTCAGCAGGGCTCAGCTGCAGGGGAACCCAGGCCACAAGCTTGGGACCCCCCACCAGTAATTGTGCCTCTGGAGTCCAATTACGGTCAATACATATAAAGCTGCACCTACAGTCCCCTAGTCCTAGTAACTGTTAAATTAGTTGTATTGGTTCAACTAAGATAAAGATGCATAGGACATCACTGTGGTCTTATTTAGGAGTGACAACCTGGTACATATTCAAGGACTTATGCTACAGTAGGAAGAGGGTTGGATTGGTAGTTAGAAGGTCTGAGTTCAAATCACTTTTCTGCCACAAGAGTTAGAAGATCTGAGTTCAAATCATCACTCTGCTACATACTACCTAGGTAGCATTTGACAAGTCACTTAACTCTCAGACCTCAGTTTCCTCATTTGAAAAATGAGGAATTTGGACTATATGAATTCCAACATTCCTTCCAATTCTAAATTTGGTACCTTCTAAGTCTGCATTTGCAACTACAATCCATGGCAATATCAAATTCTGTGTTTTTATTACCACTTCCGTGAGTCATGTGTTTCTCTGTGAGTTCTTTCCATGGGAATAGTATCAGAGGATATATGTGTATGTGCATACACATACATACATATACATATATGCATACACACATGTGTGTATATTCACATGCACATACATTATGTGTGACCTGTATGTATATATGTATGTACAAATATACATACATGTGCATTTGTGTGTGTATGTATGAAGAGAGAGAGAGATTTGAACCATGAAATCCCTTGTACAAAGAGAAAGAGAGTCTTTGGGGAAACTATACCAGATTTGTCAGCCTCAGAATTGCTGGAATAGGTTGAATGGTAAGGCTGAGTTGAGTACAATAATTGCAGGAGATACTTATATGCTCAGTCCCAGACTTAACTTAATCAGAATTTACCTGATGAGATTGTTCTGGAAAATTTCCTTCCTTAAAGGTTAAAGCACAATAGTGAAGAGAAAGCAAAACCTGACACCTCCCTCACTCATTCCTTTACACCTGCTAACTCTGTGAGGCCTTTTGGGTCCTCTCAGCTTCTGGTGTGGCACCCCATTAGATTTTATTTACTTTGCCAGTATTTTGTACCCAGTATATGCACATTGCCTCCCCAGTAAAACGTGAGTGGGGGAAAAATGTATATTTCATTTTTGTCTTTCCATAGTAGATATTTAATAAATCTTCACAGATGATTATTCATCTCCTGGTGTTTGATGGCCTACCTAGAATATTAGGTATATGCCCCTTGATACCTGCAACCTTCCTGCCTCAGGCTTTTTTGATCACAGTCATAACAAAATAAAACAAAAACACAGAATCTTAGAGTTGGAAGAAATTTAGAAGTAATCTTATAGAAATTAGGCCTGATCAAGAATCTAATCCATGTCTTACCCACTAAGTTGAATATCCAGCCCTTTCTTGAAGACCTACAGTAAAAGAGAAATACCACTTCCTAAGGCAACCTATTTCACTTCCCAGTAGCTCTTGCAGGAAAAGTATCCTTACATCATGCTTTTATCTGCCCCACTTTGACTTCCACCCACTGCTTCTAGGGTCCCCTCAAAAGCCAACCAGAACAAATCCAATTCTTCTTCCATATGGCAGCACTTCAAATAAGCATTAGATTCTTCTAATCTCCAGGCTAAGTAACCCCAATTCTTTTAACAGATCTTTATAAGGCATGATCTCAAAATCATTCACCATGCTAGTTAGTCTCCTCTACTTATCTCCAACTTACTAATGACTTTCTTAAAATGTGGCACTAGGACTGAAGACTATATCCAAGATGTGGCCTAACCTAGAAAAAGTACTATGGCAACATTATCTCCCTTTTGCTAGACACTATGCTTCTCATAAAGCAGGTGAATGTCAGCTTTGGGAATTGCTTACATTGTTGATTCATATTTGACTTGCAATCCACAAAATTCTCCTGACCTTTATCAAATGATTAGGTAGTAGGATCTTTCCCACTTTATACTTATGAGATTGATTCCTCTATCCCATTAAACGTCATGTTCTCCCATTTGGCCAAATGTTCCAAAGTGTAAAGATCTTCTTGGATACTATTTCTAACATCCAAGATGTTAGCTATCTCTTGTGGCTTCCTGTCCTCTGCAAAATGGATAAGCATTCCATCTATCTAAGTCATTGAAAATAATTTTAAATGGCAGAGGGTTGAGAGCAGGTCTCTGGAATACTGAACTTAGAAATCTCTTCTAGTATGACAAACTCCTAATATCAACATCTGCTGCGATATCTTTAGTTCTGGCCATTCAGCCAGGTCTGAAAACACCTCGCTGTATGTGAGCTATTCTTTTTAAATTAAAAAAAATATATTTTATATTTTTTAATTATGTGTAAAAATGTTAACATTCTTTTTTATAAATTTTGAGTTCTAAATTCTCAATCTCCTTACCATCCTCCTTGATGGAGAAGGCAAGCAATTTGGTATAGGTTATAAATGTATAGTCATGCAATGCATATTTCCATATTAGTCACGTTGTAAAAGAAAACACAGACAAAAAAAAAGCTAAAAAAAAAAAGAATGCCTCTATCTGAATTCAGAGTCCATCAGTTCTTTCCTTGGAGGCAGATAGCATTTCTTATCATGAATCCTTCAAAATTGTCTTAGGTCATTGTATTGCTGAGAATAACTAAGTCATTCACTGTTGATCACCAATTTCTTTTGTAGATACTCACTCATCTTTCTTTTAATAATGCATTCTAGAGCTTTTTCAGTATAACTCAGTTCACTGCAATTCAGAGTCCACGCTCTTCCCATTCTCCATGATCTTCCAAAGATCGTGATAGTGGTTTAGCAAACACATCCATATTTCTTTAATTATCCTGAAAAGTAATTTTCTATCATCAACCATTAATAATTAAACAATGAACATTTGCTAAGTGACTTCTATGTGTCAGGCACTGTGCTAAGTGCTTGGGATACAAAGAGAAAAAACAAAGTCCCTGCTTTCAATGAGCTTACAATGTAACAGGGGAAAGAGCAAACAAATACGTACAAACAAACTTTGTATAGAATATCTAGGAAATAATTAAAATTGAGAAAGCAGAAGAATTTTCTGTGTTAAAGACAAATAACTTGGTGTCTCACTGCACGTCAGCAGGGAAACTTCAACCATTAATACTCATGTTCCTCTTAGTCTTACTGGATGATCCCTTCTCTGATGGCACCTGTGGATCCTCATCATCATTCCTTGGAAGATAAACAGATGCTTCCTCCTCAGAGGTTCTAACCTCTTCTTCTTCATTAAAAAAAAAAAAAGCTTCACATTTCCCAGCTTCTAGTTGTCAGTGGTCCTTCCTTGCCTCCTCTTTGTTACTTTCTTCCTCCTTCCCACTTCCTAATGTATGTTAGCTTTGCCTCTTTAGATCCCTTTTTTTCTCCTTTATTTTTACATTGGAAATCTTCTTGCATGTTTAAAAGGATATTTTATTCTCCTAGTTATCTATAGAGGGTTCTTAGGTCCTTTACTTTTTTCTTCTAAGTAGGAAATCTATAGAGATAAGAAGTATTTGGCCATGGCAGAAAGATAAATATCTCACATTCTGTTCAGATCACTTCAAAATTCTTCTTTCTTTCCATATTTTCTGGAAGTAAATATGGCCTCATAGCCAAACCCCCTTGAAAACTGCTGTGGCAAACCATCTGTAGAGGTCATCTTCAGTAGAGCCATCACTCTCCCTTTTACCTTGTTAGTATTTTGACCAGTATACCCAACTTCCTTTTCCATAGCTTATCAACTCCTCTTTCTTCTTTTCCTTCCCCTCAAACTTTTCTTCTCATTCTCCTTTTCAAGGTGTTCCCTGCCTTCTGTTTCTCTCAGAACCCTCCCAAATTTCCCCTACCCAAATTTTTATCACTGGACTTTCCCAATTCCAAAACCTTCCAAATCTTCTTTTCCATGATTTTTTCTTTTCTTCCTTCTTTTTCAGTTCAGGTCCTCCTCCTCTGACATCCACTAAACTTCTCCATTCAAATCTAGAAATGAAGTCATGGAATCTCATTATCTTTCCCTCTTGTGTGGGTATTCCCAGTTCTTATCTGACAACTGAGTTTCCTAGGCACTGATTGTCCTGACCTTTATTACTGAGTCTATTCTGACTTCTTATTTTACTGTTAATCTACAAACCTCTTAGTCTAGACTACTGGTTTCAGCTTGTTCTCCATACCATTCAATTGCAACTTGCAACCTTATCTCTGAAAGCTTATGATCTCAGCACCCTTATATCCGTAGAAAACTTGTATGATTATCAGATGATGTCATGATTGCAAATGTAATAGGAGATTAACTACTAAAAAAAACCTTCATGTTCTTAAAATATCAATCTATGATTAGGGTTACTTAATTCATGGTGTTTTCTAAAAGGAGAAGAATAGAAGCTGATTAGGAAGAAAAGTAATATGAACATTGATCCATGAATGCATTAAATAAGGTTTAGTAATTTTAAAAGTGGGCTGGCATTCAAAGCTAACATGTTAGACTGATATCTCAGAATACTAAGTGTTTCCATTTCATAAATGGGAAAACAAGAGAACTGATGTACCTTAGAAATATAATTCATTGCATTATTTCTAATCATAGATATACATGATAACTGGAAAGGATATCTTGATTTAGTGGATTTATCTCTAGATCAGACATTCTTTCCTACATACAGTTTCTACATGATAGAAGGCTGTTTGACAATCTGTAAAATCCCTACTCGGTGCAATAGCACATTCGAATTACTTTACTTTCCCAGAAGGCTGGAACACTCTGACCCCACCAAAGAGCCATTGTCACAGCTGCAAATACCCTCCACTGGCCCTCCAAGTCCACATCTGATCCACTCTGACCCTGGTGACACAGCCTGGTGGTTTTATTGAATGGCCTGGGGTGACATTGCAGCAAGGCAAACACTCAGGGGCCTCGATTTCTGAGGAAACTTTTCTGCCCTTAGAGCTGGAATGCAGAATACAAACACTCTCCTGTCTCTCTCAGCTAATGAGGATTCCTGGAATGTGTGATCTATGGTAACATGCTTCCAAGGAGTATGCTTTGTGAATGCCCACACAATTAAATTCATTCAAAGATCATTTTAAAGACCAGAATTAAAATGCTGCTTTCAAAGAGAACAAAAAAAATAAAAATAATGGAAAAAAAGGCTTAAATGGCTAAAAATGCATTTTTTTCAAGCCATAAGGTATTTAAAACATGAGGTAGATGCTTAGTTATGTAGAATAACCTAAGGGCTTTCAAATTTTTCAATACCAAACAATTCAGTCCAGCACTGCTCCTTCAGGAAGAAATCATTGGAATAGACTTATTTTGGAATTATAAGGATGTAGCTGAAATTGCGAGATATATGTGTGTGTGTTTGTTTTAACCTACACACACATGTATAGAAGCTAAATAATGTATATTAAGCATACTGGTTTTAAAAAAAAAAGCATTTAGGTGCAGTGTGAGAACATACCCCTAAATGTTTATCTATCTTCACCAAACTAGATACTTACCGTAAAAATCATCTACAATGAATATGTAGAATAACATAGAAAAACCCAGAAATGCATAGGGAACAAAATCTAAGAAAACAGCAGTAATAACATACATATTTGGCTTCTAAAAAAATCCAAATTTTGATTCTGATACATTTTGATACATTTTCCAGGTATCTCCAACCCTCCCACTCTTCAAACCCCTGCTATACAGAACAAGGCTTATCGAATCTCCCCCTTTCCCTCCCCATGTCCCATAAAGAGTTACAGTTTTGTAGTTGTGTTTGGTTTTGGCACCCTCACAGAGGGAACCTATATGTGGAAGGGAAGGGAGAAAGGGAAAAAGAGAAGGAGGGATGGACCATTTTAGGGGAGAGGGATGGAGGAAGAAAGCACTGAGAGAGAAGACAGACAGAGTTGTTACCCCAAGTGGGAAAAAAAACCCACCTCCCTCCTTTCCCCAAGACTTCTATGTCCCCAAATGCCCTTGAATGCATAGAAAAAATTTGATTTTATAAGTATCACTGAGACTTAGTAAGGTGGACTCCATGGTTCTAGGTGGACATACTATAATAGAAAGGAACAGAATAGGTAAAAGTAGAGTGGAAACATGAACAATACCACCATATGTGAATATAATATCACAACATGGTATAACATCAATATTCTAAAAATGAATGATTCTGAAAGACTTAAGAACTCTGATCAACAAAATGATCAACCATGATTCCAGAGGACTGATGCAGAACAACCTATCTCATGACAGAGAGATGATGAACTAACAGGCTGAACGATAAAAACATTTTTGATATGGATAATATAGAAATTTGTTTTGTTTGACTATGTTTATAAGGTCTCTCTTTCCTACTTTTCTCTTTTTTTTTCTTTTTTTCAGTGGGTAGAAGAGGTAAGAAGGAGAAAAGACAAACGCTTGATATTTTTAAATGAATTGAATTGAAATGCAAAATAAATTTAAAGTTTTTTTTAAAGAAATTCATAAGCCAAAGTGAAGAAGCAGAGTGGAGAGTATTTGAGTGAAGATCAATAAAAGTAGAATCAGGAGTGATATTTTCATTGGAGTATTATGTGGACCACCAGGCCAGGAAAAGGAAATAGATGAGTTCAAGAAACAGATCAGAAGCCAAGGTTGAAGGCACAATATAGGAATGATAAAGAACTTCAATAGAACTCATTTCAATTTCCATGCTGACCATCTCTACAGGAGCCAGACAGAAATGTGCAATGAAAAACAAAATGAAGACTATACAGGTGCTCATCACAGTGATTTATACCTAGTAGATACTCAACAAGTATTCATTGAATTAAATATACTAAGGATTATATTTCAGAACTGGTCCACCAGATTAAAAAAATCAGTTTTAGAAAGATGTCCTGCCTCTATTTTAGGATTAAGTCAGTCAACATTTTGGGGTCACCCATTATAGGCAGGACTTCAAGTAACCTAAAAGTTTTTAAGTTACTTCAAAAGATAATAGGATATAGAGCAAAAGTTGTGAAAGGATTGTTTTCTAAAGTAGATACTAGTTCAATAATTTTTTTTAATTCATAAGAGGAAATTGGAATAAATGATCTCCAAGTTCCCTCCCTTCTCTAAACTAGTATAATTCTATTTACTAACATACTTTTTGATTCAATTCCACCGGTCATTTTGAAATCTACTAGTTTGTCATTGTTAGCAAACTGTAAGGTCCCAGAGGGGAGGTAATTTATCTTATTCATCTTCGTGATTCTGTCTTCCATAGGACTTCCTACGTTGTGGCTGCTCAATGACTTTTTGAGTGAATGAATAGTTTATAGTATAGAACAAAATGGAGGGATAGATGATAAAAATGAAAAAAATCATAATAAATAATAACTAGTTTATTTCATAATAATCTGCTGTTTGGATACATTCAACTATTTAATTTTATTAAGCCTATTATGAAATAACTTTCAAATAATTTTTATTAATCTACTATAATCTCTGAATTTCTTAGAAACCAAAACTCTATGATGCCTCTCAAAATAAGATCTTCATTTTACTCTCTGGCAAAACATAACTAACAACCCCACCATCATTATTTCTACTCTCTATTACTGCACTCTGCCTAATAAAATGATCTAGTCTATACAGCCCAAAGCAAAGTGAACAGTTGAAGATATCCAGATAACTCAGGATAATTTGTTGGAGTTCTGGCCAGATTACCCACGTAATTGCCTTCTTCTTATACTTTGTCCTGGTTCTGGTGAGTGAAACTAAGCACGTCAAGAGGTAACACAGAAAATCAATTTTTCCATTTGCTTTCCATGAAACATTCCAGACAAACGTGAAAGTGTCCACATAAACCACCATCACCAAAATTCCATTGTGAACTACGGGTTAAAAACAAGGTATTCAACCAGCCCCTCTCAACACAGTAGTAACCTAAATTGCTGTTTTTAAAAGCCAGTGACTTTCCCTGTTAAACTCAATACCTATCACATGATTAATGTGTTTGTGTCTTATTAACTGCTCTGTTACAGAAGCTGTCCAATTCCCCACCACCCTTGCTGCATAGCCCCTTTTGTAAAAACCTAGTTGAAATCATGCTGTTCTGACTGCAGGCTACTGCACTTTCCTCCAAAACATCATAAAGAGCAAAGAATTAGTGTTTCCCAGTAATTCAGTCCATAAATCAACCCTTGTATTTCACCCTGAGGATAACAGAAAGATTCCAAGAGAACTCTCCGCATTCATATTCAAAAACCTGTCTGTATAAAAATGTCTGTTAGGAAGAAGGTGTGTGTTTGGAGGAATGGGTAACAGACCAAAAAATATCAGCAATAGCTAAATCCTTCCAATGGCTGGGAACCACTCCCCCACTCCCCCTTGTTGAAACAATCACTTGCAACTACTGAAAATTGCCACCTTATCTAATTGGTGGTCTTACCCATTACTACCTTATCAGGTCCCAGGAGTTTGAGAAAAAGAGAATGTGGAATGACCTTAGTATCTCTGGGACTGACCTTAATATCTAATCAGTCAGAAGTCTCTGAGAAACCATGTGAAGGTGTCACAGGCCCCCTCTGGCATCAAGTCATTCAAAAGATGTTTGCTTCACACTTGTGTGAGCCAAGTTAGCATGCAAAGGATAAATCCAGTTTACTATAGTTGTGCCCTGGAGTGCTGCTAAAGTTAAATTCACGTTTTAAAGTTTTGGTCACCCTGTTATAGATGCAGTACTGTAAGGTAGGGAGTGAGGTCAGGGTAGGTTGGACAAGTCCAGCTCAGTTTATTTAAAAACATCTGAGCCTGCATGTGGGAAAATCTCTGGACGTAGAAATAACTTTCCAATTTAATAAACATTAATTAAGAGTATGAAAAGACACATTTCTCTGCCTGTAACCATAGAATTTTAAAGTCATGCATTAATAAATGATACATATACTAATACATATTTACAACTTTAGAACAATTCTTTGTCCCCCAACAATAACCAAAACATGCTTTTTTGGAAAGATAGCTGATATTCCAGATTAAGATGTTATGATATCTATGTATATATATATAGATAGATAGATAGATAGATAGATAGATAGATAGATAGATATAGATACAGATATAGATATATAGACATGTGTGTATAAATATATATACATATATATATATGAATACACACATATATGAAGTCAGAAATTTGAGAGTTCCATTATATTATTAAGTAAAGGGAAGAGGGTGAATTTATTCTCTCTCAGTGACTTTGGGATCAAATTTGTTTCATTACAAGGCAATGAGTTTCTTGCCAGCCTAACAGGTCTCCTGGAATCTGGAAATCAAGCTGTTCTGGTTCTAACTCTGACATTGTCACCAAGAATAAATATTCTGCAATCATAACTCTGCCGACATCTCAAATCTCAGACATATGGCAAGAAATAGCACTGGCAGTTCTTTCTCCCTATTAATATTAGCATCGTTTTATACTGTCTTGCTATAAATTATATGGAACGCTTTTAGAGTATTTCTTAAACAATCTCAACGCCAGATGAAAGGAGACCAGCTTTCAAAATTTTGTTCTAAGAGTCATAGATCAAACCCTAAAACCTTAAATGGGGGATTATTTTGTCTCTCTCATCTGTCCATCCCAAGCAGGAAAGTGGCAACCTCTGCTGAGCTCCGTCTGGGAGTTTTCATTGCCCGTCCTCATACAGGCTTGTACCCAAGAGCAAACTGAGATTTATAGATAACTTGTCTGTTCTATATTTTATATGTGCTTTGTTTTGTTTTCTTATTTTTTTTACATTTTTCCCTTTAGTTACTATAAAATTATTTTTTAAAGTCCTAACTTAGTTTGGAATCAATTAGGGGGGTCATAAAAGTGTGTAATTTTCTTAGCCAGGAGTATGTGGAAGGAAATTTGGAATTCTAAGACATCAGGCAAACTGGGAGGCATAAAAGGAGGAGGTATAAACCCACTAGAGATCAGGCCAAGAAAAACCTAGATGGGACTAAGTCAGATGAGACGTGAAAATTGGCACCTTTCCTGCCTGGGCAATAGCTCCTAGGTGATGCAGTAGATGGATGCCAGGTCTGGAATCAGGAAGACCTAAATTCAAATCTGAGTTCAGACACTAAATAGCAAGCAAGCTTCAGTTTCCTCATCTGTAAAACAAGGATAATGATAGCACCTTCATTTCAGGGTTGTTACAAAGAGCAATTGAGATAACAATTTTTAAGTGCTTACCACAGTGGTACATAGTAAGTGCTATATAAATATTAGCTATTATTATTATTACATATTGGACTGTACTCTCACTTTTAGGCATAGAAGAGGACTAACTAAGGAAAAGGACTTCCATCTAGAAGCTAGTGTTGAAATATATGACCTTTCACTCCTGCTCCTGTAACCCAACTCTAAGTGGGGGAGGAGGAATAGAAGCCCTCAATTCTAGAAGAAGCCAGTTATTTGAAATTAAAAATGGTTTCTAGAACCCTTTTGCTGCTGACTGGTTTTCCTTTGTCTACACCCTTCCTGCATTGCTCCGTCCCCTTGCAGACCTTCCATTCCACCATCCAGACCTTCTCATGCCCTCGGCACAAATAATACTTAACCTAGCTGTGAGGAGAAGGGTTATGCCCTCTGCCGACCTACAGTAGGTTACACACACACACACACACACACACACCCCACATGCATGCATGGACACATACATAGACAGGATATAAACATATCTTTCTGCATATGTGTATATACTCATTGAGGCTGGGAATCTCATTTCCCTGGGAATAAAATACATACAGCTTGTGAGAAACTAAGGCACTTTGGGAAGGTTGTATTGACTCTTTCAGACCTGTAGGATATCATTTATTCAATTACTATTGCTGGGAGCACAAAGTACTGACTCCGTTTAGTTAATTACTGCCTCAGTGTTCTAAATATTGGGCTGACAGGCCCCCAAAAGTGAATGTACTTTTCATAAGTCCCTAATTTAGTCTCTTAGTTTGTATATACATATATATATATACATACATACATACATACATACATACATTCTTACTAGACATATTAGATACAGATGTAGATCTACCTCAATATAAGCAAATTTCAAGGCAAAATTGAAAATTAACCTAACCTCAGAAAGTACTGTGACTTCACTTAGTCTGTATCCGTTTCTAATGTACCGACTACTTCTTTTTAAATGTTATTAATTATCCATCTTTAAAATGAAAAGAACCTAAACTCTATGAAATTCTCCACACACTATCATAACATGAATACAACCTCTAAGTGCTTAGAGACACGTGTATTCTTTATATTTTGGGCTGAACTCTCACTTCTTCCATATGGAAGAGAGAGTACTATCTAAGGAGGGAAGCTTCCATCTGTTTGCTATGATTGTCTAAGGTTTTCTACAACTTCAGTTTGCCCACTGGGAATAACAAAGCTTCTTGTTTAATTCTGAATAACTTTCCTTCCCTCTAAAGTCCCAGTGTCCTCTTAAACAAATTAATATTACCTCTAAATGTGTCAGAAGAAGAAAAGAGAAAGGAGTATTTTTCCATATCCAGCACCTACCAGAGTTACTAGCTCCTAGTAGGTACTTGAAAATTTTTGTTTAAGTCAGCTTAAACTAAATTGATTTGAATATTTTCTTCATTGGTAAAGGAAGAGTTGTTAATAGTCTTCAAGACTAAAACTTCCAAAATTCTCCAAAGCCAATGATTCTGTAGAGTCAACTAAGTCAATAGTGAGGCACCATTCCTCCACCTCCATTTGGTTTCTCTCTCCCCTCCAATTATACTCCCATGCACACAGGCTTACATTTGTACACAGTGGCCTGAGTGCCTCACATAACATTCCTGCCTTTGTCAAGCCCTTCTATTGAGTTCCAGTCTAAATAAGGCTGCAGAAGAATAGATAAAGGAGCACCCTTCAACTTATACAGATGCACACACATTCCATGTCTCCTTATCTGGGGTGGAGATAATAAACACCAGAGCTCAGCCAAGTGAGTCTTCACTGATTGACAGGACAGAGCAGGTTGCCCAGCACCCTCTTGTAGAGAAGTAGAACATACAATTTAATGAGACTTATTATTAAACACAGAACTCCCTGAAAATAGATGTCAAACCCCAATGAGACAAATGTAGCATTTCAGGTGGAAAATTGAATGGACCAATGGGAGTAAATAAGAGCTCTTACTCCCACTCTAGCTTATAGAGATAGCATAAAATATTGCTTGCTGCAGATGCTAAAGCAATGATGAATGTATCAAAATATTAGCATCAAAAGCCTGCTGGAATATATTTGCAATGCCATGTAAACTGCTAACAGAGATGCTGTCCTGCTGTGACTTCATATTAATCTCTGAGTTCTGGCTAGTCACGGGGTGTCGCATGCACTATAATTAGACTTTGGAAATATGTGCAGAGAGGAGGAAATGGAGTAATTAAGGTAACCTATTAGATGTCCATCCTCATCCTTTTGAAATAAGCCAGAAATACACACCACACTGGGTTCATCAGACTGCCCTTCAAGGCAAAAAGGTGTCACACGCTGTAATTGGTAGAACCTGAAAGCAGCCACTGTGGTGCTCCTCTTTTTTTTTTTTTTAGGAAACCTATTTTCCACCCCAAAATCAATCTGGCAAGGTTGTTATCTCTTAATGCACACCTAGAGAGGTTTAAGGGTATAGAGGAGCATTGGTCTTAACAACCTTGCCTTTGCATTGTGGGATACTGAGCCCTGTCTTCAAAACTTCACAGCTGATAGGAAGTTTATGTCAACAGGAAAATACATCTTTGAAATACTAAGGGTTGGGCTCTTCCTTAAAAATATTTAAATCAAGGACTGACAAACAGAAGCACTGCAAAGCAGCCTCAGCCATGCTACTTTACATGAAGAACGGTATTCTTTACCCTTTGGGTACCTCCCACCTAAGGATTTGCTCATCATTTCAAAGAGCTTGCTTTTGAATTCCATTTCTGAGAGAAAGTGAAATGGAGCAGCAGAGATGTTGAACCAAGTTGCCTAAAGTCAAACTTGTCTAAAGCAAATCTGTGAGCTCTGATTTTAAGTATGTGGTTTAAGTCATTATTCTGTGCTCTCCAGTCTGTAGGAGACAAGATGGAGAGCTTCACCTTTAAGGCAGTTTTTTCTGTACTTTTTATAGACAAACAAATATTACAAAGTATAAAGTACTGCATGTATTTTTAAATTTTAAAAAATGCCACAATAACAGCATATTTTCTAAATTTCTAAGTGCCATGACTGATGGTTTAGTGGTTGAAAAATGCTCCTCAGTTTTGTACTGTTTGATAAAGCAAAGTCAGAATGAGAAACAACAGATTCCAGCTGAGATGATGATGGGTAGACCTATTACATCACTTCTCCCATATGTCATCTCCATGGCTAGCCAAGTCACCTGTTGCTATCTAAGATGAAGAATTTTAATTGAAACATTTTAAAAATATTCCTCCAGAGATCTATAAATCCTCCTCTGACATCTCAATCTATTTATTAATTAATCAGGTTATCCAGAACATAAAGTGATTCTCAAAAATGATGAAAAGTAGCACCCTCAGCCTTTAGTACATTTTTGGAGGAATAGAAAGGTGATTCTGTTATATTGCTCAGTAGAAACTTCTCTGGCTAATTAAGCAATGGCATTTGGAAGGCCAATAAAGAGATATTGTTTAATTCCATGTTAGTGATTAATAGGGAGGAAGAAATCTACTTTCTGTGGGAAACATTTTTAATGTCAGATTATTTATATGATGTTTAGTATTTAGAAAGACAAACTAGACAATGTTCTCTTACTTGCCCATGATTCTATCTTTTTTTTCTGCCACAGAAAGCATGTATGTTACAGAGCACCAGTGAAAGGTTCAGTAAAGAAGATATCTAAAGGGGTCTTGAAAGCTGGGGAAAAAAGAAGTAGCTGGGGAAAAATATCAAAGGCACATGTTTCTGCCCAATGAAAGAAAAAAAAATCCAAAACAGTAGTTGAGAATCTGAACCTCTCCCATTTCAATTCCTTGCAGTAACTGAAAATTCTAGAAATAGAAATTTCCTAAAAATGGACAGTCTGAAAAAGAATAGATTTAAAATAACCAAGGTAAGATTTAGTCAAAAAGCACTAATTGTTCAAGTAACAGAATACACATTTTTTTTAAAATCTGATGCTATTTTCATGCTTATCACAGATATTAATGATATAATCTGCAATTTCTACTGTGAGAATAGTTGTTGAACCGCTTAGGTCAGCCAGGCAGATTATCAAGATGATCTGCCAATTCTGCAAATCATATTATTGATTATACATACCCTTCTCATTTATTCAATGAGACTTATTGAGACCTATTATAATACTTTGACAAGTGCCAAAAGAGTGCAAAGAATCTACCTTAGAATTGTGTTTTTCAAGATTTTTTGGCCTAAGCAGCCGGGGCAGGAAGGTGGAGGAAAGGCTGGGT
Source organism: Vombatus ursinus (assembly GCF_900497805.2). Lineage (NCBI taxonomy): Eukaryota > Metazoa > Chordata > Mammalia > Diprotodontia > Vombatidae > Vombatus > Vombatus ursinus. The sequence continues at coordinate 12,890,775 of NW_020954953.1, read as the reverse complement.
AAAAGCAAAAGCTTGTTGCATGGAATGATGAGTATGACACATTTGAGGGACTGCAAAAACTGGGAAGCAGAGACTTTGTGTGGGCGATTTGTGGAAGATAAGATTCAATAAGCAGAATGGTGACTGAGAATGAAGAGCCTTTTCATACCAGACCAAGGGGTTTGGACTTTGACCTTTAGCCAAGAGCTTTTGGAAGCTTAAACCAGCTTTTGTTTGGGACTTCCATTACCCAGGAGATGCTAATATCCTTGGTCCTTCTCTTGTGATTGGTGAGTCCTTGGCCAGACTTCCATTTCAAGAGGTGCCTAGGCCATGCTCACTTTACTCCTTGCTCCAGACTTTTCCACTACTTCCTCAGAAGCCTTCCTCCAACATGGGTATCTTCCTTCCCCTCCCCCCCTTTCAACTCCCTCTCGTGTGTTGTCTATCTCCACTAGAATGAAATTTCTTTGAGGGTAAGCATGTTCTTTTTTGTTTCTATTTGTATTCCTAGCACAGTGCCTACCACATAGTAGGTGGTTAATAAATGCTCTATCACCTATCTATTTCCCAGAGACATATTCTAGTCTGAGTGTAATGGATCCATTCAGCATTGGATTTAAAAAATCTGAAGTTGACTTTTCTGGTTGTGTTTAGATGAGAGTAGTTAAGTAAATACTATCACTTAAACAGGGAAAGTCAATGTTCACTTGCAAAATTAAGTGAACAATTAGCACTCATCTGAACATGTCCCTAAAGATTTACTGAATGAATCTATGCATAGATAAATAAGGAAACCAAAAACAAGTGTTCTTTGTATTTTTCATCTCTGAAATCTCTGTAATTATTTTATATAATAGTATTTCAAAAGGAGGGGGTGAAAGGAGCATGCCAGTGGAGTTCCACCATTTTGCATCTTTACTTTGAAAAACCCTCTAGTTTCCTTGCATACATACCTGACTACAATGAAACATTCTAGGCTTGGGATACCTGGAGGGAGAAGGAAGTTGAGAGTTACTACAACAGGGAAAATGAGAGAAAATCAGAGAGAATTTTTAAGGGTGAAGATCGAGTATTTCTTTTAGTCCCTTCTTTTGAAGGGGCTCGTTGGGGAGCAGCAGAGAACTATGATTTCTTGGTATAGGAACTCCCCTCATCAATGCAAAAAAATGGAGAATTATCTGGTGCACTGGAATGTCCAGTGACTTGCCCAGGATCATACGATTTATATATGACAGAGGAACATAGGTTTTTCTAACTCCAAAGATTTTCCTGACTCCACCTTTTCCATTGGAATCAAATCCCTGGGAGACCATAGGATCATAGGAACCACAGATCCAGGTCTGGAAAGGACCTCAGAGACCATCTTGTTCAACCTCCTCTACCCCCACTTACCCATTTTACAGATAAGTTAACTGAGGCCCAGGGAAGTTAATGAGCTGGCCCAAGGCCACACAGGTACTAAGTGTCAGATGTGGGTCTAAACTCAGGTTATCTGATTCCAGAGCCATTGATTTTTTTTCCCATTGTATCACACATGAGAAGGGTAAAATAGCTCATGTGGTCTCAATACAAAATTAATTTTTATGATGTTCCAGACATTGGTTAATGCTATATAATAATGTCAGATTGTGGAGAGGAGAGGCAAGAAGTAATTATCCATTTTGGTTCATATCCATGTTAAGAGCCTATTCAAATATGAATATGCATTTAGTTACATGCTAACCTAACTCTGAATCTGGTACCTTTCAGCTACCTGAAACAGCAGTAAAGGAGTCTTTTGACTGTTTACACATTTCAAATCCTGAATGCCAGATCTAAAGCTGTGACTCCACCAAGGCCCTACCCTATCTCCTCAAAGCCTGGTTGCTGAGGGTCAAGGGGAAACAGTTAGAGATTGGGAGAAATTCCATGGATCAGGGTGATAAGTTATACTTTCATGAAGAAGGACATTTCGTAGAAGAAAATTAAGTTAAATACAACAGTGTCTTGATTTACAAAGTGTGTAAGACCCTAAAAAAAAGAACCACTTTTCAAAGGAAACCAGGGAGCTCACAATTATTAGGAACCCTGAGGTCAATGCTTATAAAATGAAAATGAATTTTTTTCTGCAACTGTAATCTCTTTTATGAGGTTCGATTTTCATATTTGTATTTTCCTGAAGGAAGGTGAAACCTGAAAATGAAAAAAAAAATTAAAAGATAATAATAGCTCACAACTCTATGAAAAGTTTTTTTAAGACTTTCAAAGGATTTTATACTTATTTCAGTTGAAGTGAGGTAGATGTTATTATTATTATACCATCTTTTTTGTTATCAGTCACTAGTGTCCAACTCTTCAGGACCCTGTGGACAGTAGGACCGGACTGTCCATGGGATTTTTCCTTGCTGGAGTAGCTTGTCATTTCATTCCAATGGATTAAGGTAAACAGAGGTTAAATGATATGCATAAGGTCACACAACCAGCAAATGTCTAAGGCTGGACTTGAACTCAGGTCTTCCTGACTCCAGGCCCAGAGTTCTATTCACTGAGCCATCTAGCTGCCCCCTTCCCTGTGTTAAAGATGAGAAAACCAAGGTTTAGAAAATTTGTGCAGCTTTAAAGGAATAATATCGTGTCCAAGAAAGGATTCAAACCCAGGTCTTCGTCATTCTAAGGTTAATAGTATTCCAGCTGTTATCCCATGCAGCCTATCGAATAAGGCTGTAAGGACTTCAAATGAGTTACTAGAGGAGATGGTAGGTTTGACACAAGGTAAAGAAAGAATGATTTAGATGGAATTTTCCAGGGCACAAGAAGACAGATTGGATGTTTCCATATAATCTCTCATCTTGTGTTTTTTTTATGATTAATCCCACCATTTTTCTTCCTTTGACAGGAATTCTGGATATTTCTTAGCCCAAAGGGCAAAGCAGATTCATGTGCTATAGGCAGAAAGAGTGCTGCATTTGGAGTCAGTGGGCCTGAGTTTTAATTCCAGCTCTATCACCTGCTATCTGAATGACCAGTGCATGTCTGGTCCTCAGTTTCCTCAACTATCACATGATAGAGTTGGATTAAATGACTTCAAAAGTCCTTTCCATCAATAAATCTACAATCGACAAAACTAAAACTAAGTTTAAGTTCAGAATTTTCTACTCTTCCAAAATTAAGTCAGCTTTTCTTCTGAGGCTGAGAAGCTTCTCTGAGATAATCATATGCCAAGCAGAAATAATTGTGCATAGAAATTCTGCTGATTTTTGTAGTGCATTTTACAGAGGCCCAGATTAAACAGAACAAGATGAGTATGACTGAAGATGCTGAAAAGAAAGGCGAAGCCGAGCAAATTAAATAACTGCTGCTTCTTTCTTTGTGGTGGTGGGAGACTCAAGCACTAAGAATATGAAAAGCCCCAACTTGAAAAGCAGAGACTTCTTTTCAGAATAGTAGTCCCTCTAGAAGGTACTAGAAAGACTTCAAAGAAGTAGGAAGAAGCTGGATAAGAAAACTTGTTTATCAAAACTTAATCTAAAACAATCTGAACTTTCCAGGCTGAGAATCTTGCAAGACTCAAGATTTCTCATGAGATCATGAGCACATTCTAATAAATAACCTCATGGACTAGTTGCTCTCACAAAGCGATGGGACATCTGTTTCTAGCCCCTGGGGGGCACTCACAAAGATTTTTTTTTAAAATCAGAAAACCTAAGAAGAAAGGAGAAAGCTTAAACATAAGAAGATTCCATTTGAGGCTTTTGTCTTTATTTGGAGGAAAGCTTGGTTCCTTCTTGTGGAAACTAGTTCATTATTTTCCTAAGCAGAATCCAAAGCTCACTTGCTCACCTACGTCTCAGTGTAGAACCCAACTCTGAAGACATTAATGCAATGCAAATAATTTTCTTAAAAGTAGGGTGGGGAAGGTAAACTACCACAAAAGCCATGTTTCACAGTTCTCTTCTTAGGAAATAGAAATTTTGTACCATAACTCATATTAAACATAAGAGGAGGATTTAGGAAAACAAATATCATTGAGGTGCCGACCATTGTACTCATGTTTAAAGACAGCTGGTGGAAATACTCAACAGTATCTTCCAATGAAGGTTAAAATTTTCCAAATGAGAGGGCGCAAGATAATAACAAAAGCTAACATCTCTCTAGCCATTTGATCCTCACAACAGCATTATGAATTGGGTAGTCATCTACTCTAGGTTGAGTACACTGTCCATGGTTATAGAATTAATGTCAGAAGTATGAATTTAACCCAAGTCTCTCTTGATTTTGGGTCCTGTGCTCTTTCCAATCTCTCCTAATTAAGAAAATGGGATTTATGTTATTAGGGCAACCAATTATTACATGTGCAAAGAGATCATTGGATCATAGGATTTAAAGACTGAAGGAACCTTCAAGGTCATGCAGTTCAATGTCTCATTTTACAGATTGGAAAACTGAGGTTCTGAGGTGGTTTATTTAAAAATTCAGTCTCCAAATGACAAATATAAAGGGAGATGTGGTCAGACAAAAAGATTTTGAAATGATCTAAATTTAATCTTGCTAGTCAAAAGGGTATCTGTAATTTATTTCATGGTGGATTTGGTTACATTTCTGGCTTCCCAGGGACAAAACCAGGACGTGAATTTATGGGTAAAGAGGCACTTTTAATGCTAATGGGAACTTCTGTTCCCAGAATCACCAGCAGGGGGCTCTGGCTGATAGCATTGAGTATGCAAGCATTCACAATTTCACACATACCAAAGAAAACAGTGAAATGGAGTGCAGGAATGTTATAATGCCCCCCCATGTGCTTCAATTAATTTTATTTTGGTTTTGTCATATGTATACTTCTGTATGTTTGTGTGTGTATATATTCTGTATGTATGCGTGTACATATATGTATTCCCATTAGACCAGCAAATATATATGTACACACACATATATATGTTCCAATATAATTTGAAAGTCAAAGAAATTTTATTTTAAAACATTGTAAGTTGTGTTTAAAGAACAGAGAAAGGTTGAACATTTAAGTAAATACAAAGGCTTCAAAATAATTTCCCTACATGGTTGATAACTCAAGTAAATCAGTATTATAATATGTCCAGTGAATCAGAAGCAAAAGGTGAAAATAAGTTTGAGAAAGAAAGCAGACTGTTTTAATTCACTGAGCTGGGTGACAAATTCAATTTTTTTAAGCAGCACAAAGAGTCTAATGCTTATTATATTTTCAAAAGTTATATTCAAGTAAGTTCCCACTAGCTACCTACATTAGATTTTTTTCTTTAAACAAAAAAAAAGTGCCTTTTTATATTTTTTAACTGGCTATCTTCTAAAGAAAGAAAAATACTGGGTTTCCATATGAATGCAACATCATTTCAGATAGAACAGTTGGGAAAGATGACAAATAAAAAAGTAGCCAGACAAGATCAAAGAAAGCAGGAAAGGCTTAATTGACACCCATGCAACTTTTCTCTGTCTCTTCGTTACAGGAGAGGATGCCTGCTTGAAGGGATATGTTTTCCCACTGGGAGAGAAATGTGCAGCATGACAGGTGCAAGTGGCTAATAACTTATGGCATTTGCAGGAGAGTGGAACAATTTATTCCCTCCCAAGCCTTAAGAGATTTTATTTATAACGCACAAGAAAAAGCACATCTCACCGATAAGAGAAAGTCAAACTTTTTTTTCTGAAGTTGTTTTTTTTTTGTTGTTGACTGCTTTAAATACTCTTAGTATACAGGTTTTTGCAAGTAAAACAAAAAAATAATGGAAGCTATATATTTCAGTTGGCACGTGGAAATCAAAGCTCTGGAAATGTGATGAAGACGGATTAAATTTATCCTGCTTTCTCTTCTTGTTAAAATCAATGTTATATGAAAGGATTATCAAGTGAATCAGCTGTGCTTGTGGGGGTGGGGGCGTCATAAAAAAGTAGACTTGAAATACACATATACTTACACTATACTATAATTTTAGAAGTATTATTCATTTCTATTGTATCAATTCTTCTGTATATCATATATAGCACACTGTAGTTTGTATGCCAGGGGTTATTTTTTGTCACAAAGAATATATGTAGTCAATAAATAATGATTTTTCTTTTCTTCCAAAGAAAATTTTTGCATAGATTTGGGCTTATCCATTCTTTTAGAACAGGAAATATGACTTTCTTGGGACTAGGAGGAAAAGGAGTTTCCCTTCCCTTGGATTTATGCTACAAAAAAAGGAGTCTGCTGGTCATACGATGTCTGTTCAGAGCTACCACTGGTTAGTATGTGTGTGGACAAAGATAGAATCCTAACCTCAGGGGCAAGGAGAGCAGCAAGATCCCGTGACCAAAATGCACAAACCTGGCCTCTGTATAGTGGTGCTGCCATCAGCCTAAAAGAACTAAAATCATTCACAGTGTCCCAGAGTTGGAGGGTGGGGATTGTAGAGGAGCAAAGGAGGGATCTATAACTAGAATCAAATTAGTACATAGAATTATACAATCAGTTTTCAAGTAGCATTGGTCTCATCCATCCAGCAAGAAGTCATCTGGTTTAATTATCTCATTTTATAAATGTGTGACCTGAAGGAATTTGTCCAAGAGTCAAACAAAAAGTTAGTTTTAGAGTAAAAACTATGACCCAGGTGTCCTTATTCCTAGTCCAGTATATTTTCAACTATGCAACACTATGAAAGGCTGGCAGGATGGTGATGGATGGAGAGTCAGGAAGACATGAGTTTGAATCCCTCCTCCAGGGGATTCTGCTCATTAAAACATGCTGATTATATAAAGTCTCTCAGTTCCACTATCTACACATCAGATTCTTAGATAGCATTTAAAAAAATAGTTGTAATGGATTTTGGTCATGAGGAGAAATGTCTGCTTTGCTTGATGAGAAGAGAAGAAATAAAAGAAGCACGTTGGAGGATGAGGAAATACTTCCTTCCATATATGAGAACAACTTGGCGTTCTCTTCAATATTAAAGGGTGGTGAAAGTTCCCGGTGACTCTTGCTTTTCCTGTGTGGGTCACAACCTTCTTCAGCCTCTGTTCCCACATTTGTAAAATGGAGATAATAATGGCACCTACCTCATGTGGTAGATAAATCTTAAAGGACTTTATGAATGTTAGCTATTATAATGAATTACAAAAATAACTATTGTATATAAATATATATTTTATAAAAATAACACATACAGATGACTGGTGCCTAATTTCACTTGTCTGAAATGTCTATTTCCAGACAGGTTTCAAGTTACCATTTATTATGACACCACAGACTAGGGATGGGGTGCTAGTTCTTTCCCCTCTATTTTTGTTATGATTCCCACAATAAGTAGATATCAAAGGAAGAGGAAACACCCAGAGCTAAGGGGTTGTTGTTGTTGTTGTTTGTCCTTCATTCTCAAAGAGAACCATGACATGCAAGTGAATTGGATTTAAGTGAGGGAGGACTGTGTGAAGTCACCAGCCTCACTTTCTCCTCCAGAGCCATCTGGGTCCAGTGGCCAGATATAGGTCAGGACAACTGGAGATGGCCCTGGATGCAGTGGGGGACCTTTGCCTTTTCAAGCTAAGGTCTTTAACAGGTTTCAAGCTGACTGAAGGGAAGTCCATTAAGTGATTAAGGCTTAATAAGAAATGAGGCAGAGAACGGCCTCTTAACCTAGTCAAAAAAAAAAATCTATATGGGAGGGGAAGACCCTCAGGATTTCTCATTAAAACAGAAAGCTAAGAGGAGGAGGGAGAAAAAGCAAGAGTCACTGGGAGCTTTCACCATCCTTTAATATTGAAGAGAACACCAAGTTGTTCTCATATATGGAAGGAAGTATTTCCTCATCCTCCAACGTGCTTCTTTTATTTCTTCTCTTCTCATCAAGCAAAGCAGACATTTCTCCTCATGACCAAAATCCATTACAACTATTTTTTTTAAATGCTACCTAAGAGTCTGATGTGTAGTTAGTGGAACTAAGAGACTTTATATAATCAGCATGTTTTAATGAGCAGCTAAAGAAAATGGCCAATCACTAGAAATGAGGTTGTTGTTTTTTTAAACCCTTTAAGAAATCATAACCTGGAGTAAATAACAGAGAAGACAATAAAGGAGTTCAGGAGAAATCCCCTTTCACTGAAGGTAATTATGTGTCTAAAACATTTCCAAAGCTAGAAAGGAAACAAACCACAAACATATAAAAATTAGACAGGCACTTACAGAGTACAGAGCAAAAAACCCATTACAAAGCATGACCTCTAGACAATTATGGAGATAGATTTAATTGGAAAATATCAGGATCCTGTTCTATGGCTTATTTTAACTGAAACTGAAAATAAAATTTAAAACACAAATGTAACTCCCAGGCCACAGCTTCTGGTAGACTCATATACTGACAATTAGTGAATTAGAAATCAGGCCTAAAACAAGTTAAATCTAACTACTAACTTCACAGTTGAATCTTCTTTTCTGGGGTTTATGGAACCATAGAGGAGAAAAGAAAATATTAGTGAGAGGTAAAATCTACAGTTCTTCACCTCAAAGCAGTTTGATAAAAAGATCTATACCTTTGGGGAGAGGGAGAGTATATAAGATAAGCTTTCTGGGGACAGAATTTTAAGACAGGCGCTCCTCTTGGTATTGAGACCAGAAAAAATAAAACCACTGCAAAAGCTTTGGCCAATGCCTTTTTAAAAATATTAAAATAGTAAATTGCACAACTTGAAAGACACATTAGAAACTAAGACATCTCAACAAATGAACTATCACTGACCATATGTGTTGACAAAGCAGAAAATGATGCTTTTCTTTGTGTTGCATGTGGCTGAAGACCTAACAATTTTATGCAAATGTAATTTGTTAATTGCAGTTTTAGAATGGAGGAGGAAGGGAACATTGTTGCTTCTGACTGATGACTGAACATTTCCTTTTAATTACAAGCCAGGCACTGAAAATTCAATGGACAAGAAGCATTAATTTAAAGGTAAGCAATAACTAGTGACCCACTGGAGCTATGTTGGCAAAACCATGGTAAAGAGGCATGGAGCCATAAACTCTGCTCAGTTCAGGTTTTTCCAAACTGTGGGAGTCCACTTCCTCTACAAGGGGAAGAGTAGAAGACTGTCTTGGGGTCTGGAACGACATGAAGCAACGGCCAAAATTATTAGACGTTTTCAAGTTCAAGTCTCATAGAAACTTATCCACTTTTTTAAAAAACAAAAACAACATTCAAATCAAAGTCTACAAAGGCAAGGCAAACGCAGAAAATTTGCTCCAACAGAAAGTAAATGATTTGATCATAAGATCATGAGTCATATATTTAGACCTGAAAGGGATTTTACAGACCATCAAGTCTAATATTCTCATTTTATAGATGAAGAAAAGCCAAGGGTCACATAACTGGTAAATGTCAAAGGAGAAATCTGAGCCCAGGTCTTCCTGATTTTAAGACCTCTCCACTGTGGTGCGTAGTTGCCTCTAAATAATACTCACAGCTATTATTTAACAATCCATGAACAACCTCTTTGTGAAATTGTCTGACAATATGGAAGCAGAACATGGGATCATTTCTATATTGAAACAGGTTTTCTCTTTCTAAAATATTTTTAATGGTATTTGAGCTTAGAAAAAGAAATCCCATTTTTTCTTAGTTACAATAACACAGAGCAAATTCATTTTATAACTGACTTTTCTTTCAGAAACTTGTATACTCAATGGACATTTTACCAAAACCTTTGAGTCTTAAATAAATCATTGCAAGACTATTAGATTTATATTGTGATCCAGAAACATAAATTGAATGTATTTATGGAAAAGAACTGTGAATTTTAAATTTATAAATTTGTTTTCCAATTAAAAATACCAACCTTGCAAATGAAATGAAGACCTACTTGTTAGAAACTTGACTAATGCATAAAAGTTACTCTCATTTTATTATAAAGACCTAGATATTGCTAAATATAAATAATAGAAAATATTCTTTCATGTACAAATATGATACATTTGATCCAACTCCTTCTGAAACAGAACAGTTAATAGACATGTCTTTAAATAGGATGTTGGATTTGAAACTGAACATCCTGTTGTGTTTTGGCTACCATTAATAACATTTTACTTGTTTGAAATTGGGCTCACTATAGCTATTTTAAGGACGAAATATTTATCTTGATTAGTGGTTTAAAAAAAGAATTACAAATAGCAATATCATTAATTACATGACAGAAGTTATCAGCTGAAAAATAAGACCCCCCTCATATTTGTGATATTGTTATTATTGTTAATCACAAGTTATAAGCATTATGTTATACATGATTTATTAATTATATTAATTTGTGATATACTTCATTATATTTTGAAATTTTTGCCATAAATTTAATAAATTTTAATGTTAGTTGAATCAAATATAAGCTAAGAGAATTATATAAATTGTTTTAGGAAAAGTATGTGGATGGGGCAGCTAGGTGGTGCAGTGGATAGAGAAGTGGCCCTAGAGTCAGGAGGACCTGAGTTCAAATCTGACCTCAGATATATAACACTTACTAGCTGTGTGACTCTGTGGAAGTAGCTTAACCCCAATTGCCTCACACACACACCCCAAAAAAGTATGTGGGTATGATAATTTTTCTGTGAAAAAAGCGGGTCTCTACATGAAGTTTAGAAACCCCAGGTTATCCTATTTTATAATAAATTGCCTTTTCTTCCTTTATTTTTTTGTTAGTATAAAGGGCATGCTGTGGATTCATCTGGTCAAGGTTCAGGCCTAGAGGAGACTTGCCCCAAAGAAAGAAAGAAGATTCAGGGTTTTTCTCCCACTCTCTGAATCATTATTCCCCACCTAGAGATCAAGAGAATATTTATTAAATGGAGCTTAGTTATGGTTCATGTCTAGATCTTTTCAACATGGATCAATAAATGTTTCTTCTCAAAAAGTTATCATAAGAGTAGTAAATATAGGTCCAGAGAAGGTCTTTATTTCTGCATCTACAAAAGAAATACTTGTTTCTTTCCCTTTCCGAACTCTATTTTCTTCTGTATAATTTTAACATTTTATTTATGCTCTCTTTTTTTCTCCAAATGACTGTGCAATAATTTACCCTCATGCCCAAAAAAAAGAAGCCCTTCCTCATGGACTTCATTTCTCCCACATCAGCAAATGCCAGCAACAGGAATACAACTCAACTCCTTCTAAGTAAGTCATCAAAAATGAAGAGAAATAGCAATGAGAATGATTATGATCAACTATAACTGAATGAGACAGACATTTTCAGACATAGCCAATGTATGGATTTGCTTTGCTCAACTATGTTCATGTGTCACAAATGAGAACTTTTTTGGAGGGTAGGGGGTGGCACGAAAAGTTATAAAGAGGGGAGGTGCATAATGATAGTGATATTTATAAAAAAGGTAGAAAAAGAAAAAAGAAACAGTGATTTTTTTAATGTACAAAGGAGAGTAGAAAGAAGTTCAGAGGGAGACAGAAAGGCAGGATAGTTTTGGAACTGTCATGCTAAATTTGTTATACGCTTTTAATAAGTTGTATATAATAAAGATACATGGTTTCATTTGTGATGTTCTCTTTCTACATATATTTATATGTGGGAATACAATGTTTGATATTTTATTAAGTAGAAGAAAAAAATTAAAAATAAGTGTATCTGTAAAATTGTAAACATATATATTCCAATATACCCTTTAAGGTATAACAATTTCATGTTTCAATCTGGGCACTCCCAGACTCTTACCAGTAGTTTGGAGTCATATTGTGAGGAATTTGAAAACTCAGATCAGTAGTTTATACTTTACTTTTGAGTAATGAACAGTCACTAAGGGTTTTTGGGTAGAGGAAAGATCAGGGTGATGCACTAGGAAAATTACTGGAAAAAAGTGGATTAGACTGGGAAACAGAATGGAGATAGGGAATTCATATCCACAGACTTACAAAATCAGAGAGTTAGAAGCGATCTCAGCAGCCCTCTAGTCTAACCCATACATAAATGGAATCCCCAACATAGAATATCCAACTAATGGTTGCCCAGATTCTTCTTGAAAATTTTCAAGGAGGGGGAACTTCAAATTAACACTAAAATTTTGTGCTCATGTGCACTGGGAAGATGGTGACACCATTATCAGAAAATGAAGAATTAAGGATTGGGAAATATTCAGAAGGTAAAGAGATAAGTTTGTTGGCACAGTAGCTTTGACCTCGTGTATAAAACTCAAGTCACAAACCATGAGTACTTTCTACTTTCTCCATATTCCTTTAAAATGCACTTTTAAATAGGAGGAAAAACTTGGCTAAGTTGTATGTTGAATGTGACAACCTTCAGTGAATTTGGATCTTTCTAAGAAATGTTTCTTAATTTACACTTAGACTTTCTGTGTGTTAAGAAAAACAATTTGCATGTCATCAACAGACACATGATAATTCCAAGCTGTGTTAGAATACCATTATGAACATAAACATTTGCTGTGCCAAATTTTATCCCTAAGTATCTAAAGTACAGTAGCTTACTCAATGATTCTGAATCTATAATGTCAACTCTGTCAAGCTGCAGGAGGAAATAGAGCTTTCATTAAAAGACAGGAAAAGAAATGGAAAACAAATTTTGAAGGGGATTGCTAAATGAGAAAATCATGGGAAACACTGTACAAGAAAACCTTGCTCACATGAAAGATAACTTTTTAAAATGGTCTGAGGATGTGTGACTTGAAAAATCAGGAAACATATTAGAATAAAATGAGAGAGAGAGAGGACAGAGAGAGAGAGAGAGAGGACAGAGAGAGAGAGAGAGAGCAGTGCAATGAAGACAAGTGTAAGTAGCATTTAAATATCTATCTTAAATTAGAAACTCTAAGACATTAATGTGTTTTTCTGACTTTTCAATGAAAGTTTTGGTTATCAAATTATATATGTATGTCCTGTTTCTGAGAGAACACAAGAGAAATCTACTGAAACTGACGTGGCTAAAAAAATAAATAAATAAACCTGCAACTCCTTAGTACCTACCTCTCCCTGTTTCCTCTCAACTCAACTGTATTTTTTGAGGGTCACCATTCCCTCCCTAATTCATCCCCAAGTTGGCTATAGTGACAAATTGCCAGTCCATTCTGGAGATGAGATTCTTAGAACCAAGCCTATCACAGCAATAATAGCAGCAAGGCAGGAGACCATAGCATGTCCTAGCCAAACATTCATTTCCTTGCCTTCTTTCTATTCTTTTTCTCTCTTCTTGATCTTTTCTCCCTTCTTTTCTCTCTTCACTATTTTTTCTTCTACTTCTCTTTTAAATGCTTAAAAAATTATTTTTATTCTTGTCTTGTCCTTCTCTTTTTTTCTCCTTCCTAAATCTTTTTCTTTCTCTTTCCATCTACTTTCTCTCCATTCTCTGCTCTATTTCCTTTACCCCTTCTCACTATCTTCTTTCTCCTTAAGTTTACTTTCCTTTTATCTTCCTTCTTCTCCCTTCAAAGTTGTTTCTTTTTTTCAGTCATTTCAGTCATATCTGGCTCTTAGTAACCCTATTTGGGGTTTTCTTGGCAAAGATACTGGAGTGGTTTGCCATTTCCTTCTCCACCTCATTTTATAGATGAGGAAACTGAAACAAACAGGGTTAAGTGACTTGCCCAGGGTCATACAGTTAATCAGTGTCTGAGGCCAGATTTGAGCTCAGGAAGAGGAGTCTTCCTGACTTCAGGCCTAGCAGTCGATTCTCTGTGCCATCTACCTGACCCTCTCCACATACTAGACAATGGCTAACCCAATTATGATACATGAATGTAATGGAATATTAATGGGCCACAAGAAATGACAAAATGAACAATTTCAGAAGAAAGTGGGAAACTTCTGTGCACCAATACAGAGTAAAGTGAGCAGAACTAGGAGGATACTTCATACAATGGTAACAACATTAATAATACTCTAAAACTGATCAATTCAATAATAGACTACAAACCAGAAGAATGAAGATGTTGTTGTTGGTCAGTCATGTCTGACTCTTTGTGACCCCCACTTTCTCCAGCTTATTTTACAGATGAGGAAACTAAGGCAAACAAGGTTCAGGGTCACACAGCTAGTAAGTGTCTAAGGTTGGATTTGAACACAGGTCTTCCTGACTCCAGGCCTGGCCCTCTATCCATGGCACCACCTAGTTGTTCTCTTTCCTTTCAATATGTTGTCCTATATTTCTCTTCCCTTTCACTGCTTGACTTTTAGAAAGAGTTGTATGTGTTCCCTGACTCTACTTTCTTATCACTTATTTTTATCCCCATTTTACAAATGAGGAAACAGAAGTAGATTGCTCAGAGTTACCAAGCTAGTAAGTGTCTGAGGCTGAGTTTGAACTCAGATCTTTCTGACTCCAGCTCCAGTGATCCACTATGCAGACTAGCTACCTTATAATAGCCTCCTAATTGCTATCCCTTCCTCCACTCTCTCATTTCTCCAATACGCCCTTTAAGGACTTTCAAATATAATCTTCCTGATGCACAAGTCTGACTATGTGACTCCCCTACCCAAGAATCTTTAATGATTCACTATTACCTATCAGTTAAAATGCAGACTCCTTAGCTTGGCATATGAGGTTTTCCATAATCTGGTTCTAGTTTTTATTTCCAGAATGATTTCATAATGTTCTTCCAAGTAGTTTGAATTCTGGCTCAACTAGACTATAAATGTTAAGGCACTAGTTTTAAAATTCTATCCACTCTGTCCTATCCCAGCACAATCACAATGTCTCCTCATTCTAGGAATGAACTTATTCCTTATGTCTGTTTGTCAAATTCACTTCTAACAGCCTCAGCCCAGAGGTCACCTTTTCTGTACATTCTTTCTTGATCTCCTAAGGTAAAAGTATAATTCCTTCTTCATATGTTCTTTGTCATTTTGTTTGGATCTTTTCTTTGGCCCATCACATACCACCTAGTATTGTATTTATTTGTATATTGATGTTTTCCCTCTTTGTAGACTTTCAACTCCTTGAGGGCAGGAAATGTGTTACTTTTCATCATTGTATTCCCAGTGTCTATTATATAGATATCGTTTTAATGAAATATATTGAACTAAATTGAATTCTGCCTTAGGTCAGTGAGAATGGGAGTTTAAGAGCTTAAAAAAAGCCCATGGTCTTCAACATCTAAAGTCCTCTCATCCCTTGGGTTACAAATCTCATCACACTTCCCAAAGCCAATTTGAAACCAAATGAAACATACCTTTCCTGCCTGGTTCTTAGATTTTCTGTTCTCTCTGATCTGTGGCAGAGTTATTCAAATTGTTATGGTCATGCACATACTTTTCAGAGACCTATAACTCTCCCTACTCATTTAACCCTGATCTATTTCCTATCATGTTAACCATCTGTAACTTTAATCACATCCTAACCGATTCTCTCAAATGTTCTAATCTTAATACTACGCACTATTTTCTCTATAGCAACATTTTACAAATACAACTCTCAATCAAATTTTGCTTCTGGAAGGTAAGGAAAGATGAAAGAAGGAATTCCTAGACAAGCCTCAGGGTGGGGAATGATGAAAAATAAATTAGGGAAACTGGTCTAAGACAGAAAAAAAAGTGAGGTGGGGGGAAGGGGCAGAGAAATTGCACAGAGTATTTTTGATTGAGATGGCAACTGGAGTTTCTAAATTCTGCCCACCCTGCTTCCTGTTTGCCAACTGGAATTTTCAAGGTGCAAATAACTGACAAAGATAGCTGAATAGATGCATAGGAATGAAAACTCATTGAAGCAGTTAACAAACAAACCTATTATATACATTCACAGAAGTCTGAATGGTTAAGGTCACAGAAATCCCAGAAGAAAAATGCTAAACCATTCTCTGTGTTGAGATTACATGCCCTTGGATGAGTATTTTCATAGGAAGGTGACTGTGGAATAGAAAGAGTAATGTCTAAGGTTGCAAGGAGGGGTCAATGAAGACAGGGGGTTATGACTCAGTTATGACTCAGGTTTTCATATTCCCAGCTCTCCTGTGTTCTATATAGTATTCTGAACTTTCAGGGCTAAAAGAGTGCTTTTTATTTTCTCCTTATTATTGCTGTTTGACAAGGTTAAAAGCACCACGTGCACTTTTGAATTGGATAATGTACAAAGAAAGTGTGTGTAATACTCCTGCTGAAAAGAATCCTAAATGAGGATTTGGAGCTGCTGAATATGAGAAAATGTCTTGATAGGTGTGTAATTCAAAGCCTTCGAATGAAAGAACTAGGCATTCACTAAATCAGTACCCATGTGAATATGTGTCTGCTGGAGAAAACAGTTGCAAGTTCAGAAACTTGGCTTATGAAAAAAGACAGTATGGTTTTCCTCTTCAAACTTTCAGTTCTCCTGGCTCCTTTTGTTGCCATAAAATTATATTCATTAACTAAATCCCCTGAGAAAGCTGCAACAGCAGAGCAGCAGTCAGAAACAATGCTACAGAATGAGACTAAAATTGATTTAACCATTTACACAAATTCAAGAAAGATTTCAAAAAGTTCAAGTATTAACTAACAACTTTAGCATGAAAACTCTTCCAGTAAAATCTCTTTTGTCCTTGTATTCAAATCTGCAGTGCATATATCACTACTTGATATCTTTCCATTTCTTGAAAAAAATTATAATACAATAAATACATATCAAACCAAAACAAAAATTTCCTGCAACTTAATACCACAATTAAATCTCACTAAAGTGAAAACTTAAGAGGGGCAGAGCTAAGATGGTGGGGTAGAGGAAGCTTTACAACAAAACTCTCCCAACATTCTCCTCCAAGCAACTTTAAAATGTTTCAAATCAAGTTCTCGAGCAGCAAAGCCAACAAAAGGTTGAGGTGAGACCATTTTCCAGTCGAAGACAACTTAAGAGGTCAGAAGGAGAGGTCTGTGAACTGGAGTGGAAGCTGGCCTGGAGCACATGTGTCAGCAACACTAGCTATAAGCCTTGGAGGTAGCAGGGATAGCAATAGCTGCAAGCTTTGGGAGGTCTCAGCCAAGAGAGGGTAAGGGGATTGGACAACTAATTAGAAAGAGATTACGGGAGATTCTGGTGCTATCAGAATGCTCAGTACTGGGTGCCATTTGGAAATTCCATTGCCCATACCCTTTTCTGGAAAATCATTCCAGACTGAAGAAGAGCTCTTGAGGCTGAAAGAGATCAGGGGCTCTTACTGGGTAAGGACTGCAGTGTAGATCAGGAGAGTAATGACCACACATCTTTCTGGATCTCACCACCTTAGAAGTACTGAAGTCTTGCAAACCCCCAGAACTTGCTCTGCAAAAAGCTAAAGTTTGGTACAATGCCATCCCCTATCCCCACAGGTGAGCAGAATCTATCTTTAACATAACATAACATAACATAACATGACATAACATAACATAACACAACTTAACACAACATAACATAACATAACAAAACATAACATAACACAACTTAACACAACATAACAAATTCAAGAAATAAACTAGAAAAATAAACAAACAATATCAGAAAAGAACCAGACTATAAAAAGTTATGATGACATAACTTTATGTGACAGGGAAGATCAAGACACAAACTCAGAAGGCAACAACATGAAAACAGCTCTAAACAAAGCCACAAAAAAATGCAGGTTGAACACAAACCCAATAAGATTTCCTGAAAGAACTAAAGAAAGGGCAAAAAAGGGTTTCAAAAAATCAGTAAAGAATGGTAGAGGAAAAATTTGGAAAAGAAATTAAAGCAATGAAAGAAAATTATGAAAAAAGAATAAGTAGCTTGGTAAAAGAGGCACAAAAAATACTGAAGAAAATGACACCTTAAAATTGAATTGTCCAAATGGTAAAAGAGGTACAAAACTTCACTGATGAAAATAACTCCTTAAAAATTAGAATTGGGCAAGTGGAAGCTAATGACTACAGGAGACATCAAGAAATGATAAAACAAAGTCAAAAGATTGGAAAAATAGAAGAAGATGTGAAACATTTCATTGGAAAAACAACTGACCTGGAAAATAGATCAAGGAGAGATAATTTAAGAATTATTGGACTGCCTGAAAGACGTGAATGACAAAAGAGTTTAGACATCATATTTCAAGAAAGGATAAAGAAAAATTTCCCTGATATCTTTGAACCAGAGGGTAAAATACAAGTTGAAAAAAGTCACCTCTTAAAAGAAATCCCAAAATGAAAACTCCCAGGAATATTATAGACAAATTCCAGAGCTCCGAGGTCAAAGAGAAAATACTATAAATAGTCAGAAAAAAATCCCCTCAAATACCATGGAGCCACAGTCAGGATCTCACAAGATTTAGCAGTTACCATAATAAAGGAAGAGAGGGATTGAAATATGATATTCCTGAAGGTAAAGGAGCTAGAATCACAGTCAAGAATAACCTACTCAACAAATCTGAGTAATAATCCTTCAGGAGGAAAAAAATGGACATTTAATGAAATAGAAAACTCTCAAGCATTCCTGATGAAAAGACCAGAGCTGAAGAGAAAATTAAACTTTCAAATTTAAGACTCAAGGGAAGCATAAAAAAGGTAAACATAAAAGAGAAATCACAAGGGACTCAATAAGGTTAAACTGTTTACATTCCTATATAGGAAGATGATATATGTAACCCCCACAAACTTTACCTGTACAGGGAGAAGTTAGAAGGATTACACATAGACAGAGGGCATGGGTGAGTTAATTATGTTGGGATGATTTAAAAAAAAGAGGTGGGTGAGAAAAAGGAATGTCCTATGACAAGGGGGGAGAAAAAAGTTGGGTGAAATTATCTCACATAACAGAAGCATGCAAGGAAGAGCTTTTATAGTAGAGGGAAGGGGCAGCTAGGTGGCACAGTGGATAGAACACTGGCCCTGAAGTCAGGAGGACCTGAGTTCAAATCCAGACTCAGACCAAACACTTGACTCTTACTAGCTGTGTGACCCTGGGCAAGTCACTTAACCCCAATTGCCTAAAAATTTAAAGAAAAAAAAAGAATAGTAGAGGGCAAAATAGGAGGGGAGGCTTAAGTAATGCTTGAACTTCACTCTCATCTAAATTGGTTTAAAGAGGGAAGAATACATATACACACTCAATTAGGTATATAAATCTCTCTTACCTAAGAAGTAGGAAGGGGTGAGGAATACAGAATGGGAGGAGGATGATAGGAGAGAAGGTGAATAAGGGGAGGCAATTGTCAGAAGCAAAACAGAATTTTTGAGGATAAACAGAGCAAAAAGAGAGAAAGAAAGATAAACAGAAGAAAACAAGATTGAGGGAAATGCATAATATGTAATCATAACTGTTAATGTGAATGGGATGAACTCACCCATGAAATGGAAGCAGATAGCAGAATGAATTAGAACTAGAATCCAACATGTTCTTTATAAGAAACACACCTGAAACAGAAATACACACATAGAATTAAAATAAGGAGTTGGAACAGAATCTATTATGCTTCAGCTAAAGTAAAAAGGCAGGTAGGGGTAGCACTCATGATCTCAGACAAAGCAAAAGCAAAAATAGACATAATTAAAAGAGATGTCCAAGGAAACAATATTTTGCTAAACAGGTACCAAAGACTATTAGTTAATATCAATATTAAACAAATACTCACTAAGTGGCATAACATCTAAATATTTAAAGGAAAACTTAAATGAATTATAGGAAGAAATAGACAGTAAAACTATACTAGTGGGGAACCTCAACTTTCCCCTCTCAGAGCTAGATAAATGTAACCACAAAATGAATAAGAAAGAAGTTAAGGAGATGAATGAAATTTTAGAAAAGTTAGATATAATAGACCTCTAGAGAAAATTGAATTAGAATAGAATGGAGTATATCTTTTTTCTCAGCTGTACATGGTGTCTTCACAAAATTGACCTGGTATTAGACCATAATAACATGACATAATCTCACAATCAAATGCAGAAAAGCAGAAATATTAAATATACCTTTTTCAGTATCATAATGCAATAAAAATTACACTCACTAAAAGACTATGGAAGCATAGATTAAAATATTTGAAAACTAAATAATGTATTCCTAAAGAATGAGTGAGTCAAAGAACAAATCAAAGAAACAATAATTTCATTAAAGAGAATGACAACAATGAAACAACATACCAAACTTTGTGGGATGCAGCTAAAGTAATGCTTAAAAGAAAATGTATATCACTAAATGTGTAAACGAATTTTTTTTAAATAAATAAAGAACAGATCAATGAATTGCATATACAACTAAAAAACTAGAAAAATGATTAACTAAAAATCTCAAATCAGGCACCAAAATGGAAATCCTGAAAATCAAAGATAAAATTAATAAAATTGAAATAAAAAAAACCCCACTAAATTAATAAATAAAACTTGCAGCTGGTTTTATGGGAAGAAAACAATAAAAATAGATAAACTGTTGACTAATTTGATTTTTTTAAAAAAGAAAGAAGAAAAACAAATGACCAATATAAAAAATGAAAAGGCTGACTATACCATCAATGAAAATGTAATTAAAGAAATCACTAGGAGGTATTTTAACCAATTATATGCCAATAAAATTGACAATCTGAGGGAAATGCATGAATATTTACAAAAATATAAGTTGCCCAGATTGACAGAATAGAAAATAGAATACTTAAATATCCATACTTTAGGGAAAAAAATTGAACAAACTGCAAATACACTCCCTAAGAAAAATCCCAGGACTAAATGGATTTACAAGTAAATTCTATAAAATCTTTAAGGAAAAAATAATTCTAATACTGCATAAGCTATTTGAAAATACAGGTAAGGAGTCCTACCAAATTCTTGTTATGACATAAATATTTTTGATACCTAAAGCAGAGGAATCAAAACCATAGAAAGAAAAAAATAGGCTGATTTCCATAATAAATATTGATGTAATTTTTAAAAATAAAATCCTAGCAAGGAGGTTACAGTAATAGTTCACAAAGATCATACACTCTGACCAAGTAGGATTTATGCCACGAATGCAGGGCTGGTTCAATATTGGGAAAACTATAAGTATAATTGGCCATATCAATAACAAAAAAATACAAAAATCATGTGATTTTATCAATAGATGCAGAAAAAGCTTTTGAAAAAATACAACACCTATTCCTATTAAAAACACTTGGAAACAAAGCCAAAAAATGGAGCCTTGCTTAAAACTATAAGTAGCATCTACCTAAAACCAAGAGCAAAATTATCTGTAATGGGAATACACAGGAAGTCTTCCTAGTAAGGTCAGGGGTAAGGCAAGGATGTCCATTAACACCACTATTATTCAATATTGTATTAGAAATGCTTGCTATCATAATAAAACAAGAAAAAAAAATAAAATAAGAATAGGCAAGAAGGAAACAAAACTATCATTCTTTGTAGATGACATGATAGCATACTCAGAGAACCCTAGAACATCAACTAAAAAACTAGCTGAAACAATTAACAACTTTAGTTCATTTGCAGTATCTCACATAAATTATCATCATGTCCACATGTTATCAGCAAAACCCAGTAGGAAAAGATAGAAAGAGAAATTCCATTCAAAATAGTTGCAGACAATATAAAATACTCAATAGTCTACCTACCAAGACAAACTCAAGAACTAAATGAACACAAAACCAAAACATAATTCTCAAAAATAAAGACAGATGTAATCAATTGGAGAAATATTAATTGCTCACGGGTAGGCCAAGCCGATATAATAAAAATGATAATTTTGCCTAAATTCATTTACTTATTCAATGCCATTCCAGTCAGACTACCAATGGATTATTTTCTAGAATTATAAAACTAATTTTAAAAATCTATCTAGAAGAACAAAAGGTCAAGAATATAAAGAGAATCAATGAAAAAAATGTGAAGGAAAGTAGTAGAAGAATTCAAACTATATTATAGAGCAGTATTCATCAAAATAATCTGGTACTTTCTAAGAAATAGAATAAAGATCAGTGAAATGGATTAGATACACAACACACAGTAGTAAATGATAAAAGTAATCTAGTCTTTGATAAATGCAAAAATCCAAGCTTTGGGGGAAAGAGCTTAATAATTTAACAAAAAATGCTGGGGAAACTAGAATACAATTTGGCAGAAATTAGGCATGGACCAACTTCTCCCACCATATACCAAGATAACATCAAAATGGGTATATGATTTAAACATAAAAGGTGATACCATAAACAAATTAGGGGAGCATGGAAAATTTTACCTGTCAGATCTACAGATAAAGGAAGAGCTTATCATCAAAGAATAGCGAGGATCACAGGAAGTCAAATGGATCATGTTGACTACATGAAATTAAAAAGGTTTTGCACAAACAAAATCAATGCAGTCAAAATTTGAAGGAAAACAGGAAATTGAGGTGGGGGAGTGGATGTATAGTAAGTCCTTCTGATCAATGCTTCATTTCTCAAATACATAGGGAATTGAGCCAAATTTAACAAAAGTCATTCCCCTATTGATAAATGGCCAAGGGAAATGAATGAATCATTTTCAGAAGAAGAAATCAGAGCTATTAATAGTCACATTAAAAATGTTCTAAATCACTACTGACTAGAGAAATGGAAATTAAAATATCTCTGATATACCAACTCACACCCATCTAAATGACAGAAAAGGAAAAGGACAGATCCTGGAAAGGATTTGGAAAAAATAGGTACGCTAACATGCTGATGGTAAAGTTGTCAACTAATCCAACCATTCTGAAGAATAATTTGAAACTATACGCAAAGAGTTATAAAACTGTGCATACCCTTTGACCCAGCAATACCACCACTAGATCTGTATCCCAATGAGATCAAAGGAAAAGGAAAAGGACCTACTCATATAAAAAATATAACAGCTCTTTTGGTGGTGGCAAAGAATTGAAAACTGAGGGAATACTCATCAATTGGGGAATGGCTGAACAAGTTGTGGTATATGATTGTGCTGTAGGAAATTATAAGGGAGATGGTTTTAGAAAAACTAGGAAACATTTATATGAACTGATGCAAAGTAACATGAGAAGAACCAGGGGAACATTGCACACAGTAACAAGGATATGGTGACAATGATCAACTGGAAGACTTTACTACTGTAATCAATACAATGATATGAGCCAATTCCAAAGGAGCCATGATAAAAAATACTATGCACCTCCAGAGAGAGAACTGATGAACTGTGAGTGCAGATTGAAGCATAATTTTTCACTTTATTTTTATCACTGTTTTTGCAACATTGTTAATATGGAAATACATTTTGCATGATTTCATATGTATAATTGATATTATATTGTTTGCATTCTCAATTGATAGGGGAGAGACTAGAAGGAAGGAAGGAATTTAGAACTCAAAATGTTTAATAATAAAGAATTTTTCATTTTAATTTTAATAATAAAGAATTTTTTAAAAAAGAAAAAATAGGAAAGTTTGAAAAGAAAAAAATAAAAGAGTACAAGATGTTACTTCTTCAAAAAACACTCTAACGTATGACTTTTCTGACAGTTTGATAGGCTTAATTTAAAGTCTTAGACAATTCAAGGCATTGGGGAAGGACTTTTCCTACAAAAAGGTTGACTATTCTTGTAAGTTAATTAAAAATTTAACCAGTTGGACCTACTGGAAAGCCAATCTGAATTTAAAAAAATAACTAAAGGTATTGTGTCACAGCATAATGGAATCTTAGAATTTAAAGAGACCTTAGAGGTCATCTAATAAATCCCTAAATAAAATAGAAATCTCATGTACAAGTTTATTAATTTCAAGTTTATTCTCAAAATGGGTTCATAAAGTGTGAGCTAACATTCTCAATAACCAAATGGATCTTTGATCTCATCTATATAGATTTTCCCTCCAATAAACAGATGATAATCCATCTATGTCTACCTATCCTGGGCAATTCTTCTTCATATATTTCCATAAGCTCCACCTGACATGCTGTGGCCCTCCTTTGTATTCTTTTGACACCCAAGCATATGGACTCTCCAGTACTGATCCCTCACTCTCATTACCAGATGAACCCTTTTTCTTTTTCATCCTTACAGTTAGCATAACAGAAGTTTTAAAGTTAATTTAAATATACTTGAATTTTACATTAAAATATTAAATAATAGTAAAAAGTGGTCATAATTTAATAAATATCTGTAGTTATTGTAATTACCATATTATTTATATGTAAATGAATTTTGCTGGAAAATTAGAAAATAGTTTGTTGTATTTGATACCTTAAAATTTATATTCATAAAGTCATGGAATATCGAAAACAAGTTAACAAGCATTTATTAAGCATCCAGTGTGCTTATTAAGCATCTATGTACCAAATGCTGTGCTAAGAGCTAGGGATGCAAAGAAAGGCAAAAGTTCCTACCCTCTTAGAGCTCATAGTCGGATGAGGAAAACAATTTGCAAATACCCACGTACAAGCAAAATACATAAATATAAATTGGAGATAAACAAAAGAGAAAAGGCAAGCATGGGGGATTAGGGAAGGCTTCTTATAGAACATGGGACTTTGGCTGAAACCTGAGGGAAGACAGGAAAGTTAGAAAATGGAGATGAGGAGGGAGAGAATTCCAGGCACAGGGGACCAAGAATGAAAACACTAGGAAAGTTGTGTTTGAGAAACAGCAAGGAGGCTACTATCTATGAATAATAAAGGTTTAGGGTGGGAAATGGAAAGGAATTGTATAAAATACAAGAAGTCTGGAAAGGTAGGAAGTGGCACTCTTATGTAGGGCTCTAGAAACCAAATAGAGGAAGAAACAGAAGAAATTATCTCACCCAACCCTCTTATTTTACAGGTGATGAAACTACAATCCAAAGAGGGAAAGTAATTAGTTTAAAGTCACAATGGATAAGTGGTCAAGACTAGAAGCCAGGATCAGGGTGCCAAAACACAAGGCATCATTTTATTTTTTTTTAATTTTGTTTTAATCTGTCTTGGGACAGAAAGGAAACAGAAATGGTCTTTGGTAATGATAGCTACATATAATCTCAGTATTTAAAAAAGTGAATAGGGAAAAAGGACTAATAATTCTAATGTAGCAATTTTCATAGGAATCTCATATTTTTGCCTAGATAAGATCCGTGTATCAGTGAATATTTCTAAGTTTCTCTTTTGCTATAGAACTTTTCCATGCACACAGTTATAAAGAAGGCTTTAACAGTACCAAAAGACTTGTTCTCAATTTTCTTCTAGTGAAAACAAAAACATTTTAATAAAAGAAAGAAGGCAAGAATGGGAGAAAAGGGGAGGGAAGGGGGAGAAGGGGAGAGGAGTAGGAGAAGGAAGGTTAGGAAGGTGGGAGGAGGAGAAGGAGGGAAAAAGAAAGGAAAGAGGAAGGTAATAAGGGAGAAAAGGAAGGAAGGAGAAAAAGAGGTAGAGAGGAAGAAAGGGAGAGAGAAAAGAAGGGAGGGAAAAAGGAAGGGAAGGAAAGAGGAAGGGAGAGAGGAAAGAAAGAAGGAAGGAAGGAAGGGAAAAGGGAAGGAGAAGAGGAAAAGGGAAAGAATAAAGGAATGGAGGAGAAAGGAAGGAAGGAAGGAAAGAAGGAAAGAAGGAAAAGAAAGGGAGGGATTTTTTAATTGCTACTTTCTTACTTCACAAAGTATTTAATAAACGTTTTGTGAAATAAAACTACTTCTTGAGAACTACTTCTAGAACCTGGTCTGCTGACTGACATAACCGGAGAGAAGAGAGGAAACATGCGAATCTGGGGGACTCCCTTTTTTCTGCAGAAACCCTTGTGGAACATGGCCCTCACCTCTCCCTACTTTCCCTAACCTTAGCACTGGAGGCCAGTCCCAGACTATTTAAATTAATCTGCCAACTTCAACATACTCAGCTCTATGGCCTGTTGGTACATGGCCTAAAGAAGTTCCGGATCTTAGGTCCAGAGAGTTCCAGCCAGATTTCAAACCCTCCTGGAATATATGTCATTGGCCTGCTCACAAGCTGCTGGGGGAAGGGGGAGCAGCAGAGGAGAGTAAAGAGCTTTTTCTTCTTCACCCGTCTCTTCAGTAAAACAAAAACAACAAAACAAAGGGTCTCCAAGGGAGATTATAAAAAGAAAAAGGAAGGGGGCTTGGGAGAGTCAGGCCACTTATTCAGCTCTAAACTTGTTTCTATGGAAACAAGTGCCCCTTTATGGAACAAGAGTGCGTCCCCACTCTGCCTACCTCCTGAGAGCTCCCTCCCCCGTTTCCCAGTATACTAGTACCACTGTCTCTAACATAACATTGTATTTGTGTGGTCAACTTTGCTTAGTTTTCTGGCAGTCTCCCTGGCCCCTGTCTGTCTTCAGCAAGAAGTCCCATTGCCACCAAAGCAAAAAGGGAACAAAACTGCCCAGCATCTTGCCAGACTTAGCTCACCAAGCACAAAAGTATCCAGGCAACTTGAAGCCAGTGTTTTGCTCCAAAGTCCCCTCCTTTTTGCTACCTCATTTTTTTTGTCCCTTCCTTCAAGGTCTTTATTACTATTTCTTAAGTCTGCTCGTGCATAGCATAACAATCTTGTGTAAGTTCATACTTGAAATTAAACAGTTACTTATATGAGAAAGATGCTGCAAACTTGTTGATAACTACAAAGAAAATGTAAGGGGAAACAAAAAGGTAACCTAAATGGTGAATAAAAAATCAAGGATGAATGAAATATGTGTAACCAGCATTCCCAAATACATACATGTGACTTTAAACAGATGTCCACTATAAATACAACTATTTAAAGATTAATTTGCTCTTCTTTAGGTTGCAAGTCCTGAATGGATGGAGACTTAGATTAAGAAATGTAGTTCCAGCCTTCAATTTGTCGTTTGCTAGAATGTATCTCTTTATATCTCTGGGCTTGAATTTCCTAAGAGAATTGGATATGATGATTTTAAAAATTCTTCTCATAGTCTGTGAAAATGTTTGAACAAAAGAAGGTGTTCTGGTCAAGGTGACTTGCTTACTCAGATAATTATAAATTATTTATTAAGTGCCTTCTGTGCCAAACATTTGGCTACATGCTGAGAATATAAAGACAAAAATGAAACAGTCCCTGATCTCAACAAGCTTACATTCTTTTCGGAAAGATAACCTGTTACAAAATGAAAGTCAGTGTAGTACCTCTACTCTGGGTGTATTCACTTAACTCAAATATACATTGACAAATTGGTCCCTATTGTACAGGAGGTGGGGGAGGAAGGGGGAACTAATACTACTCTCAGGATTCTAAGGATAACTCTAAGGCAGTGGTGAACCTGCGGCCTCAAGGCCACGTTGGCCCTCTAGGTCCTCAAGTGCAGCCTTTTGACTGAATGCAAACTTCACAGAACAAATCCCCTTAATAAAAGGATTTGTTCTATAAAACTTGGACTCAGTCAAAAGGCCTTACCCAAGAACCTAGAAGGCCACATGTGGCCTCGAGGCTGCAGGTTCCCCACCCCTGCCTAAGGGGTTAGAATTCTATTACAGTCATTCATGACCAATGTGCTTCCCATTAATATTAGTCAACTAGACTTCAATTTCTTTTTAGAAAAGGATATTTAATAAAATATTATGAGAAAAAAAGGTATTTACTAAGATGGTATAGTAATGATGATAAATCCAAAAAGAAAAAAAAAATACCCTCAAACATCTAGGTCATAGTACCCCATACTGTTCAATGGAAAGACTGAAGGAAAACTCAGACAACAATAGTGAGGCACATATATAGTAAACATATGTGTCAAAAGAATAGTTCGCAACTTCTAGTTTCTGGAAGTCCCTTTTTGAGTCTATAGCTGGCATTCTACACTGATGCAAAGGACTAAACTCCTTAAAGCTATTTTATCTTTCTGCATCTATTTTTGTCTGCGTTTTTCCTCAATGTGACTTTGGTGTATCATTCTTCTCCTAGTTGGATGTATTGTCTCCTACTGGTTTAGTTTCTCTAAAAACATGATCAGTGGGGGGAAGGGGGATGAGGAGGAGAAAAAGAGGAGGTAAGAGAGAAAAAAAAAACAAAAACAAACTTTTTTCCACCCTAGCCACAAGTGATTCTTTTCAGGGGCTTGGTTCCAACTTGAAAATATTGAAGATAAAATATATTGAAAATAAAAACCATTATGGTTCTCAGTTAGCCTTCTACAGAAAAGAGAAAAATAACTTTCCTGTCCATTATTACACAGATATTTCTCTAGTGGTTTCTTTATGGAACCTCAAACTTGACTGGATTTTAATTTATCTAAATTAATTCTCAGTTAAGGACATAATTCAATTAGCAACAGTTTCATTAGCACATATAATAGATGCTTATTAACTCTTATTTATTGAAGTACATTGACCATTTTTATTATTGAATGGCAGCCATTTTGCTGTTCAACAGGGATTGTCATTAAATTTGTTGGTTAGCCAATCATAGCGCTCCTTTTTTATCTCAGTTAAAGAGGAGTCAGAATCCAGTAAAAGGATGATAGGGCATTGATAATCTTGTTTATACATTTCTAAAAGCTTAATAATGGTAACTGATTGACTGGGAGGGGTTGTCTAACTCCTTCCCTTACACTAGGTAGTGCAGGGAAGAAGGAGACTAGTATGTGGGGAGTGGGGATGGAAATCTGATGTTTCACATAGAAGGCTGTGTTTGAGCTAATATTTGAAAACACCTAGGGATCCTGTGAGGCAGAGATGAGGGAGGAGTGCTTTCCATACATGGGGAATGGCCAGTGCAAAGTCACAAAGACAGGAGAAATGGAGTGGTACATCTGAGGAACCCAAGAAGACCAGTTTGGTTGGATCATAATGTATGGGAAAGATAGTAATATAGAACAATACTGGAAAAGGCAGATTGAAGTAGGGTGATCAAGTGCTTGAAAAGCCAAACAGAGAAGTTTGTATTTTATCCTAGGCAATAGGGAGCTACTGTCCCAATGGGTGGTTCAGTGGATTGAGAGTTAAGGTCAGAAAAGAAATAGAAATCTGTCTGTATGTATTGGAGTAGATTTCTTTCATTTACCACTCTAATTCCAGCCCACTTTGACTTTTAAATTTTAAAAAGGAAATGTTTATGAATCCATTACTCAGAAGCTGCCACGCAAAACATTTTAACACATAAATCCTCATCATTTTATTATGTGTCAGGACTTTTTTTTTATTAAAGAAATAAAGAAAAGGCATATTTCTTACTCTGTTCATAAATCACCACTAAATTATTTAGTGCTACAAGTTCCTCAGTTTTCAAAGGCCCTTTTTTTTCCTTTAAAAGCTTTATAGAATGCTTCAAAGTCTACCGCTGGCAATGTACCAAACTCATTCACAGATGAGCTTTCAGAGTCAAAGACTTTTGCATTTTGTTTGTCTGTCCATGTTTATTTAGGAGATCTGCAATTCATTTTCTTTCTGCAAGATGAAAATGTCAATTTTTCCCCATTTAAATTCAAGCTTGTATCTGAAACGTTTAACCTATTCTTATGCAACTCATTTACAATCTTACAGTTTTGAAAGGTATCTTGGGATGTATGGGATGAAAGCAGTTATTAAATATTGAAAGCTATTTCAAGCTTTGGTGAATGAGAACTATGATTTGCTCACACAAGTCAGAGGTTGTCCTTACATCTACCTCTCTCCCCTACTTGCCGTGTTAATGTTCTTAAAGACCCTCCCTTTTTACTACAAAGATAAGATATTGGCAATTCATGCTGGTTTTTGCATTCACATCCCTTGTTTATTCTATACTTGACCCCAGAATTGTGCAAGGTTAACTTGTACCATTAAGCTAATCATCATTTCAGTTTCTTCATTTATAAATTGAGAGAGTGCTAGGCAATCATATAATCATAGCTTTAGAAATGGAAAGGACGTTGAGACCAATACTCTCAGTTTACAATTGCAAAAACTGAACAGTCAGTAAGTGACCAAAGCAAGATTTGAACCTGGGGCATCTTAACAACAAATCCAATGGCCCTATTCACTGCTCCATGCTGCTTTTGGTTCTAAAAATTATTTGATTGTTTGATGTTCAAAGAGATAGGAGACACACAGTTCCAAGCACAACTGTTTATCAGCAGCAAGGTCACCACTAATTAACAAAAGTTAGATTTTTCTGAATCACATCCACTGGATGTTCAGAAATGCCTTCTTTAGCGCTGCCATCTTAAATAGACCTCATTCACTTTATTTTCCCCCTAAAGTTTCAAGTGCTTTAATTTATGTTCTTTTCAATTTTTTTTGGATTACTCTTACTTTCCAATGATTCCCTACACACAATAGAACCCTCCTTTACAACAAATAATAGAGTCAAACCAAACATCAGCACATTAGCCATGTTTGAAAATGTATGCCTGATTCTACATATTGTTCACTTCCTCTTTGCCAACAGGCAGGACTCAGCTACTTTTCTCAATGATGTGGAAATCATCCAGTTAAATCCTAAGTGCCTCCTATGTGCCAGGCACTGTGCTAAGTGCTAGGGATATAATTAATAAAAAGAAAGGCAGTCCCTGTCCTCAAGGAGTTTATAATCCAATGGGGAGGTATACAATACACAAAAGGAGATAGGAAAGAGAGGTTGAGGGAACACCAGAGGGCATCTTGTTTCACAGAGTTAAAACCAGTCAGAGCAGTAGACGCGAAGTGGAGTGTCAAAATCATGACACTTTGCGTCAGTGTAAAAGCTTTTCTTTCCACTCTCAGAAAAGATTTTCCTTGTAGAACCTAAAGCATTTCTAGATCTGTGCCCTCCAGAGAAATGTTGGTCCAATCAATCAACAAAAATTTACTAAGAGCCTACTAACTACTAAAAACCTGCCTAGTAACAGGAAACCAAAAGTGAAAGATACCCTGCCCTCAGAGAGCTTATGTTCTATCAGGGGAAAACAGTAGGTGAACAAACAAGAATGTACAAAGTAAATACAAGTCATTTACTCCTTTCCTCATCATCATTTTCAATCATCTCTTATTTGTAGGCAAATATGTACAGGTCTCCTCCATCTTGGGGGAAAAAAAAAACCTTACTTCATCCTGCTTCCTCTTTGTCTTTTTTCCAATCAGTCAACAAGCATTTATTAATCACCTACTGTGTGCCAGGTATCATGCTAGACACTGGGACTACAAATATGAAAATAAAACAGTTTCTATCTTCAAGGATCTTACATTAATTGCCTAACTCCCCTAATATGTGATCCATACCTACTGTCCCTATTTCCTACCCATTCCCATCTTAACTTTCTGTAATCTGGCTTTCACCATCAGTATTATAATACAACTACTCCCCTGAGAGTCAGCAGTGACCTCCTTCCTGCCAAATTCAATGTTGTTTTTTCTTTAGCCATCATTTTTCTTGACTAAATACTCAATTGACTAAATTTAATTTAAATTCAACAGAAATTTATTAGGTATTTACAATGTGTAAAATACTTTGTTCTAAGTCAGAATTTTGCAAACTTTTTCTGCAAAAGGACATATAATAAATCTTTGTTTACCAAGAGGTGAATCAAAGAACATTATATAGATATTTATAGAACATGAAAGAAAACACATTTCTACAAATTTGTTGTTTCTGAAATGCAAAAATTGATAAAATTCAGTACAATTTTGTAGTATACCTCTACTAATTAGAAGAATGGAATTCTTTTATTTTTCAGTAAAATATTTCACTTAATTGGGGTTCAGAGTAAATCACCAGAATCTGTTGCAAATTTTCATCCATTAAATACTAATCTTTAATGAGATTTTATGTATTTCATCTTTCAAAATGTCTTTTCACAGAGATAGGTTCTGCCAAATGCTGATATCAATCCACATGTATATTATTTTAATTGAGCATATTCATTGCTTGGAAGGCATTTATAGAATTCTTTTAAATTATTCTCTTGATAATTTGTTTTAACATGGCATTACATTGCAAATTAATCATTTCCAATTGAATGTTGGGTAAAAGTTCATGAATTATACAATTAAATGGATTTTGAAATATGGAAATTTCTTTTGCGCTTACATTGAGGTGCAAAATATGCTGCTAGAATTGTAGTTTGAGTTCAGAAAATATATCCACTACAAATTTGTGTGAAAATAGAGATCTCACCTTTTGTTTTAACTTTTGATGGTATAGGAAGTGTATAAAGCAGCTTGACATTATTTGTGATTCAAATAACATTGTTGTTGAATTCATTTTACTGCAGTATAAGTTTTGCATATAAGTGTTGTTTTGCTTTGTAATTTTAGGATGAATTCATTAAGAAACATTGTTGTCCTCAGCAAAAATTAATTTTCAAAGTCATTTAGTGTTCAATAATAGTGGTTGAGGATTGCTTTTCTTGTTTAGAAAATTTTCAATCTCAGCTCCAAGCTCAAGAAATCAAAATAAAACTTTCTTTTTCTCTCTTCTTGTTTTGACATTATGGGCATGCACTGGCAGTACAGTGATAAATATGGCTCTTGAAATGCTATTGAGTTATATCTGTGTCACTGAAATTTGTAGTTGGCCAAGCAGCAGGAAGAAGTGATGAGAGTGCCATGTATGGTCGGTGTTGTGACTACACAGTGACGGCACAAAAACAGCCGCAGAGAACGTAAGGTTAGGACTCCAAGTATAGAGAGGTCCCACCAGTGCCGAGGTGGCCCAGTATGTAGCCTCCTATACATAGGAGAACATATACCCAATAATACAGAGTGTAGGAGTTCTCCCATTCGGGGTGAGGTAACTCAGCTCAATCAAGAGAATCCTTGGTCTCACTCAAAGAGAATCTATCTGTAGTCTACAAGTTGGGAATGGGACATGATGATCACTACCAACTCCTCCCATGTCTTCTCAGAATCTTTTCCTTCAGCACCTGAAATGAGGTTGGCCTCTTCTATCTTTTCTCTCAAAATGAGAATCTCTAAGCGTCCAAAACAATTTGAAGCTTGGAAAGTCCAGAAGGGAATTAAAGAATTCATCTCCACTAATGAGGACAGAGTGCTACACCAGTAGGTGTCCAGTAGGACATGTTTACAATAGTAAACAAAGAAATGTGGCTATGTTTCAAAATGTAAAAACCATTCTTAGCTCAGGGGACACACAAAATCAGGCTGTGAGCTGTGTTTTGGCCTGTGAAGCAGAAGTTTGCTGATCACTTTTGTAGGTACTGAGGAGTGCTTGCTAACTGATTGATACAAAGGTTTTTATGATTAATTGCCTGTCCTTAAGGAATTCACAGTCTAATAAGGGGAAATTTCTTTTTGGTCTGGGTAAACAATTTCATTACTTTAGGGAGCTCCCATTGGGAAAACTTCCTGCTATTTAATCTTAGGGAATATCCTGGTACACTAAGACTTGCCCAAGGTCAAACGATCAAAGCTATCAGAAACCAAACTTGAAGCCAGATCTTCATATTAAGATTTGTCTTGGTGTGGCTAAAAGTACCCATAAACTTATGTGTCCCCCTCCATTTCATTTAATATATTTAGTAATTGTGAAAATGTACACAAAAGTATAAGACCCTCCTTTTTATCTTCTTACCTTCACATGACATGTTGCTTCTCACCTATACGATGCCTCTGATTAAAAAGAAAAGAAAACTATAATGATCTCTTATCCCCTTACCCACAACCATAAGGTATTCCGGAGGCATTACATGTGTTTTTCTCACTTGATCCTCTGTGAGGTATATACTATGCATATTAATATCCCCATTTTATAGATGAGAAAACTGATACTCAGAGAGTTAAAGTGATTTTGGTCATAGTCACACTGCAAATAAGTTCTTGAACTAACATTCCATGCTATTCTTGAGGCAAGAAAGATATTATTATCTCTCTTTTACAGGCAAGGAGATTGAGGCACAGAAAAATTCAATTCACTTCAATTTAACAAATATTCATTATTTAGTGTGTGCACAGCATTGTATTAGTTCCTAGAAATACAAAGGTACAAAACAACACGGTGCATGCTCTCAAGAAGCTTAGGATATACTGAGGAGATTACAAGTCCACAGATAAAAATAGTATACAAGACAATGTAATGAGACAAAAAGAGAGGTGGAGACAAGGTGTTCTAAGAAAATTTAAAGAGAATACTTTCCATTGTGGACATCAGGTAAGGCTATATTGTGCTAAAGCAGCTGTTGCAAAATCACATTTTTAGTGGTCAAGCTAAGACCAGGACTTTGGTTTGCTGACTCCCAGTCCAACAATGTTTATGTGAATTATCTATGTAGCCACACCTTTCTTCCACCAGTATACCCCAGATCCTAACAACAAGGAAAATTATGTACAGGAAATGCAACCAGGACTTGGTCTTAGACATCCTGTAGATGGAGAATAGAAGAGGTCAAGTAAGAACAAAAATCACATACCTCTACAGAAGAAATGTTTTTATGTAGTACATTGCAAGTATACTTTGTATAATCTGAACTCTTGCCAAAATTTTATAAAATAAAGACAAAGGGAATTCCATACATTGATTTCCATGATCTTGTGATGAATCTTCACTTTTTTGAAGAAATGAAAGAAGAAAATACTGAAAAGCATATTGCAAAAACAATAACAAATTATCAAAAATAAATCTGCTCCTGGTAGGACATCTATCAGCACTAATATGCTTTAGTGGTTCTTTCCCCAAATATTTCCTAGTTTACAACAGATGTCATCAATTTCTCATTCAAAATGCAATTTAAAAACCTTTTTAATCTTTCTAGAAAAGGAAAGATCTTTCAAACACTAGGAAATTGCAGATCAAGGGGATTAATTTAATAAATTAATCAGGATATTGTTCATTGGGTTTCCTTCAATTTCATGGGTTCCCATAGCCAAAGAATTCATCTCTAGGTAATCTATTGGGTATGAATATGTGTCTATCTTTCAATATTATATTGATCCTCAGATAGTAGACGTAGGGTGTCAATGGAACTATCTTTGAAGCCTTTCCAGCTCTATTGACCCTAAAAGAATTTGTACTCCTGATTCAGGCTTCAATAATCCACTTTATCCAGTAAAGCATTTGAAGTATAGAGAAATGGCAGTCAAGAACACAATGATTTAATATATAAAATTGTAAAATGTTACATAGCAGAATGGTGAAAGATTATGGTCTGGTCAGTCTTTATTATAAATGTCACAAATGTGACTGAAAATTAATTGAATGGTTCTATGTTTTCATGAACATGAGTAATCCCTTTAAAGAGGCAGATGATAAACCATCCAAGTTTTCTTGTTTGGTGTGAATCTCACACAGTTCCTCCTGCAAAAATGATTTACCCAATGTGCTTACAGTCTTTTTCCAGATCTTTGTGTCATTACAAAGACATTGATGTATTTTGCTAGCTCTCCATCTGTTATCCACTCTAACTATATGACTTTGGACAAAATAAGCCTGCTCTCTTCCTCACATTTAATTTATGGGCCAAATTAATTGTCTGCCTTTAGTGTTTGCTCATGATTCAGGCTTTGATGGACTGTCCACACAACTATATATCTAAGTGGGAAGACTTTAAACTACTTGGTTTTATTTTTTGTTTTAGTTTTTGTTTTAGTTTTTTTTTTTCTATTCAGAAAATTAAGTCAAATTATTTTGAGAGATTATGAATCTCCTTCAGAAGATTATTCTATGTCTTGAAGTAATCAGCATTATTTCATTCACAAACAGGAACATCTGGAGGTTGTTAGTATCTATATAGGGAATTCCTCTTCTCCTTAAATTCTGTGCTAAACATCCTTCATGAGTCTACCTGGCACATAGTAGGCAGTTAATGCTAGTTGACTGAGAAGCAACACCTTTTGGCAAACACACTTCTCCCTGTTTTATGCTTTATTTCATATCACTAATCTGAGAATGATCTAGCAAAGTTAAATGTTTTGTGTCTATCAAAAGAATCTTTTACTTTAGCATTTGCATTGCACACTAGATTTTTATATAGCCCTTCTTCCTATTGAATAAGGTTCTTTTTGTTAATCAACAAGTAATAAGTATCATAGAAGATTGAATTCTTATGAGAAGTCCTAAGATAAATCATCAC
Source organism: Vombatus ursinus (assembly GCF_900497805.2). Taxonomy (NCBI): domain Eukaryota; kingdom Metazoa; phylum Chordata; class Mammalia; order Diprotodontia; family Vombatidae; genus Vombatus; species Vombatus ursinus. Next base: position 12,854,952 of record NW_020954953.1, on the reverse strand, counting down.
TGAATGGACTTCTTTCACAGGATCACAAAATCTTAGCATTGGAAGGGACTGGGTTGCCCATAACATATCCAACAATATTTATTAAACACCTACTATGTGCCAAGCACTATGCTAAGAGTTAGTGATTCAAAGGAAGGCATAAGAAAGTCCTTCCCCTAATGGGGCTCGCAATCTATGGGGGAAGACAACACACAGAAAGAAGAGAATTCCCAGAGAGCCCTACTTATACAGATGAAGATCAGGAAGGAAATCTCCAATGTCCACCCTCCATGCTATCAATTTTAAGGGAGGGAGGAGTCCTAGGGGCAGGGCATGCTAAGGAAGATTGAGTTTCAGAGTTGATTTCATCTTGCAGAATGATGAGTGTCTAGAGATCATAAAATCCAGAAAAGTAACCCAGATGGGAATTGTTAGCAAGGATTTGTGTGTGTGTGTGTGTGTTTTTTCCTGAAATTAGCCTCAATTTTCTTCTTTACAACTTCCACCCACTGCTTCTAGTTCTAGCATATGGAAGCAAACAGAGTAAGTCTAATCCCTCTTACACAGATAATTGCATGAAACTACCATATCCACCCCTAAAGCTTCTAGGGAAAATATACCCTACCCACTTCCTTCAGTGAATTCTCACTTACTTAATAAGGATCTTAAAGCCCATATCTATCATGGTTGCCTTCCTCTCAATACTGTCCTGTTTTTCAATGTTTTTCCTAAACTATGACACCTAGAACTGAACATAGGACTGCAGATGTGACCTGGCCAGAGGAGAGTACCATTGAGATTATCACCTCCTTATTCCTAGAAGTTATACCTCTCTTCAAACAGCCCAAGATTTTATTAGGTTTTTTTTGACTAAACATCACAATTCACAGGATCACAGACTTAAGGCCAAAAAGAATTGTAAAGGTCATCTAGTCCAATTTCCTCATTTTACAGAAGAGGAAGCAGAGGTACAGGTATGTAAGTGACTTGTCCAAGGTCACACAAATAGTTGGTGACAGGGAAGATGTGAGTTCAAGTCTTCTCTCCTACAAAGTCAGCCAGGTCAAGCAATGGATAGAGTGCTGGGCCTGGGTGCAAGAACACTGGAGTTCAAATCTGATCTCTGGGAATTCTCTTCTTTCTGTGTGTTGCCTTCCCCCATAGATTGTGATTATTTTCTTTAGTGTCATTTCAGTTTCTTCAAGTAGCCCAACAGGGACTATGATTTTAGAGTCTAAATGTGGGTAACTCCACTATCATTGATGAAAAAAAAAATGAGATATATGAACATAACATGTAGTAAGTGCTCACTATGGATCAAACACTGTACTAAGAACCGGGGTATAAATTTAAGTAAGCAGTATAGTCCCTGCTTTCAAGGAGTTTACATATAATGTGGGAATACAATGCATAGAGGTGTGTTAGAAAGGGGGGGTGGGGGTGGGGTTAGAAAGAGAATATACTTAGGGTCATGGTGATGCAATGATCAGGAAGTGGCAGGGAAGTTTTATATTTAACAAAACATGACAAAAAGCTTCCTGTGAAGGGATGGGAAATCCAGGGGGCAAAGTCCAGTGTTCTAGTGGGAAGAGATAAAGCTGGCTTGATAATAAGTAGATGATAAGTAAATAATTGTTAAAGACCTCTTAAAGATTCTTTTCCATTTTTATCTGTTGATTTTTTAGCCTTATCTTTAAATTTACTTGTAATGATTTGGCTCAATGAGGACTCATCCCAACTTTTAGTAAACTCATTTTATCCTCTATTATTTCTATTTTATGAGGCTATAATATTTATAGTCTTTCATGATACTCCTCAATATGATTTCATAAATCATTTTATATTCTAAACCAATGTTACCCTTGTCTACCATGTCTCTCCAATGGCAGGAAGAATAAACTATTGCTAGATGGGATATTTTATAGGATCTTTTGGCTTCTTCATTGTGGCAATTGATTTACATTGGTTAAAGTTCCATAAGTAAAGTCACTATGATTATCAGTATGGATATTTATTTTCTTCTGTGCATTTCCCAATGTTTTGACCATTGATAGATTACATAAATAGGTCATGTTGGAGCTGTTCTAACTATATACCAAAACTTTTCCACCTCATTTTTATTGTTTCTTCTAATTTGGTATTGACATTTATATTTAATTTAATAAGTCAGTGGTATGGCTATACATACAGCTAATTCCCCCATGGGTAACTAGTCATTTTTTCACAATAAAGATGTAGTTAATTTCATTACTTGCAATGTTGTTCAGCACTTACCATGTCTAGAACTCCCAACTTTCTATAATATAATATAATAACTATTTAAATATAGTAGGGAAAGTAGAGGGAAAAATCAAAAAAGACTCTGAGTTTGAAAACTGGATTGATTGGAAGGATGATGGTACCTTTTAAAAAAGTGGAAAAGTTAAAAAGAAGAGTAGATTTTAGAGAGATGATAATAAGTTCTGTTTCAGACATGTTTTTGCCAAGAATCAAAATATATATTTAATTTAATCAAGAGAAATACAGAAGATTCTTCGCAGAATTTCTCTACTTCCTTATCCTCAACAATAGATATTGGCAAATAAGCTATAATTATCTTCTGCATGTGTGAAAAATAATCTTATCAATCAATAAATACTTATGAAGTATATACTATGTGCCAGGCACTATGCTAAGCACTGAGAATAAAAAAAAAGAGGTAAAGAACAGTCCCTGCCCTCAAGGACCTTACAATCTAATGGGGGGAGGAGTGGACATGCAAACAAATATATACAACACAAGTTATGTGCAAGATAAATAGGAAAAAATTAAGAGAGGGAAGGTGTTGGAATTAAGAGGAGTAGGGGAAGGCTTCCTGTAGAAGAAACCACATGGAATATTAAATAGAATGGGTTAACATTGCAGTCAGGAAGATCTGAGTTCAAGTCCTGGCTATCACATTAGCCGTGTGACCATAGGCGAGTCAGTTAACCTCCCAATACCCCAAGCAACTCTAAAAACTATTATATTACAGAAGAGTTATTGATCAGTGGATGGAATTTTCTCACTGAGACTTACCAATGCAAATTAAGTTGAAGTTACAAACAAAACAAAACACATATAAAAAACAATTTTTGAGAGTGTTTGTAGGATTTTTTTTCTGATTTTATGTTCTTTGTATTAAGACTGTCATTTTTTTCTCCATGTAAGTAAACTTTCCCCTCAAAGAACCTTTATTTATTCATTGATTTCCTTTTCTAGATATATGCTCAGTTTCTTAATGTCTTGCTTACCTATTCTTATTTGTGTTTTTACCCCCCGCTTTCATTTTTTTTTCCTTTGTTGGTTTTTGTAGTTGCTGGTTGAAAAACAACTTGCATTTCTGTAGTGAATTTTTTTTATAGACTTGCACATCCCAAAGTACTTTGCATTTAATTACACACTCATAGAAAAGTGACTATATGACAAATGTGTCCTTTAGGCATTCCAAAAAGAAGGGGGAAAACCTTCCAGAGGCAATCCACATACACTACAGCTTGTTACAAATGAGCTCTCTGCCAAATTCTGCCTGGAATACTTGATAAAAGACTAATTCCTTGTGGAAATCAAACTACTACGTAAGGGGAATACACATCTCAGACTATAACTGCTAGACATTGGCACAGGGAATGGGTATTTCTGACACTTCTGGAAATAGCTAACACAGGTTTTCACTTGAGAAGTCCCAGAGCAGCAAAGAAGCAGTAGGGGGAGAAAATTCCTAGTGCCTATGAAACACACCTCCCACCCACCCACCTTCACCACTGCCACCACCTCCTGCCGAGGATTCTGTGCTGCTCTGGCATGTAAATAGCCTTCATTCTCTCAAATGGAGGATAAATGAGGCAAATGGTCACCATCTGGAATGTACCAAGGTTTTATTTCAATGGATGCCAAGCCAAGTCAGCCCAACAGGGCTATCTCTGGTCTTTTTCTCACTAGCCTTTCAGCACTTCATTTAATTGCCTGTGGCAGAGCTGTCCTACAGGAAGCAGATGCCATTAGAAATAAGTAACTTGCCAAGGGCAAAAATTACCAAAGAGCCAAATTTTAAAGGCCATTTTCACATAGCAGTCAATGCTGACCTACTGAGCCTAGATAATAATGAGGAGGGAAAGTAAACGAGCCCAAAGTGGCTTGCTCTTCACTGTGTAAACATGTTAGTACTATACCCAAGGAAATCCAGCCTTCTCGGAATCATATAACTAGTATTTGAATAAGAATTCTTTCTATAACATACCAGTAAGTGGCCACCAAGTTTTCTTCTTGAAGACCTCTGTAGGGGGAAAATCACAGCATCTCAAAGTTGGAAGGGACTCCAGTAGCTCATCTAGTCCAATCCATACACAAAGGTAATCCTTATGATAACATACACGTAGCAAACAGTCTTCTAACCTCTGCTTGAAAAATTCCAGGGAAGAGGAATTCGCCATGTCTATAGGGATGGTATTCTACTTTTGAATAGTTCTCATTGTTAGGAGGATTTTTTCCCCTAACTTTGAGTTCCTAAACTTGTGTCTTTGTGGCTCCTACCCATTGTTCCTACTACTACCTTCTAGAATCAAATAAATAAAACTAGTCCCTCCATCCCATAAAAGCCCTCCAAATACTTAAAGGGAGCAAATCTAGCCTCAGACACTTAACTATCTTGTGTTCCTCTGGACAAGCCACTTAACTTTTCATTTGTCTCAGTTTCTAAATCTGTAAAAATAGAAATAACATTAACACCACATCCTAGGGCAATTGTAAGGATAAAATGAGGTAATATATGTAAAACACTTTACAAAATTTGAAGTGCTATATAAATGCCATTATCCCTACACTGCTATCTACCCTTCTCTCAAGTCCTCTCTTCTTTAGGCTGAACATGCTCAGTTCCATTGACTCATAACACATGATCTCAAGACCTTTCATGATTCTCATCTGGAAACTCTCCATCTTGTCAACATCCTTATTAAAATATGACACCAATAATTAAAATCAATATTCTAGATGAGGTTTGATAAAGGTAGTGGAACTATCACCTCTCTCTTGAAGTAGTACATTTTATTGTGTAACAATTCTAATTATGAGGCAGGTTTTTTTTCAGGATCAGAAGAAAAGCAGAAAATTGGGGGAAAATTTTATAGACAGTTTATCAGATAAAGATCTCATATCTAAAATATATGAAGAACTTTGTCAAATCTATAAGGATACAAGTCATTCCCCAATTAATAAATGCTCCATGGATATGTTTTCCAATGAAGAAATCAAAGCAACTTATAGTCACATAAAAATGCTCTAAATCATTATTGATTAGAAAAATGCAGATTAAAGCAACCTTGAGATATCATTTTATACCTACCAGATTGGCTAAAGTTATAGAAGGGGAAAGTGACAAATGTTGGAGAGAATGTGGAAAAATTGGTACATATTCATTGTTGGTGGAATTGTGAACTGATCCAACCATTTTGGAGAGTAATCTGGAATTATGCCCAAAGAGTTAAATATGACTCCTTGTGACCTGATGTTCCTAGTTCTTCCATCTATGGTCAATCAGAACTGGGCTAACCCCACTTCCACATGATTCCCCTCCAAATACTTGCAGATACTTATCATATCTTCCACCAATCTTTTCTGTGCTAAGCTTAACCATTTCCTTTGACTGTTTCTCCCATGGCTTAAACTTGAGATTGATCATCATTTTGGTTCCCCTTCTCTGAATGCTCCCTGGATTAACAGCTTGTCTCTTAAAGCAGAGTAATCAGGATGGAACACAATACTTTAGATGTAATCTAACAATGGCATAAAGGCTAGAATACTCTATGATTACAGCAGAACTATTACCTGGACATTATGCCTTTCTTCTTCATTAATTTCTACAACATTGCCTGAGTTGATAAATGATTGCTAGTTATCAGTGATACTCAATATTAATATTTTTATTCAGCATTCCCTCCCTTTAGCCCTCCTCACCTTCACCACACAGAAAACTAATGCCAATTCTAGTCACCCCTCATTCTTCCCTCTTAAAATTATGCTCATCGTAAGAGGATTCTTCATTTGATGCCTATTCTTCTATTCACTGGTTTGCCCAGAAATGAATCAATTTCCTTTAAAAAACAGTTTTGATGCATCAACATATCTCTTTTATGACTACATCATAACCCCTTATTTGCAAAAAGATAATCTCCTCTTTATAGTGTTTTAGAATTATCTAATGCAAAAATACATGAGTCACAAATATTATTCAAAAACATTTCTGAGAGGCTTAGTAATCATGGTACATAGAAATAGTGGTTACAAAGTTAAGCCATGCTTGAAAGTGCTAAGAGGAGTATTGAGTTCCATTAGTGGGATATTCAATGATGAAAGCAATCAGTCTTTTTCTTCAAGAAAAGTCACATCTCAACCAGAGACAATGGGGAGAGTAAGGAGGGGGGAAGAAGGCCAAAACAGGAAGGATATTAGGGCTTCCCCCGGAAGTTGGCACCTTCAAAATGGAACAGGAAAGAGCAGAGGAGGAATACCAGTAGGTATGGCAACAGATAATTTGAGGCTAAAACTAGAGGAAATTCACAATAATCTTACAGGACTTTGGCTCCCAGGACTTGACACATTGTTTTATCAAGATTTTGTAGGAATCCTGGGTCCATCTTTACACCATATGTAAGTACAGCTCAGGTGCCAGGGCAACCCATGTATTTTATAGGGAAAGAGAATCTCATTTAAGCAGGCTTGATTATTTTCCCTGAGGTCGCAGGTTAAAATGTGCCAATCAGCTAGGAAACTGAAAGTTTCTAGTTTTGAAGGTTCAAGGCATTGAATATTCAAGATATGGAGGATGAAAGATTCCAGGAAAGAGGCAGGGCAGGAGGGAGGGGCTTCTGGGCAAGAAAAAAGGAATATGGCTAGGTCAGGGGTGGGGAACCTGCAGCTTGGAGGCCATATGAAGCCTTCTAGGTCCTTGGGTGCAGTCTTTTGACTGAGTTCAAGTTTTACAGAACAAATCCTTTTATTAAGGGGATTTGTCCTGTGAAGTTTGAATTCAGTCAAAGGACCTCACCTGAGGACCTAGAGGGCCACATATGGCCTTGAGGCCACAGCTTCCCTACCCCCAGACTAGGTCACAGATAGCTTGTTGGAATAAAGACTAGACCCAAAAAATGTTACAACAAGTGAATTTTTATTTTTCACAATTTCACTTAATTCTCCCCCCCCACCTTTTATATTTGGAATCTTATATGCCTCAGTGACCTAAAAGGTCTCTTATCCCTCCCTAGAAAACATCTGGGCTACCAGGATCCTTCAACCACCTTTAAACAAGATGTAAAGAAGGTCCCAGGAATTCCAGCAAGAGTGTAACAATACCCCAATTGCACATTATTATACACTCTCAAGTGGGCTCTCTTAGTGTGTTTCTGCATATAAAGCTGGCGATATGTTTTGCCCATGATTCTGAAATAAAGTGTTTCCCAGATGTCTGAATATATCTCTGCCTTTAAGCTATTTATTTAGCACCTTCTTGAAAAAGGAAAAAATTAAAATGGCATCAAAAATGAGGAAATGAGCATGATTTCTGGGGGATAGGATAGAAGTTAACAGTATTCCCTTTCAGAATTGATAGTCACTAAATTTATCAGTCGTTCAAATGAATCATGAAATTGCATGTTCACAGGATACAAAGCTGAAAGGGGCTTTAAAGATCACATCACCAAGGGCTTCTTTATTCTATTTTGTGTCATGGATCTCTTTGTCAGTCTAGTGAAGCTTATGAACCCTTTCTCAGAATAATGTTTTTTAAAATATATGTAATAAAATAGGATTACCAAAGAAACCAAATTATATTAAAATATAGTTATTGTATTTAAAAAAGAAGTTCATAGTTTCCAGATTAAGAACTTCTTAGAGTCCAATCTCCACTCTTTTTTTTTTCATTTTAAATTAAATTTCCCCCGATTACATCTAAAAACAATTTTAACATTCTTTGGTTTTTTTTTTAATTTTCAGTTCTAAATTCTATGCCTCTCTTCCTTCCCTCTTCCCTAGACAGTAAGTAATCTGAAATAGATTATACATGTTGTTAAGAAATGTTGAGGGGTCCCCTCAACTTGTGTTTTTTAATTGTCATATTTTCCAGAAATGCTGGACCCAGAGTATACAGGAGGTCCTGAATGAAATAAGGATGAGGCTCCCCTACCCTCACCCCAGAGCTAACATAATGTGTTTGTATCCCAAACTGGACTTCCTGTCTGTCCTTGGGAGTCAAAACAGTCAGTCAGTACTAGGCTGAGAAACTGCTTACTCAGCTGGGACCCATGTAGATAAGTAGACTATCATATCTTCATGTTCTAGCTCAGTTCCCAAGGGAAAAGAATAAAGTTTTTGCCATCGCCTTGCTCCTCAACTTCAGAAGGGGTTTTGTCCTATTCTCACCTCTACTGTACCTTTCACCTTCCATGCCATGCTCCTTTAGGTGGAGATTTGTGTTTCCTCCTCCTTCCTTTGTTGTACTGCTAAAATATGCAAACTTGCATATGAATTGCGAACTCTTTGGGTTCCAAATGCATGTTCATTTCTCTTTTAATAAACCTAGTTTTCATATAAGTTTCATGAAGTTGTGATTGCCTATTGACAATGTGCAATCACATTTCTATATTAAAAACTTTGTGGAAGAAAACAGAAAGAGAGAGAGAGGGAGAGAGAGAGAGAGAACAGGGAGGGAGGGAGAGAGAAAGGAAAGAGGGAAGGAAGGGAGGAAGGAAAGAAGGAAGGAAGGGAAAGAGAAATAAAGAAAGAAGGAAAGAAAGAAAGGAAGGAAGGAAGGAAGAAAAAGAAAATAGTATGCTTCAGTCTGAATTCAGATACCATCAGTTCTTTCTCTAGAGGCAGATAGCATTTTTCATCATGCCTCCTTTGAGCCAATCCCCACTCTTTACAAAAAAGAAAACTGGGGACACAAGAGGCCAACTGCAGCTCAATTCAACAAGCACTCATTTAGCACCTACTATGAGCCAGCTACTATGCCTGGTGATGGGGACCCAAAGCTGAAACAAAAACAAAAACAAAAACAAAAACAAAAACAAAAACAAAAACAAAACAACCCCTACCCCATAAAGAGTTTAGGGCTGTGGGGAAAGTTGTTTGCTGAAATTCACACAGGTAGTAAGTACCAGAACTGGAAGGTGAGCCCGTGACTCCCAAGTCTACACTCCTCCACTGAGCTTCTTTCTCTGTCTCTCTCCCCTCCCTCTTCTTGCTCTCTCATCTCAGCTTTGTTACACATGAGGGTAGCTGAAGATGCCAAATGATATCAAATTCCAGAGTGGAAGAAAATCCAACCGGAGGCAACTAAAACTTTCTACTGTGCTCAGGGGGAAAAAAAAAAGCAAGGAGCTCCTGCTACTTTTTTCTCATGCTGTCATTTTTTTTTTCTTCTAGAAGTTTTTGGTTTTTTTTTTTTTCTAAAAGAGAAAGAAACATGGCTAAAGCAGTAGGTAGGAGGAAGCCACCAGGAAGAATCCAGAGATGTCCTAAACGGTGTTGAAATCCAAGACTCCTTGGGGAAATGCAAGGGCTTTAACTGCTACATAAATATACAATAAATCACAACAGTGGGATGCACATGTCACAGGCAGCACATAAAGAGCCTCTACCATAAGTGCATAATAAATACTCAGTTGCTCAAGCGTAAGAGTTGTTCAGGCTGAGCTAAAGAATGGGGGAAGGGGGAGGAGGGAGGGGTTGTTCACAAGAGATGTCAAGCCTTTTAGCATCACACACTTGATAGCATTATTTTTTATTAAAAAAAAAAAAGATATTACAGGTACAGCTCCCAAAGCAGTCAATTGTCTGGCAATAAAATGTGATGGGGCATTGAGTGATTATGTAACAGCTGCATAGATACACCTGATATCATTTAGCATCTTCAACCACCCTCATATATAACAGAGCTGAGATGAGAAAGCAACAAGAGGGAGGGGAGAGAGAGAAAGAGAAAGAGATTAAAAAGACAGAGAGACAGAAATGGAGTAAGGATAAACAGAAGACAGAAACAGAGACAGGGAGACAAACAGAGATGGAGAGAAAAAGACAGAGGCACAGGGATGGAGCCACAGAGACAAACTGAAAGAGACAGAGAGAACCAGAAGGGAGAGAGGGAAAGGAAAAAAGAAGGAAGGAGGGGAAGGAGAGACAGAGAAAGAGTAAGACAGAGAAAGACAGAGACAGAGAGAAATGGCTTGGTGAATTAAAAGTTGGCCTAGGATCCTGAAAGTCCTGGATTCAAGTTTAAGCTGTGATGTTATCATTACCTATGTGACTTTTGAAAAGTCACTTAATGTCTTAGTGCTCCAGGCATCTTTCTAAGACTATAAGTTGTGATAACATGCTCATGTGCCTTGGGAGAGAAAGTTGATTCATCCAGGAGTTCCCTATATCTATGAAACCACAGGTCCAGTATATGTACATATACATATACATATACATAAACATATGACTCAGGGAGCAACATCAGAACGGGTGAGGTTCAAAGTCCTCAAAAGCACATGCCATTTACAATTTCTGTAATTTTGCAGCTGGTGAACAATACAGGTAGCATAAAGCATGATCTTACTGACAACCCATTACAAATACAGAACAGAGCTCCTTGCTATTAGCTGGCAGTGACTCCTTACAGCTGCCATGTGCTCAAACTAGGACACAAAAATGTGGGGATTCCCTTTGCAAACGACCCTCCTGGATATGTTGGACCCACACACCACTTTTCCTCTATGCTCAGCTTCCCACACTTAACTCTCATCTTTTCCCAATTCAGCTTTAACATTTTTCTGCCTCTGATTAATTTGACCCCACTTGTAAGTGTTTTAGCTAACTATGATTCTCTCTTTTCTTTATGTTTCCCAAATAAATGAGCAGCATTTCACTTCATTTCCATTTTATGCCTATCCTAGTCTTCTTTCTTTCTTTCCTTCTTTTCCTTTGTGGTAAGCACACCTCCCTCTCCCCCCAACCACCATTAAAGGCTCAGGACAGGCCTCCTCTTTCATCTAAGCTATCTGGCTGCTTTTTCCCTCAGATTTTTTGTGATCAAGGCTTGAAGCCAAAATGTTGCATCTAATGCACAAGGTGATATTTTATAGGCTTTTACTCATACAGGGAAAATCAATGCGGCACAAAAATTGTTCTGCTAAATGAATGCGAGGCAGGCTCTACCTGGCTTATTCTCACTTAAACTATGAAAAAAAGAAGAGAGAGAAATTGTATTTTCCAACTATCCTCAATGGTTACTTAAAATTTTCATTGATTCTTAAATAGCCACTGAGGGTTTTTTTTTTCTTTCATCAATTTTTAAGATCGTTTGGATAAATTACAAGGTGTCCACAGGAGATTGCAATTGTGGCCCTATGAACCTCTAAGGAATGCTTTCCTTCCCCAGAAAAAATGTAAATGTTTCAATTAGTCTGGAAATCTCAGGCTGCCTCTCTTATTAACCATTAAGCCTCTAACCTCTCACCCCATTCACATCCAAATCAAGAGACAATGCAAAAGCCCCAGAATAAGAGACTCAGTAAGCAGGAAATGATCCCACTCATAAAAATCAGCTAGATACAGTTTTGTTGTTGTTGTTATTGTTGAAACGAGATTATGATTTACATCCAAAAGAGTTTATCCATTTGAGCAAGAGGGTACAATATGAGGGCGAATATGAGGGTACAGAATAGAATGAGAATTCAGTCATGCACTTGAAGTGAAGGTGAAAAAGCCATGTGGAGGAGATAGTAGGACAAATATTCTGAATCAAAACACTCTGTGCTTCATAACAATCCTGTTGATAAAGGAAGTTTCTTGCACTGTACTCTATTAGAACCAGGCCAGTCTAAAGCTTCCTAAATGTTGACTGGAATTGGTTTTGCATACAAGTAGAATGTTGTTAATCCCACTTGGCAAATCGTGAAATAATTGGATGGGAATTTTCATTTATTTATTTATTTATTTATTGAAAGATAGTTGAGAGAAAAAAAAATTCTCCTTAACTCAGAATTCTACCTGGTCATTGTAGCAAAGCCAATTAAAAATATCAGTGAAAATTGTGAGGTTAGTATTAGGTAAGATCAAAGAATGGTTGCTATCATGTCCTTTGTAGGCAACCATAGCATTATCATCTGTGGGAAAAGTGACCATTCCAGATGGATAAATGAAGACATCTCCCAAATAAATAACATTAATACCTACCAGGAAAAGGTGGAGATAGTTGGTGTCCTCAGGATCAAAAGTGGCCTTAGGCAGATTTGGTGAAGACTGTCTCTGTAGCATAATTACAATGGCCTCCAAAAGCCCCACCTCTGTCTAAAAAAATGTTTTCATCATTATTCCATTGATGTCATCCTAGAAACTGCAGTCCTTTAGTTTATAACCTTGATCCCAATTAAAATGTAAATTCTCCTGGAAGGAAGATGGCGTTAAGCTATTGATCATATATACTTAAGTGTGAGTGAGTCTTTGACACTTTCCTGGAAGTAGGACCTGAGAACAGGAGAGCAAGAGAAAACCAGTTTAGAAGAAATTTGAGGAAGGGGACAGAAATGAGAGCCTTGAGACAGTTAAAGATAAACTTCTATTTCTCACTGGTGATTGGCTTATCCAGTTAACAAGCAGCTACCCCTAGGATTTCTGCTAACTGCAAATACATAGATTTGTTCCTGCACTGATCTCATATAGCTCATAATGAAATTATGTTCCTGATTGTACACATATAACCTTTATCAGGGAGAGGGGAGGGAAGGGAAGGAGAGATAGAATTTGGAACTCAAAACTTTAAAAATTGTTAAAAATTGTTTTTACATGTAATTGAAAAAAAATATTATTAAAAAAAAAGAAAAATGCTATACCCCTGTGCACAATGAATAGTATGTTTCAATCATTTTATACACAAGCCTATGTTCTCTTCTTAATCAACTAAGTGCCAAGGGCTTCCTGCAAATCTAGTCTTTAAAGATGGGGAGACCAGTCATTTATATTTTAAGTGTGATTGAGTCTTACTACCTTACTACCTTCTGTCCTCTTAAAGAGATGCAGCATGATATAGTAGATAGAGAGCTGGCTTTGAAAATTTTCATCTGGTAAATAATACACGCAAACTGAATACACATTTGCATGTCTTTATGTGTGTAAAAAAGATCTGAGTTTACTCCCTGCCTTTAATGTGTACTAGCTTCATACGGAGTCAGGAAAATCATTTAACTTCTTGAGGCCCCAGGAACTCTCAATGATTATGAATTGTGTAAGAGTTTCTGACCTGGACCTGCATCAGTAGAAAGAATAGTTATATTAAGAGTGAAATCACAGTTCTGAATCCCACCCCTAAAAAATAAGTCAGGCCACCACTCCAAGGGTCTACTTTGTCACCCTTGAACACTGTATGATAGAAGTTGATAGTGGAGGAGAAATAAGCATTTGTATAGCACTCATTACGTGGCAGGCACTGTACTAAGCACTTAATTTTTTTTTTTTTTTTTACCAAATGTTATCTTATTTGCTCCTCACAACAATCCTTAGTGGTAGATGCTGTTATTAGCACCACTTTACAGTTGAAGAAACTGAGGCAGACTTAGCTAGTCACATAGCTAGTAAATGTCTGAAATCGAGTGTGAACTCAGGTGTTTCCTACTCCAGGCCCAGCTCTCTGTCCACTGTTACTAACTGCATTTAAAACTCTCCCTTCTGCTAGCAAACCCCAGTTTTGACTTGCTGTTGGCTCCTTGTGACATCTGGGTGCCAGAATGTCCCCCTCTCTGCAACTAAGAACCCCAAATCCTAACCTGGAATGTAGTAAAGGACAGAGGACTTCTCCGTGATCCTGGTTCTCTACTATTAAGAATCTGAGAAGAGACACACTTTAGAAGCCTTCTTTGGCCCTTCCTTCTACTCCATTTCAATTCCCTCCTTTGGAACAGGGAGCACTGACTCATGCTCAGGCCCCTTCCTTTCCTGGATTCCAGATTTCACAATAATTTAAAAAAATCAAACATATTACACACACACACACACACACACACACACACACACACACACACAGTACTCCTAGAATAATCAGGTTGGGGTTCTATCTCCATGTTTTGTGAAATTGTGGGATTAAAACAAAAATAAGTTATGGAATTAATATTCACTTTGCAAAATAACTCAGTCCTCTTTTTCCCATCCCCCACCTCTGCTTGGAGTATATTTAGGATAACTAAATCAATTCAGCCTACTCAGGATTTTTTGAGAACACACCCATTACCCCTGTATTACTTGCTGGGAAAGACCTAAATCCTCATTCTGAACACAAGGACATACCTAGATAAAGTACGAGCCCACTACCTGTTCTGATTGGCAGGCTCATGGTTTCTCCTCTGCTTTATGAATGTCTTCCCCTTCTCAAGGACCCTGACATTTGTAAAACATATTGGAATTTCTGAGACTGCACAAGCTGCTAATAAATTGGACAAGAAGTTCAGGGGCCTTTCATCATTGATTCAGTACATGAGCTCTTATGCAGTTCATCACTGAGAATGTGCCATAAGGGACTCACCTGGAAAATAGAGCTAATTATATGGACCTACCCCAAAAAGTCTTTATTGACAATCCTTAATCTTCTAATAAGCAAATCCTTAATAAAGATGATTACAAATTATTTGACCAAACGGATATTACCAAACACTGTACATTATAAGCTACTTGAGGTCAGGGATCATTTGTGATACTGCTTTTGCACACTGCAGATGCTGACACAAGGCTAGGCATTGAGTAAATACTTGATATATCTTTTTTTGATTAATAAATCTCTCTTTTGAAAACATAAAAAGTCTATGTATTCTCTACCTCCACCAAAATAAAGAGGCATCAGTGACAGGATGATTAAAATAGATGTCAAAAAAAACACCTTTCTAATCAATCAATATTCATTGAGTACCACTAATAGTAAGACAGGGTAGCTAGGTGACACAGTGGATAGAGTTCTGGGTCTGGAGTCAGGAAGACTTGAGTTCAAACCAGACCTCAGATACTAGCTGCGTGACCCTGGCAAGTCACTTAAACCTGTTTGCTTCTGTTTCGTCACTTGTGTAAGATGAACTGGAGAAGGAAATGGCAAACAACTCCAATATCTTTGCCGAGAAAACTCCAAATGGGCTCACAGAGAGTTGGACACAACTGAAAAGACTCAACAATAGTAAGACTGTCACTTAATACTGTCAAATGTAATGAGTTATCATGGGAATCCATTTGGAAATATTTAAGAGAAAAGGAATCTTTGAATTATGCTGGGATTTAGGCCTAGAAGGATACCATACATGTTGCATTTCTACAATCATAAAATATTATCTAGAGAGGCACTATGGTATAGTAGATTATTGGTGTCTGGAAGAACTGGGTTCAGTTCCTCCCTGTGACTCATCCTAGGTGATGGTAAGCAAGTTGTTTAGCCTTGTAATGCCCCAGGCAGTTTTCTATGGCTACTGTTAATCTGAATCTGTGAAAGGTCTGTGATAAAGTCACAGGTCTCCCCACGAAATAATAATAATAAGCTAAAGGGTTATAACTTTATGAAGTAATAAACAATCCAGTTTAAGCTCTTCATTTTTCAAATGAGGAAACTAAAGCCAGGGAGGTTAAATTATTTCCCCCAAAGCACACAGCTAGCTGATGATAGTTTCAGTTGTTTGAAAGGGTAGAGCTTCACAGAGGTCCAAAGCTGACCCTACTCACTGTAGGATTCAGTTTGTTCAATATATTTCTTTCCCCCAGAAGAATAAAAATTCATTGTGGACGGGGACTATTTCCCTTTTGTCTTTGTCTCTCTAGCACCTAGAACAATACCTTTCACAGAGTAGGTGCTTAATAAATGTTTGTGGAGGAGAATAGAATAGAATTTCCTGTTCATCCTTAACGACAGAAAACTACAGGTAGAAAGAGCCTCCCTACTCAAATTGGGGTTGTCGTCCAACTTTAGGACTAAAGTTCAAAATTTCATGCGAATTTAGGTATTAGGATTTGGGTTTTTGGAAGAGTGTATGGACACCATGCCTGTATGTTTCTGTCCTTAAGGCAGAACAGGAAATTCAATATAATTCAATTGCATGTCCAAAAAATGTTCATGGAATTGAATTGAACTTTCTGTTGAGACTTCAGCATAGAAACATAGAGGTACAGGCTCCATATCAAAATGGGAGTCTTCATTCATTGTTCCATATTCTAGAGCTAAGGGAACTTCATAAAGTTTCATAGTCTTCAGGTTTTAGGAGGACAGTACACCTGTATCTTTCTACCATTAAGGTGGAACAGAAAATACAAGTCAATTTAATTCCATACAATAGGTACTTAATAAGCATTCCCGAAATGAAGTAAATTGAATTTTCTATTCAGTCTTAAGAATAGCAAAATACAGCTATTTTAATACAGTCTGGCCTCCATACTCCTAAAACCTAAGACTATAAATCCTTTTAAAACTCTTCAATCTGTAGGATATGAGGCAATGAATGACAGTCTCTCATCTAAACAATCCAAGACGTTACAATACTTTTCCAAATTATTTTGAAGTATGAGCTGCACAGCAAAAGAGAAATTCAAACAGGATTTTGCTGCTCATAAGGGCTATGTTCTTAAAAGATCCCCACTGCAACATTATTCTGTTAACAACAACAACGACAGCAACAAAATAACAGCAGGTGTTAGCAGGAAGGAAGGAAATTGGTATACAAAATTAGGGGCATTACCTGTAATAAAGGAAGTTAAGAATCATAACAAGTCAACTGGGAGCCATTTTGGTAATCACCGTTTAATAGCAAGTAAAATAAACAAAGAAAAATGATGGATGTTATCAAATAACAACAACAACAAAAGTCCTTGTCAAATTATCCATCTTCAATCCTAGTATATGATTTGTCCATAACACTTCTTCCCCTTTTTCAATCCTGACTGAAAAGAAAGAAAGAAAAGAAAAGAAAAGAAGAGAAAAGAAAAGCTTTACTGATAGGAGGTTACTATCTATCTTCAAAACTAAAGCAGAAGAAGAAAGCTTCTAGAGGAGGAGTCTCGTGTGGGTTTAAGAAGGGGGAAGGAAGGTGATCACTGCCTTCAAGTACCTGTAGGGCTTTCATGCAGATGAAGATACTGATTCATTGCTCCAGAGAGAGAATTTGGACTCAACATAACAGAAGAACCTTCAACCAGCTGGAGCTATCCAGCAATGGAATATGCTACTTTTAAAAAGCAGTAAGCACATTGACCCTGGAGAAATTTAAGTGGAGGTGGATGACATCTATCAGCAATGTTGCATGACAGATTTCTGAATTGAAAGGTTGTGCTAGATGACCTCTAAGGCTCCTCCCAGTGCTAAAACTCCAAAATCTTGTGATCCTACATTGGATATGCAAGATTTTTTCCCTGCTCTGCAGGTTCAAACATTTGTAATTCCAAGGGAAAAGCTTTTACTCCCTAGGTTGGAATTATTTTATAATTCTACCTTATCCTTGAAGGTAATTTAGTGCAAAAATGTTAAAAAATGCTTTTAGAAAGTATCCTTAGTGTATTCCAGTAAACATGCTCGCAATGTGCATCTTGTAGGCGAGAATGGAGGGGATGAAGGGGAAAGGACTGAGCTGTGATTTCATCCATGAAGGAAATTCGTAGGGGGGGAACTCCCACTACTAATATAGATTAGCGCCTACTCTGCAATATATACTCTTGAGAGTTGTCTAGGACATGGAGAAATGAAGTGATTTGCTCAGGGGTCACACAACCAGTATTTGTAAGAGGTTGAATTCAAATTTGGGTTTTCCTGATTCCCAAGACCTGTTCTCTATCTATCACACTATGTCTATCTCTTAAGCTATATATAATTGTTAAAATAAGCTAGCACAGGCAAAGGGGAAAGGAAGAAAATAAGCATTTATATGGCACCGACTAGGTGCTAAGAATTGCACTGTGTTTTTACAAATATTATATCATTTGATTCCCCACAACTCTGGGAGGTTGGTGTTGTTATTATCCCTATGTTACAAATGAGGAAACTGAGGGAAACAAAGGTTAAGTGATTTACCCAGGGTCACACAGCTAGTAAATGTTTGAAGCCAGATTTTACCTTGGTCTTCCTGACTCCAGTCTCAGTGCTTTGTCCACTGCACTACCTAGCTGCCTCTAGGCACTAGATATTATATAATAGTTGTTTGAATAGTTATTATATCTTGTTATTCAGTGGTTTCAGTCATGTCTGACTCTTTATGACCCAATGTGGGCTTGTCTTGGCAGAGATACTGGAGTAGCTTGCCATTTTCTTCTCCATCACATTTTACAGATGAGGAAACTGAGGCAAACAGGCTTAAGTGACTTGCCCAGGATCACACAGTAAGTGTCTGAGGCCAGATTTGAACTCAGGATGCCAGGCCCAGCAATCTATCCACTGAACCATATATTAGGAAAGATTAATAAAATTTCAAATCTAAGTTCTATTTCACAGACCCAACCTAACTAATGTAAACACAGCTCAACTATTGAACATAAACACATATATGTATATTTGTATTCCATTCTTCCTGGTACTATAGAAAAAAATGCAGATTTTGGAGTCAAAGGTCCCAGGTTCAAATCCCAATTCTGTCACTACCTGTAGAATCTTGGCCAAATTGCTTAGCTACTGTGTATCTGGCTTCCTCATGGGTAAAATGAGGGGACTGGACTAGATGAGTTCTGTTGACCCTTTCAGCTCTTAATCTATGAGCCATTCATTTGAACTGTATAATTATAAAAACAACTGTTTATATATTTCTAGAAGATGGAGATCTCTCTAATAACAGGAAATGTAGCTTTTGAGTTTTATCATTCTTTATCTACATTCTACAGTGCTCAAGACTGTTTTCAAGGCATGGTGAAAAAGTTCTTGTCAAAACTCAATATGTTCCCTTCGTGATTTAAAATAAACATAAGAAAGCATTAACATGAGTCGAACCAACATGGTCGAGGAGCCAGAGCTGCAGCCTGAAAGTCAAGAATACCTGTCTCTAACACCTAATGTTTACATGACTCTTACGTGACTTTTCAGGGCCTCAGGCCACTTTTGATGAGTGTCATTACAGAACAGGCACATCAGTAGGAAATCTCTATACTGATGAAATCATGGAAGAGGTCCAAAAACATTAAAAGAAAAATCTTTCTTCATTTTGTTGAAATTCAAGTGACATTTTCGAGGGCCTATTACTTGAATGACAAAGTGTTCCTCCTACATCAGTGGTGTCAAACTAAATAGAAATGACCTCTGAAAGCTGTTATATTGGCTTAGAAAACTACAAATGAATGTTATCTATGTTGTATTTTGGAGAAGGAAATGGCAAACTACTCCTGTATCTTTGCCAAGAAAACCCCAAATGAAGTCACAAAGTCAGGCACTACTGAAACGACTAAAGAACAACAAAGCACTGTATTGTGTTTTTATTTGTTTTGTTAAACATTAGTTTAAACATATTATTTAATAAATATTAAATATATTTCCCTCTGTTTCCAGATAGCCAGACTAGAGTTGATACCTTTGGTCCTATGTCTCATCCTTACCCAGCTTCAAGCTTTCAGAAAGACCATTCCAGACTCTGTGTGATATCAACTGTGGGTATATTCCTTCCACCAATGTAGATCGCAGCCCTTCGTCACCTTAGTAGATTATCTTCACAAGCTTCAATGTTCAAAGAAGTCTATCATCACCTAATGACTAACATTTTTTCTGGTGATAAGCCTCTAACAGCTTATTTAGGCTGGTTCTTAAATGAGTGTGTCACTTGGCCAACACATAAATCCTTCCTAGATGGGTAAAAACTAGCAATTGATGAGCTGGAATTCATTAAAGTACCTACTATATAGACCAGGCACTGTAGTAGTCACTGAAAGGACAAATACAAAAGTGAGTTAGTATGCACCAGGCATGGGTATGTGCCTGTAATCCTGTGCTTGTAGAGATTATGAATTTTTTTTATGGCTCAAGATGCTTATGGAGATGGGAAAATGTCTTACTATAGGAAGCAATATGTACAAACTGAGTACACATCGGTGAAGTCTGGAAATAATCTTAGTCTTGAAAATTAGGAGACTTCAATTCAAATGCAATGCATCTATTGATTTAGAGTAATTTCAGATCCTATTGGTTACTTACTACTTATGTAACCTTAGGCAAGTCAATCATCTTCTCTAGGCTTTAGTTTTCTCATTTGTAAAATGAGGGGCCTAGGGGCTAGATTGCTTCTAGTGTCAATGATCCAATGATCTCATAATCATCCTAAGATTCAATGAATACCTGTCTACCCAAAGAATAAATTGTCTTACTATTGTGTTAACCAGTATATTTTTTAATGATTTTTGAGGTTCAGTCAAGATATTCATAAGAGTAAAATAACTTAAAAATAGTATCCTCAATATTTTACTGAGTGGGATAAAAATAATATTTATGATTTAATTAATAAGTATGATTTTTTTAAAATTTCTTATTTTGTTGTATTTTGCAGCCTTATAACTGGCATCTACAGTATAACTGCATTCTGTGATAGAAAGAAAAGGCTGCGTTATCTAAGGAAAGACAAAGACTTACTTATTGAATAGTGAATTGATTGGGGGAAGTATAATTTAAGCAAGAACATGTGCTATGAGGTTAAAAATTCAAAAACATACTGGTCTGACAATTTGGCTTAAAATTTTAAAAAATCTTTACAATGTACTATGTTCTTAAATAAGATTGGGTTTATATGCCTTTTTAAACATTTATAAAATGTTACATGGAGCAGACTGATAAAAATAAAAGGGATGATCCCAACAAAGAAGACCAGAGGATAAAAATATAAAAAGGGCCAAAAAGTTCATCCTGAAGATGAGAAACTGGAGAGTCTGAAATGCTATAATACTCAGAGCTACAAATGGGATTCATACAATTCTTCACTTATCATGCAGCCAAGAAGGCAGATGTATTGGCATTGACAAATGAGCTGTCAGCCTTATTTGCCATCTTTTATTTTTTAATTTTTAATTTTTCTCACAATTCCAAGGTCATATCCCTTGTGACTCATGTAATTAGACTCCAGAAGTCTGGGAAGGGAATGGAGAATGGAGGCAGCAGACACTCGGCAGCTAGCAGAGCCATTCAACTTGGGGGTCTGGATACACAGCCAAATGTCTGGTTTGCTTGGAAAAGGAAATCTGTTCTGAGCTCTTAAGAAAAGACACTTTTAAGGACAGTGAGATATTAACATTTCCCTAAAACTCAAGGTGAACTTTGTAATGAAAAAGGATCAGGATTCCTGACACTGCAAAGCTCTCAGGGGATCTTGATATTCACCCTGGGTATTTTATTTGAGTCCAGAATCTCATGGAGAATCACAGAATTTTGAAACAGAAAAAGTCCAGAGAGATAATTTATTATAATGCCCTTATTTTACCATCTAGGAAAGTGAAGATCCCAGTATGCTCACATCCTAGCTCAGGCTCGCAACTCCTCAGCCTTGAAGACATTGTCTGCTCCCAAACTATATAAATATTTCTAAAATCTAAGCATTCTCTTTCCTTTAGGGCAGGAGTTCTTAATCTGGGGTTTATGGACTTTTAAAATATATTTAGTAACTGTATTTTTATACAATTAGTTTCCTTTACAAATATCTCATATTTCTATATAGGTGTTGCATATATAATGAGATATTTGTAAAGTGCTTAGCACAATTCTTGCCACATGGTAGGTGCTATATAAATACATATTCCCTTCATCCCCAACTTGCTTTAAACACATAAAAAAGTATTTGGACAAAGGATGCATAGGCTTCACCAGACTGCCAAAACAGTATATGGCACAAAAAGGTTAGGTGTCTTTACTTTAGGGCAATTTGGGCATGTTTTAAGGGAAGCTAACTTCTTGATTAAGTAATTGTCAGTGGTGGGAGTATATAAAGAGCAATAAAAACATATTAGGCATCATAGTACATTACCTAAATTTCTTCAGACTACTAGTGGCTGGAAAGGAAATTTCCTTAAGATTTCTTAGTACCCCAAGTTTTTTCTGACGACTCTTTGAAACTTAGAGCTCAAAGGAACCTTAGACCATATCATCTTACACTATTGTTTTACAGATAAGGAAAGTGGGGCTCAGAAGATGACATAGATGGTGAGTGCTAAAATTCTAGAGTACTAATTCCAACTGAATCATAGAATCTAGCATTAGAAATTACCTTAGAGGACATCTTTTTCCAACATTTCGATCAGTACAACAATCCCTTCAACTGTATCCATGACCAGGGGTCATCGGGCCTCTTAAATATCTCCCACAATAGAACATGTTTGTGAGACAACATTATGTTTTTACACAGCTCAATTTCTTAGAGAGTTTTTCCTTATAGTGACCTTATATCTACTTCCTTGTAATTTACATTCATTGGTTATGGGGATTAAGGTTCCTCCCTCCTTTAATAATCTAATAACAAACAGAAGACTCACATACTTCAAATAACCCCATAAATAAGTCAACAGCATACACCAGAGGTTAAGGAATTTTTTCTAAAACCCCAATGAAGGACAAACAACAACAACAATGTGTAAGTAAGTCATTTGCTTTGATGATTGCATAGTTTCAACCATTGTATAAAGGCAGATGATGTTACATAGGAAACATCTTGTGATTTGTAACTGTAACTTGTAACTGAAAGGATCAGACAAAATTCTGTGTCTATGTGTAAAAAGAATGGCCATACTGGCTGTGGTTAGGCTTAGTAGTGGAGGAATCCTATTTCAGGAGCTTCAGAATTAAAGCCAGGCCCGTGAAAGTGAATCACTCTTAGGGGGGAAATAGCTCTTCCTCCCTCTTCTCCTTACCTTTCTTTTTCTCTTTCACCACTCCCACTGAATAACATCATCAGACAGATTGGACCAGGAGGAAACAGTACATCAGCCAGTAGTTAAATGACACACAGAG
The DNA here is from genome assembly GCF_900497805.2 of Vombatus ursinus. NCBI lineage: Eukaryota > Metazoa > Chordata > Mammalia > Diprotodontia > Vombatidae > Vombatus > Vombatus ursinus. Next base: position 12,832,007 of record NW_020954953.1, on the reverse strand, counting down.
AAGCAATAGAATGAGGCATGAGAGTCAGTAGAGAATGGTTAAAGAACATGACTCTTTGCCACAGAGAAGAACTTAGGCTAGGGACAGAGGAAGGATTTCCAGTACACAATGTAACAGAAGTTATTTACCTCTTTGCTACACATGTATTGTACATGTTTGTCTCACTACTAGTTTCTTGTAAGTTTCAGCTGACTCTTCCTATGAACATATGTGTATTTGTGAGGAGGTTGCTTCAGGCTCTTGGAGGGAATGTTTTGTAGCAATTGTTACTACTATTATTAATTAATTATTAGTAGGAAACACAATGGTGGGGGCTCATAGCCTGAAACAATACTCCTCAAGGTTACTCCTAGAATCCTGAGAGTAGTACTAGCTATCTGCTGCCAACCCCGACTTGTAAGTATAGGTAGAAGTTAAGGAATAGTCACTGAAGGGGTATCACTCTGTTCTTTGGAGTACAAAAGAATAAATATACCCTTTCATTTAACTCATTATCTTTCAAATACTTTAAAAAAACTAACATGTACTCTCACAAGTTTTCTTCTCTCAAGGTAAACTAATCTAGTTCCTTCAACCATATTTGTGGCAAGAGCAATATCTTAACACTTGTCCCTATGCAAGTTAAACTAATTTTGTTTGTTTTTCTTAAAAGGTATTCTTGAAACTTGATTGGCTCGGGGGCTAAAATCTCAGACTCTTGACATCATTTCCAGGTCACCTGAGTACAAAGCAACCCAGAGGAGTTCTAGGCACTCTTTGATGCTCAGTTGATGGTTCATGATGGTTAAGTAAACTTTTCTCAGCTACCTCTATTCAAACTGTCCTCTATTCCCATCTGTGTTGAGTATCCTTCTCCTCCTACAGCTAAGCAAATCTCCTTTTCTAACTGTTGAATGGGCTACAAGTGTATCATTTTGTTCCAATATCAAACAAGTGGACTGGGTTAAGTCAGGCTCAGGTCAGAAAAAATATCTCATGACAGAGTTTCCATTAAGATTATAGTCACTCTCTGATAAATACATTCATCTTAGTTTGTTAATGTCTCTCTTAAAATGTGGCACCTAGAACTAAGCAGCACTTGCTAAAGATGTTGTAATCTTAATAGATGTCAGAAAGAAAGCAAAACTCCTTAACCCCCATTTTGCTTCTTCTTTAAGGAGAATGATCTTTACACTAAAAAGAACAGAGCAACCATTAAGGAAACTGAAGTCAAAGAAAGGTGAGAAGATAGGAAGAGTACTTTAAATGGGTTTAATTCCCCAGCAGCACTTGCCCATTTACAGCCTTCTGGTACTTCTGCTATTTTCCATGATTTCCTAAAGATTATAAGTTATTTCCATGTTCTATCTGCTTATTCTACTGGAAATATCCCTTAATGATTAGGACAGATGAGGAGTAGGGTAGAGGTATGGACCAAAAGGGAATGTTCTAGTCTGTGAAGATTCTATTCTATTCCTTTGGGGATGGAGGCGGAGGGGGAGGAGTAGTAACTCAATTTCACTCTCCATAGCAACATCTGATGGTTTTTCAAGGAAACATGGAAAGATTTATGTAAACTGATACATAGTGAAGAAACTACTATACATGATGAATAATAAAGCAAGTGAAATGGAATGCTTCAAAATTATAATGATCAAGTTTGGCCTTAAAGACAAAATAAGAAAACACACCTCCCCAGATTTCTTTGCAGAGGTAGGGACTATGACTGTCAAATAATTCATATAAAATCATCATTTTTGATTTATTGGTGGGTTTTGCTAAATTTTTTTTTCTTATTTTTTGTTCTTTAATGGATGCTTCTCTAGAAGAGGATACAATGAAAAATGTAGGGATTGGGAATAAATTTGTTATTCCATTGATCCAGCAACTCTTCCTCAACCCTAAAATCTATGCTGGCATCTTCTCTGCAACTTATATCTTAGAGACATGCCTAGAACAGTTCAAGGTTAAGTGACTTGTCCAGAATCACAAAACCAGTATGTGTCAGAGATAGCATCTTCCTGGCTTCAAGGTTGTTTCGCTAGCTACTATGACATGTTAAAAATAAAATATATCAATAAAAATTGATTCCTGAAAAACTGATTTGTTCCTTTAAAATGGTGAACACCTTCCCCCACTGACATAGAGCTTGGAATGAAGAAGATATAGTGTGTCTTCTAACCATCAAAGGATGGCAAAGAGAAGGCTATAGAAAATTAGAGAATCTAGCAAGATGGAAGTTAATTAAATCTTTCTCGATTGGACTAGATGTAACAAACAGGGCTTAAAGAGGTTCTGAGGATTCTGATCACTTTAAGCCTTTCTTGATGGGCAATGTAATGTTCCTCTGGTGAAGAAAGAAGAACTCAAACATAGTTTCCCTTTTTCCATCCCTTTCTGCCTATTTATTGATCTGATTTTCCACCAAATGCAGTGAACTACATTTCAAAACAGCCCAGAAGTTTCACCTCATATTCAGCATATTGGCTAACATGACAAAAGACCAGTCAATGTTGGAGGGGCTATGGAAAGACAGGAACACATATATTCTTGGTGTGTTTGTGAGTTGGTCCAACTATTCTGGAGAGCAATTTGGAATTATGTAAATAAAGTGATAAAAATACTCATATACTTTGACCCAAAAATTCTACAACTCCAAAGGAAGTCAAAGACAGAACCAAGGCTATGTATACCAAAGTATACTAAAATACTCACAGCCACACTTTTTGAGGTGGCAAAGAAATGGAAATAAAGGAAATGCCCATTAAGTGGTGACTAGATTTTAAAAATTGTGGTACATGAATATAACAGAATATAATTGTTCTGTAAGAAATAATAAGCATGATACATATACAGGAGCATGGGAAGATTTACATGAATTGATAAAAAGTGAGTAGAGTCTAGAAAAACACACAAACAGGGTATCCCAAAAGATTTTATTCAGTTTTAAGGTATAGTTATTAAGTGATTTAAAACTTAAAATTGCACCAAAACTTTTGGGACATCTTGTTTTAATGATCAAAACAAAAATGTTGAAAATGGAAAAAACAACAAAAAAAGAAGTTGAATCTTACAAAACTATTTTTTTTTAAAGCTGCATACGTCCTAGTCTACAAGTATAAAACATTGAATATATAACATCAAATTTCTAAACACATTTTTATCAATTTGGCTGATTTTTATTTTTAAAAAAAAATGGATGAGGGCAGCTAGGTGGAGCAGCGGATAGAGCACCAGCTACTAGTGTGACCCTGGGCAAGTCACTTAACCCCAATTGCCTCATCAAAAAAAAAAAAAGATGACACTCAGAACAGGAAGGTGTGAGAAAGTGATACAGGAGGAAATCTAGGTGATAAAAATCAAGTTTAAAAAATTTAATTATAAAAAGAAGTAGCAAATTCTATCCTATGAATGTGTCCTCTATCTTTTGGGTCATTATTGTGAATTATATTTAAAATTTATAACACTGCTTGTGTCTATGTGTAGATTTACATATTTGCATTGAGCTAGAAATTTATCTGAAAATTCATGCACTTACTAGTCCTCATTAACTATCTATCCTCTCTAGAACAAAATCCATTCTCCTTAGGGGGTTCAGTCAGCTAACTATTCTAATGTCCATTGCCTAAAGATCCCTAGTGGGAAAGGGAAGTGGTAACTTTCACATGCACACACACAGACACGCACACACACACATGCACACACACACACACACACACAAAATCTCTTCTCAGAGGAATGTTCTTAAGCAAATCTGGCAGAGACTTTAGTCATAGAGTTTAAAAAGGAACAATGATCTTCCCAAATCAATAATTCCCTTGATGTCTCTATTTCCTGGGTCTCATAATGAACTGTAGTCCTTTATAGCTCCCTTGGAAAATCTATGTGCCAATTGCTGAGACAAAATCCCAGTCTAATGTACTTTATACAACACCATACAACCAAACCTATTATATAGTCTGTTTTATAGATTCTGAAGGGCTTCAAAGACTTATCAAACTCTAGAGTCCTCCACAAATATCCATAGCAGTGAATGTTGGAATTATCCATGTGTCAATCTGAAAAGAGGAATTTCTTCATTATGGAATGTATGACATCAATGGAAGTAATATGTATGTAACTTTCATTGATATTTACTTTTTATATTAATTTATTATTTATTTTATCATTCACATTATTTATATCGATGCTTGTTTATTTATTTATTTATTTATTCATTCATTTATTTATTTGTTTGTTTGTTTATTTATTTATTTGTTTGTTTTAACATTCTTGCATTCTGCAAGCAGCAGGCCACAGCTGGGTATGGGAAAGAAAGAAGTTGGAGCCAAGGTAAGATGTGATTCCCACCCACAGTAATTGGAATACTGCCTGGGAGCTTGCTGGGAGTAAAGAAGGGAACAGAGGATGATTGGTGGTTGTCGCCAAGCTCAATCACTGGGAACACCTGATTGCTATGTAATGAAGAAAAGTCAAGAAGCTAGAGCAAGTATCTAGGTAAACCAGCAACCACAAGATTAAAATAGGAAAGGAAAGAAGAAACTTTAAGTAATTCAATTCCTATTTGATTTGGGAATTATTTTTTTTATCCTGGAACACATCTCCAAAATGCATGCTTTGGAAGTTAATTGAAAACAGAATTTGATAAGTCAGAACAAGCTATTTTGTTGTTACAAAGGAAACTCAATCTGACCCATTCCTGGAAAGGAATTTTTACTGCAATATAACTGACAAGGAATCATCCAGCTCTGCTGGAAGACCTCCAATGAAGTCTACACCTCTCAAGACAATCCATTTCAAAAATCTCTAACCTGGAATATTTTATCCCTGTACTCAGTTTGTCCCACATTCTCCAAAAAGCATCCCCAAACTATTCTAGACCACACTGAACTCTGATTGCTTAGAAACCATGCAGCATGTATAGACTTTCACAAGTAATCTTTCAAAGTTACACGCTATTTTATATTATCTATTATTTTAAAAATTAGTCTTGTCTTTCCCATTGGACCTATTTTTCAGAAGTTAGGAATTCTGTCTTTATTGTTCTTCTATCCTGCGGGCCAAGGGGGTCCCCTTTTACAAAGGAATCCTGTTCTGGAATCACCCTGACCCTAAAGGGGAACGGGAAGTCAGGTTTCTCTGTCACTCTGATGCATCATAACTATTACCCAGAGCAGGCTGCCGGAAAAAAATCTAAAACAATGATTTGGAATGGATCTTGTCTACAGTCTTTATAAAATGCCCCTTCTAGAGTCCCTTCTAGAAAATGTACTCAACATACAAAATGACTGTAAGATATGAGACATCTCTTTAACTCTTCCACCACAGACAAAATGTTAAAATACAAAAGACTGAAAAATGCATTAAAAATAATTAAAACATAAAACCCTAACCCATCACCTTCATTATAGATAAAGGCAAAGACACTTTATGGGACTGTTGAATAGACATTTCACTTTCACCTTGGCCCTGCTCTGTCCAAGCAACCCACCAGGTCTAGATCTTCTGACCAGACTGGCACAGCTCTTTAGACTACTTAATTTTAGGGTGATACCATGGGTGGTCACCATCTGATAAATGCTATAGTTACAGGAATCATCTCCTGCTGGTCAGTTAGACTCAGAGACCAAAGAACTTTCAAACTCATTAGGTAATTGCCAAAGTTGTAAACGTCCATTGCTTGGGATCAGTAGTAACTGGTCACAGACATTCAGGACAGGCATCCAGGGAATCAGACTCACGCAGGAAAGTACATGTAGACTGTTGTCATGTGCTTTACTTGCAGGTTGCTATTGGAAAGAGGTGGGGGGTGGGAGTGGGAATCATCTACCCCTCTTGCTAGAAGCCCAAAGAGAGGTTCTGGCTGAATGTGTTCCAAAAAGAGACCCAACAGAAAGGTGGAGCTTTTCTCCTTGCTCCTCATTTAGACCCCTGAGTGACTGGCTTCTCTTTACTCTTTGATTAATCATCTTCAATATAACCTGAATAGTCAGAGGATCCTAAGGCCCCAGCCTCCCTAGCCTTGTTCTTGTTACACAAAACTGGTATGGTGATGTGCTTTTTATATTTTTTTTGAGGGGAGGGGAAGATGAGCAAATATGCCTGGCTTTATGACATTTCTTGGATAATGTTTATATCACCCTACTCAAGGGCTCAGTCAGAGCTGGTCATGGTATCTATGGCAGTTGCCATTGGTTTCCCCATCACCTAACACAGCTTGTTACACAGCTGCCAGAGCCCATTACTCTGTGACAAGTAAGTTCCATTAGAATTGGGATCACATTATTGCCCTTCACTATGTCCATAATTTGATTGAACGTAACCATTGGTGAAGACATTTGGGCCTATAGCTGTTCTAGACTGGATTTGCCTTCCAGTCCTTCCTTGGGATGATGGAAGACAACTCTCATTAGCAGGAATTGGGGTCTTTAGCCAAGTTCTTGAAAACCATCCCCCCTCCTTCAAAGGTTCATCACTAGGGAATTGCTTGTGGAATTGTAGGTGCAGAATCCACCTAGTTCTAGTTTGAATTGGCTGCTGAAACTCTTCCCCAAGTTTGCTGATGGAAGCACAGTTGTAATTCCACTTTCCCCATCCTGAGCAGGCCTTCTTGGTAAATCTTTAGAGAAATTCACATTGCTACTGTTCCATGTTTCCTGGTCCCATCACCCCACCAGCAACATGACAAGTGCTGCAGCAGGCCTTGAATCCATGATGGAGCTGTGAAAGTGCTAGGGCACAGATTCAAGAGACCTGGGCTCAGATTCTGCCTCAATTACTTATATGCCATTTGATTATGGGCAAGCAACTAACATCCTCGGAAGGTTCGTTTTCTCATCCATAAGTTAGCAATAATAATATCCGTATTACTTATTTTATAGGACTATTGTGAGGATAGTACTTTGAAAATTTTGAAATGCTATATAAATGTATATTGTTTTTATTTTGATTTTCTTGTCATTTTTTTTTCCTAAGGAGTTCAGATAGAAATAGTTTTGGAATAAGTAACTGCCCTAATATTATTCTCTTATATATTGCTATTCTGCAAACTATTGCACAGTTGCATAAATAATAGTTGAATAAAAGAATTAGTGTATAAGATCATCTTCTATAGGCAAACTGAAAGCTCTTTCTCCTACCCCAGGCAGGTAAGGCCTTCCTTTTAAACCCAGCCTGGCAGCAATGACATCCTTCAGCTTGAAAATAAAGAGTATGTTCACTCCTAGAACCCTACTACACATACCTGTTCATAATTTATTTCTAGAAGTAGCTGAATCCAAAATGCCTGTGAAAGGCCAATACAGACTAGTAACATTTTCCTACTTTGTCCTAATATCTTCAAGCCCCCATATTAACTCTTGCTGACCAATCTTCATTTCCTAAAAATGGAAAAACTGTTTTCTCCTCTCCCTAACCCTATTTATATGCTTTAAATAAAATATTCACACAGCTTAGCATTTGTGCTGGCTATAAGCATTTTATAGTAAGCAAATGAATCTGATTTTAAAGCAACAGATACAGATCTGAGTATTCATAAGAGGGGAAAGAGGTTTTGCTAGAAAGTAGAAAAGGTGCCCAGATCAGTCTAATGCATTAGGCTAGCTCTTACCTCCTAGGAACTGTGGATTGAATCCCTGACAGTACCTTCCCAGTTCCTGTTGTATTTTAGCACAATTAGAGCTTCTGATTGTGTTTATCAGAGTTTGTTTATCTCTTAGCACTCCCATATCAGCTATCGAGTTCCTTCAGCTTGATGGCTTGACTCTCAAGACTCCTTCTTGGGAATAAAGGTGACTCCCTCCTCCAAGTCTCTCTGTCCCAAGGGCAGCTTTCATATAAAATCAGGAAATTTTACTTGTACCATCTTACTTGGTTGTTGTTGTGAGGAGCAAAGGGGATAATGTATATAAAGCATTTTAAAACCTTCAAGCTCTAAATACATGTAAGCTAGTTGTTTATTATTATTATTATTATTAGAACATAATTCTTATCTTATTTGATGGAGTTCTGAAACAACTCTAGTCAAAGTCATTATTTTGTTGTTATCTTTATATTTGATAATCTATAAAAGGTTGCACAGCTATATAAAATAACTACTTTTGTAATTGACTAAAAAGTATTAGGGTGTGAGCTTACCTACCGGAGGATCACTAAAAGCACCATTAGTACAACTCCAAAAGCAGATAAGATTGATATGCATGTTAAACTGTTCCTTGTGTGATTGTAATTTCTTCTACTACATATTATTATTCCATCTCTGTCATATTTAATGAAACTTCTGGCTTTCAGTTGTTGTTGTTGTTTTTCATCTGTGAAATGAGAATACAGCCCACTGGATCACACTTCATTCATTCAACAAGTATTTATTGTGCCCTTATTATATGTGAGGCACGATAATAGTTGCCACAAGGGACATGGGAAAGAATAAGACAAAGTTCCTGCCCACTGAGAGCTTATAATTTAGTTAAACAGATAAGATTTATATGAATAATAAAAATAGAAAATTTTGTCTATAGTAAGTCCCATATAAGTAGCACAGATAATAAATGTTAAAGTAAGCCCTGAAGAGGAGGGAGACATCATTGGTGACCAAGATGATGGGCAGTTTAATGGAGAAAATAAGTTTGACCTGAGTCTCAAGGGATGGGAAGGTTTCATCCTCAGAGATGGTCCAGGGATCATTCAGGGTAGAGAGAGTGGCAGAAGCCATGTTGTAGAAAGGGGGATGCACACCCGAACCTTCAGGAGATAACTCAGTAGGCTAATATGGTTGGATTGGAAGGTTAATGAAAGTAGACAACAAGTGGCAAGGCTGGAAAGGTAAATAAGAACCAGATTGTGGAGAGATTTAAGTGTGAAGCTGAGGAATTTGAACTTCATCCTTTAGAAGACAGAGAGAAAGCCAATGAAGATCTTTGAGTAATACTATATTTGTGGAAGATTAATCTTGGCTAAATTGGGGGATTCAAAGAGAAAGAGATTGGTAACAAGGGGACCGGTTAAGTGACATACCATAATCCAGGCATCTGAACTAGAGTGGTGGCATTGAATATGGATAGGAAAGGAGGGATGATAAGATACTTTGAAAAATGTAAAGCACTTTGCAAAATTGCTGCAAAATGCGGTGATGATGACGATGGTGCAAGAGATAGTGGGTAGTGTCCCAAGCTCCTATACTTCATAGTGGAGCATAATCCTAAATCATTTTAATGGGAGGAAACATAATCTACACATTGATGATTTATTTAATCAACGCTGGAGGGCATGCGCAATTTGCTCTCAGCGATGACAAATAACAATAGGTATTTCTTTGCGCTGACTCTTTTTTCTTAGCTTAAAATAAACTCTGATAGGCTAGCTGCAGCTGCTCTCTTACAAAGAGCTGGCGTCTTTGACTTCAAAGGGAAGCAGTTGAGAGGAAGAAAACAAGCTAAATCGCAAGATCTGAGATTTCATCGGCAGTGAGAATGATTAAAAAAAAATTCTTACATTAAATTGTTTGCATTCTCGTTTGAAAGCGTCCTAAGTCTGCTGATTTTTCACACGACAAGTGTAAAGGGGAAGACTGTGGGGATGATAAGCATCAGCTTTCTCCCTCCCCAGATCTCCTTTCCTTGGGCTGCAGGTAAGGACACCTTTCCTATGTCTGCTAAAGGCAACACAAAGCAGAGAAAAAAACGTGAAATAATTTGTGGGGAAACCTGAGTATTTAGATACTTGCCAGTCCCGAGCCCTATACAGGTAGTTACCCTGCGCAGCTTTGCCAAAGGTCAGCAGAGAGTAAATTCTCCAGCTAGCCTTCTTTCCCCGCTGCAGAGTAATCCGAGGCTACAGACGTCAATAAATTCTTGAGACACAGCTCTATGGAAGATGTAAGTTTCAATGTTATCTGATATTTGGCTTGTACAAACCCAAGCAAATTGCAGAAACTCTAATCCTAGGCCCTGAATCAGGGCTGCAGATCTAATGGGAACGAGCTCTTCAGTCAGTCCACCTATGTTCTTTGAGTTACAGTGGGAAGATGAGTTACAATTGAGGATTCGGGGCTCTTTTCTGGCATACCCTGATCGTTGAAGGCTGCAGTAGCTCACTGTGTAACAGGGAAGGCACATCTAATTATCCAGCTTCTGCACACACAGTCGAACAACCTTTATGTTATCCCTTAAAATATCCCAGGGTTCTATGATGTTAACCTCAAATCCAAAGGGTGTTAGAGAAAGCTTTGAAATATGAGTCAATACCTTTCCTAAGTTGGCATAGTTAGGCTCTAGAGGGAAAAGCCCCGGCAGAAGCATAGACTCCTTCCATTCTTGCAAAAAGGAAACACACAGGAACGATAGTCTTTGGAGTGGAGGGGCAGCACCTGGTTAAAGGCACCCTCTAGAGCAGGGGTTTTAGATTTCTCTTGCATCATGGTCACCTTTGGTAGTCTAGTGAAGCTCTAGACACCTTCTCAGAATAATGATGTTAAATGCAAAAAAAAAATACATGAGATTGCAAAAGAAACCAATTCTGTTGCATATACATCTGGAATATAAGATTGATAAATCAAGGTAAGCCAGATATGGTCAACAGGAGAGGTAAAGACTATATATCAACATGTTGGGTGTCAGTGAATTTAAATGGATGGGAATAGGTGAATTTTATTCAGGTGATCATTACATATCCTACTGTGAGCAAGAATCCCTTAGAAGAAATAGAATAGCTCTCATAGTCAATAAAAGGATGAGAAAAGCAGTACTGAGGTAAAATCTCAAAAATGACAGAGTGATATCTGTTCAAATCCAATGCAAACCATTCAGCATCGTAGTAATGCATCTATGCTCCAAACCCTGATGCCAAAGATGCCAAAGTTGCTCTATTGTGTGAAGACCCACAACATCTTCTAGAAATAACACTAAAAAAAAAATGTCACATTCATCATAGGGGATTAGAATGCTAAAGTAGAGAATCAATAGATATTTAGAAGAACAGGCAAGTTTGGCTTTGGAGTACAAAATGAAGCAGGACAGAGACTAATAAAGTTTTGTCAAGATAATTTGCAGGTCATAGCAAACACTCTTTTTCAATGACCCAAAAGGCGATTCTATACATAGGCATCACCAGATGGTCAATATTGAAATCAGTTTTATTATATACTTTCCAGTCAAAGGTGGAGATGCTCTATACAGTCAGTTAAAACAGGATCTGGAGCAAACTGTGGCTCAGATCATGAACTTTTTTTTTTCAAATTCAGACAAATTGAAGAAAGTAGGGAAAACCATCAGATCATATAGGTATGACCTAAATAACAACCCATAATGAATATGAAGTGGAAGAGATGAATACATTTAAGGGATTAGATCTAGCAGATTGAGTGCCTGAAGATCTATGGACAGAGGGTTGCAATATTGTACAAGAGACAGCAAAAAAAAAAAAAATATTCCAAAGAAAAAGAAGGGCAAGAAAGCAAAATGGCTGTCTGATGAGACTTTACAAATAGCTGAGGAAAGAAAGAAAGAGAAAATATATAGAAAGGAGAATATCAAGAAAATATGAGAAGTTTTCTTAAATGAGCTATGCAGAGATAGAAGAAAACAATAGAATGGGAAAGACAGAGATCTCTTCAAGAAAACTAAAGACATCAAGGGAATTTTTATGCAAAAATGGGCATGATAAAAGACAAAAATGGTAGGGACTTAACAGAAGTAGAAGAGATTAAGAAGTGGTGGAAAGAATGAACAGAAGAGATTTTAGGTCCTAAAGAATGAAGTCAGGTGGGCCTTACATTGCTAACAAAAAGTCTAATAGAGGTGTTCCAGCTAGGCTATTTAAAATCCTAAAAGATGATATTGTTAAAGTGTGCACTCAATATGCCAACAAATTTGGAAAACTCAACTACTAGATTGTGTCTACTAGATTGGAAAAGACCAAATTATATCCCAATCTTAAAGAAGGGCAATGCCAAAGAAAGCTCAGCTTACCAAACAACTGCACACATTGCACATACCAGCAAGGTTATACTTAAGATTCTGCAAGCTAGGCTTCAACAATATGTGAACTGAGAACTACCAGAAGAGCAGGATAGTTTTTGAAGAAGCACAGGAACTAGAGACCAAATTGCCAACATTTTCTGGATTATGGAGAAAGCAAGGGAGTTCTAGAAAAATATCTACTTCTACTTCATTGACTACACCAAAGCCTTTGACTATGTGGATCATAACAAAATATGACAAGTTCTCAAAGAGATGGGAGTACCAGATCATCTTACTTGTCTCCTGAGGAACCTGAATTCAGGTTAATAAGCAACCAAATATGGAATAATCGATTGGTTTAAGATTGGAAAAGGACAAGTCTGTATATCATCACCTTATTTTTCTTACTTATATGCAGTATACATCATATGAAATGCCAGGCTGGATGAATCAAAAGCCAGAATTAAGGTTTCTTGGAGAAATATCAACCATCTCAAATATGCAGATGATACCACTCTGATGATAGAAAATAAAGAAGAATTACAAAGTCTCTTGATCTGGGTGAAAAAGGAGAGTGTAAAAGCTAGCCTGAAACTTTACATTAAAAAAATAAAATAAAATCTTGGCAACTGGCCCCATCACTTCCTGGCAAATATAAGGAGAAGAAATGGAAGCAGTGTCAGATTTTATATTCTTGGGCTCAAATATCACTGTAGACACCGACTGTAACCATGAAATTAAAAGATGCTTGCTCCTTGCAAGGAAAGCTATGGCAAATCTGAACAGCATACTAAAAAGCAGAGAGATTACCTTGCCAACAAAAGTTCATATAGTCAAAGCTGTGGTTTTTCCAGTAGGAATGTACGGCTGTGAGAATTAGACTATAAGGAAAGCCGAGCACTGCTGAAACAATGCTTTCAAATTGTGGTGCTATAGAAGACTTTTTAAAGTCCCTTGGACAGCAAAGAGATCAAATCAGTTAATCTTTAAAGACATTAATTCAGACTATTCACTGGAAGGTCAAATACTGAAGCTGAAGCTTATGTACTTTGGCCATATAATGAGAAGATGGGACTCACTGGAAAAAACCCTGATGTGGAAACAATGAATATGAACTTGGACAAACTTCAAGAGGCAGTGGAGGATAGAAGGGCCTGGTGTGCTATGGTCCATGGGATCACAAAGAGTCAGATATGACTGAAGGACTAAGCAATAACAAACAATAGACCATGAGAATTCTGTGGGCTCAGATAGAAACTCATCTACAGGAAGTCCCTGAATGATGAAGTAAAATAAAGACAATTTTGAGTCAGAGGACCTGGATTCACATCTTGACTCTCCTATTTACTATCTGTGTGACTTTAGGCAAATCAAGCAACCTCTCTGGGCCTCAGTTTCTCTCCATCTATAAAATAAAGGAGTGTATTTGATGTCTTCTGAGGACTCTTCCAGCCTTGCGTTCATGCAGGATTGGGGGAGGGGTAGATGGAACATCTTAAGCAGGGGAAGAAGGGAATATGAACAAAGGCCTACAGGACAAAGAGTGGAGATAAGAAATGTGAAAGAAAGATGTCACCAAACCAATTCAGGATACTGCGGAAATTGAAATAGCCATATTGAAGGGGATGTGGAAAAATTAGGACACCAATTCAATGTTGGTGGAACTGTGAACTGATCCAACCACTTTGGACAGCAGTCTGGAATTGTTCCCAAAGAGTTATTAAACTGCCTATACCCTTTGACCCAGCAATACCACTACTAGGTCTATTTCCCAAGATGATTCGGGAAAAAGGAAAAGATCCTATATGTTCTAAAATATTTCTAGCAGTTCTCTTTGCTTTGGCAAAGAACTGGAAATTGTGGGGAGGCCTATAAATTGGTGAATGGCTAAACGAGTTGTGGTATACAATCGTGATGGAATACTATTGTGCTATAAGAAGTAATGAGCTCCTTGATTTTATATGAACATGGATAGTCTTGAATGAAATAATAAATGAGCAGAACCAAGAAAGTGTTCTATACAGTAACAGTAATATTGTTTTAAGAACAATTTTGAGTGACTAAGTGATTTTGACTACTATAAATAACCAAATTAACTACAAGAACCTATGAAGGAAGATGCTGTCTGCATCCAGAGAAAGAACTGATAAATAGAAGTGTGTATAGAATGATTTTACATATATATGTATATGTATGTACATATTTCTATCTAAAGGTATCTATCTCTAGTGAGGTGAAGGGACAAGAGAAATTTACATGATAACTTTATTGTATATTTAAAAGGAATAGCAAGTTGTGCATAATAGATTTGTAATTTCACGTACAATCTTTTTTTATTCCATTATGTTATGGAAATACTTGTATTTCATACATTAAAAATAAAGTAAATAAAAATTTTAAAAAGATATAGGACACTTAAAATTGGTAAAGGAGAATGGAATTCTTTGAAAAGAAACAAACCAAAATGTCTAGATTGCATATCACTATTTTTCATTTCTTCTGTGTGAGCTTCCTATTATACTTCTAAAAGCTATAAAGGAAAAAAGAAACATCCAATATTCTAGTCACTAGAGCTGTGAATTTGTTTCAATCTACTCCCCAGAGAGTAGATTGTGTTCCCCCCCAGAGGGGGGAACACATGTGGCTATTTAAATGTCCTATTGTACTTTGTCTAGGAGTCATCTTGCCCCTGTGAAGAATACAGAATATGTCTTTTCTCTCCAGTTAAGACTATAAGTTCATTGAGGGCGGGAACCATGTATTGTTCTACTTTGTATTCCCCCATAGGACCTAGCACTGTGCTATGCAAAGGTAAACAACACAACATTTGCTTAATGTTTCCTGAATAACATTACCTATGGAAAAATATAAAAAATAATGTAAAGACAGTTCACTGAAGTCTCATTAAATAGGCAAGCAAAGCCTCCTTTAAATATTAAATTTATTAAAATGGAAAGCATCTTGAGAAGGTTAAAAAATAATCAGCAGAGCATGAGACATTTACAAATAGTCTTGTTGAAAGTAAGCAAGTAGCCTAAATTTCCAATTAACACTGCTTTAATAATAATAGGTTTTCAAAGTGCTTTGCATGTGTTATCTCATTTGATTCTCACAACAACCCCATGAGCTAGGTACTATTTCCATTTTATAGATGAAGAAACTGAGGCAGCAAAGAGAGGATAGAGGACTTGCGCAGTGTCATAGTGCTAGTCCCACATGTCCAATGCCCTATTCATTACTGGATGTGGCTTCTGTTTTCCCATTTTCATTTATCAAAGCAATTTTAGTGAGACAATTCTTCATTTTCTATCTCTAGCCTTCTTCCTGATTCAAAATATGATGTCATTATGCTCCAAGCTTGAGAACCTGAACCATGGGATCTTTTCAAAGGAGAACACTAAAATGCTTTCTATGGCCTGGCATAGTAGAGATAGTGAGTCTCACCAAAGTAGTTCTCAAAGTGTGGGTTGAACAAATGAACCTAACTCCATTTTGTGGCTGATTAAAGTGTTCCCAGATCCCTAGAGGGAACCCTTTCAGAGCTCATCCATCTGCCCCACCCCTACACCAACTAGAAATTTGGTGAAAATTCTGATAAACTTTAAGTAAAAAGTTCCATTTAAGAGTTGGCCCATTTAAATCATTTTAAATGGGCTGCCATTTGCCATTTTAGGAAACATGCCTGTTTTTGTCACGTGAGATCAGTCATTACATAGACTGCCATTTTTTTCTCCCCACTCTCAGAAAAATATAATGAACCTTTAAGTGTGTCAGATCTCTTGCCTCTTGGTTATTTGTTTTCCCCAGAGAATCATTTGTTAAACTGGGATTTATCTCATTCCCAAGGTGGGGGGGAACTTGTGAAGACCATGTAATTACAATGACTAAATCTGGCACTAGCAGATAGTTGAGAAAATTCATCTACTCCTTTGAAAAAAAGGGTATGTGTGTATGTATGAAATATTGCATATTCTACAAGAAATGATTGATGTATCGATCAGTTCTGTTCAACTGCCTTTTTTTCCCTTTATAATTTTCGTAACAAAATATGGCTCACTGGTTAGAGGAAGCAAAAGGGATATATTCAGAAGGGAAGGTAATATCGAAACAAAAGATATCAATAAAAACGAGATTTAAAGTTTTTGCCATAGCTAAGAATGTAGTGAAGAAAACACTAAGAACAGATATTCATGATGTAAGTAAGGAGTCTTTTGAAAAGCAAAAAAGGATCATTTTTGAGGGGAAGGGTAGTTTAAGGTGTTTGAAGTATTCTCTCTGCCATATTAAAAAAGCCTTCCTTCTCTAGGTTCCAGAAGCCAAGGGAGTCTGTGTTCACTGACCTCAAGATGACAGAGCTGGGGCTAGAAGGAGTCACTGAGCTTGTTGAAGTCACTGAGTCTAATCCCTCATTTTATAGATGAGAAAACTGAGGCCCAGAGATTTGCTCAAAAATCACACAGTAAGTGTGTGGCAAAAGCAGGATTCTATGACTCCAAACAGGTCTGTTTCCACTATATTCCTGTCCAATGCACCCTGAGTTGGCCTAATTACAATAAGGCTAAGCTGTAATCCAATTCTAATACAACCAAGTTTGTAAGTTTCCCAAGAGACAAGAGGCTATTCTTCCTACTATCACTATTTTCTCCAAAGGCAAGAAATATGACAATTAAAATGTACTTCAGCTTTCAAAGGTCTGGGATTTCAAAAGACTGCCCAGCACCCCCACAGCCTTCTTTCAATCGTGCACCGATTGTCTCTTGGCTGACTCTGAACCGATGGTTTTCCATCCCCTCCTCCCACTATCCCCACCAACCTTTTTCCTTTCAAAAGAGGCCACGAAAGACATTTGTAAATGCTTCAAAGAGAGAAGACTCTATAGCCAACACATGACGCAATTATGGAATTCAAAAGGTCCTGGGAAGTGGCGAAAACCACAGATTTAAAGGGGAATTTCTCATGAGGTGAAGTCTTAGAGGCATGTGGTGAAATCTTGTGATGTGAACTCTTCAAAAGAGTAAAGTATTCACTCTCCGCCTGCTGGCAGGATGAGCTGAGCTGCCAGAAACCCAGACAGAAAGAGAGGGGGGGGGGAGGAAGAGAGAAAGAGAGAAAGAGAAAAAAATGTTCTTTGCAACAGAGTAACTGTCTGATAGATTACCAGATAATGGCCCCAGTTCTGTTGTCTTTAGAGCTTAGGGGGGAAATTCTAATACCATTAATAGAACTTTGGCCGGAGTAAGTAGTATAAAAATAATAATGAGAACAAAACTGAACTTTTTTTAAAAAAAAAAGTATATTCACATAAATTTTACTCCTCCTTCTAAAAGCTTTGGAAATTGCATTTTTTTTTCCTGTGGAGGTAGGGTTGAGAGGTTAAAAAGATATCAACTGTGTAGTTAAGCTGAAAAGCTTTTACATTAATACTGTTCATAAATTTTAATGCATCAAATGAAGACAAATTAAGGTTATCCAAAAAAAAATAATGGAAGTAATTTTCATTTCCAGAGTCATTTTGTTATACAGACAACCTGAGAAAGGAGTGATGATGTCTACTCACCAAGACTGCATGTGTGTACTGATGGCCTTCTTTTTGAATATCTGGCTCAGGGGAAACAAGCAGTATGTAATTATGGCCCTGTCTGGCAATTCCAAGATTCTTCTGCCCCGAGATATAAAGCAATTCCTATTTCCCCTCAAGCATTTGTCTCCAAATTCAAATGCATGTGCTAAGTCTTCATCTACAGAACATCCCACCTGACTGACCAGGAAATAAATCTGAACAGAGCATAGCCAAAAATTACGATAAGTCTCCTGCATCACTTCAGGCCATATTCATCAAGCAAGAGCTTAGAAGGATTGCATACCAGAGGGGAAAATTGCTGGGTTTCCCATCTGGGCTGAGAGATTGTGTATTTTAACCTAATACTCAATAACAGGCTGAAACTTTCCTTGCTCTCTTGCTTCTTAATAGGTGACTAATAGGTTTTGTTTTTTTTTTCTTTGCATTCAGAAGGCATCTAAATATTGACTAGCATTATCTGCCACCCACTATTGCCCAAAACAAAGATTAGGTAGTCTATCTATGTCCTTCAGAATTCTTATTTAACAACTAGATATTAAGATTTGACACATTAAGAATATTATTTTTCCCAAATTCTTTATGAGGCAACATGATGCAATGGAAAATATGCTGTAGCTGAAGTCAGAGGACCTGAGTTGAAATCCTACTTCTGCTCCTTTTTTTTTCACCTGTGTGGCATTGGAAATGTCATATATCCTCTCCATGGCTTTCACTTTCTTTATCTATAAAATGAGGGGGTTGGACAAGATTACCTATAATGTCACTTTTAGCTGTAACTATGATCTAATAATTAGAAGTGTAAGTGAAATTATTAAACCTGACCTTCCAGGATCTCAATGTAACATACGACAAGAATGCCTTATCTATACAAATTGAAATTAGGTTGTCAGAAAGGTACTTGTTTTACCCAGAGAACATACTTAGCACTGGAAATCTTAATTCTAAGGCTCTCAAGTCTTTCTGGTTCTCAACTATTAGTTCAGAGAAATCACCATGAGGAAGTGAGAAAATTGGCTTAATTTATGTTGCTGTATTCACTAGTCCCTCTCCTAAGCCTAACAACAAGACCTATTAGGTCCACTAATGGCCTTGATATACCCACAGGTGGTATCATCAAACACTTCCTAGTAAGAACCCATTTGCAAAACTCAGCCTGGAATAAATCACAAAAAGACATCAGCTCTCTTCCTTCCAGGAATTTGTAATTCAGAATAAACAATAAAAATCTGGTCCAATGAGAAAGAAACGTGTTAAGCGAGGACAATACACACGACGCGTTGCACTTTATCTTTAGAATGGACCTCAGAGTCCATCCAGCCCAACACCTTATTTGACATGTGAGGAAACAAGGGCATAGAGAAAGGAACTGATATGCCCAAGTCTGTACAATTAATACAGGTCATTCTCCATCCTTCCTCTGTGACTTTAGTGTCTTCACATCAATTCCTGCCCATATCCTTGGCTACTTCAATATAAGCATATTGATATTTTTTGAAATAATCTAACCTCCCAATTCCTCCATTTGGTCTCTTTCAATGACCTACTTTTCCATTTCACCTCAGCTACACTTAGAGAAGGTTGCACCCTTGGCCTTGCAATCACCCACAAATGTTCCACTTCTATGTGAATTCTGAAATTCTTTTACTTGATCATGACCTGTTAAAATTTCCTCTTTCCCTATACCTTATAAGCTCCCTAACCCTATCCCTCCTCACCTCAGTTCTTTTTTTATACTATCTTAGTAAGCTGGCTATACTCTCCTGTTTTCTCAACCTCTACCACGCAGTGAACCCTCTATACTAGCCTCTCCTATCAAATCCCTTGTCTCTTGTCCTATCTTCAGTCATTCACGCCTTGCCATATTCTAATACTAGATTACATTTACCATCCACTTCCTAGTCAAAAGTTATTGAATGGAATTGAAGGAAATCAGGGAACTGTGCTAATCGGGTCCACTAATTATTAATAATGAACTTTCAATGCAGCAAATAAATCTTGATACGCCTCCCTAATCTCTCTTCTAATCCACACTCTACAGAGACTCCCCTCAAGCCTCCCTACCCCTACCCTCTCAACTGAGGATGTCACTTTGTGTTTCAGTGCAGAAACTGAGGCCATTGACAAAAGAGCTCTCTTTTTCTACCTGCCTCTACATCTCACAAACCCTTAACATCATCCCTCATTATCTCTTCTTTTACCTAATTTCTGATGAAGCTATGGCCCTTTTCTTGCAAAGGCCAGTATTTCTACATACATCTTTGACCAAATCTCCTTGAAAAAATTGCCCCCATCATCATTCCCATGCTTACTCTAATCTTCAATTTTGCCTTGCCTGCTGGATCCTTCTATGGTGCCTACAAATAGATTCATATCTCCCTCATCCTGAAAAAAGCATTCTCTTGATCCTACCATCCCTACTGGTTGTCATCAATTAGCTTAAAAAGTTGTCTATGCATCATTTACCCCCTCTCTGTCTTAGTTTCCTCACTTTTTTAAATGGGACAATACTATTTATTTACTTCCTAAGAGATTTGAGGGTTTCCCTGGAAAATAACCTTAAACTTCATGTATGGAAGTATAACATATAGCTTTTAATCAAATAATTATCTGAAATTATAATTGCAGGCTATGATGTAGGATTCAGTGTTACCACTAATACTCAACTTCAGGACTCCTAATGCACAATCTTTGAAATAAACCATAAACCATATTCTCAGTGAAATATGCATACATACATATACATACAGGAGAAGCATAAAATATTGCCTATATTTGTGGTGACCACAAAGAACGTCTTTCATGGAGTACCAAAGCTAATCAGGATGTTTTAAAATTGTACATAAGCCCAAGTGCTCAACTGGTAACACCAAAATGTCAGAAGAATAATTAGAAGGCTCCTAGCAAGTTGGATGGACCACTTGTGACAGATTTATGGGAGAACAAGGACAAGAGTCACACAGGATGGACAGGCATTAGTAAGTCATAATCTGCATCTTAAGAGTGAGCACCCACATTGATGAGATCATAGATCTATTAGAGTATGGGAGAAATCCCATACCCAAATCCCTGTACCTCTCTCTCTATTCCAAAACAATACCCAATAATGAAGCCCTGAGAAACCTGGAAATTGCTCTTCCACACAAGTTTTGATGTGGTGAATAGAGTATTGGACTTGGAGTCAGAAAGGGTTCAAATCAAATGAGATAATATCAGCTAACATGGCACTTACTATGTGCCAAGCATTATGCTAAGTACTTTACAATTATCACCTATTTGATCCTCATAACAACCCTGTGAGTCCCCATTTTACAGATAAGGAAACTGAGGCAAACAGGAGTTAAGTGACTTGCCCAGGGTCACACAGCTAGTAAGTATCTGAGGTCAGACCCGAACTCAGGTTATCCTGACTCCAGGCCCAATTCTCGGTCCACTGTAGTATCTAGTTTCTAGCTGATAATGATGATGATGGTGACCATGATGACAATGACATTAGAACATGTGGAAGTAGGAAAGATCATGACAAAATCTGACCAAGCCAATAACTATGAAAGAAAGTGGCCTTATGCATTTTAAGCAGCTAAAACCCACCAACCTTCCCCTCCTGAAGTGAACCAAAAGAAAATGGTGCCTAGAGGCCACACAGCTCGGACACATTACCAGCAAAGCCACACGACAGAAACCTCAAGGCAAACTCTAAAGTACTTCACTGCGTGTTATGCTTGCTCAGGAACAGATGGCTGTAGTGGAAGGATTTCCTCATTTGCGTTTTTTGGCATCTGGGGCCTATGATTGACACCCAAGAAGACAGGTAAGTGATCCTGTATAGTTCTGGGGATAATAATATCTCCACCTGCCACCACTCCCAAGGAATGCTTATTAATGTCTATTACTCATTTTGATTTAATGCTTCAGATGCTAAGGTGGTGGGTCGGTGGTAAGCAGTTTTAGAGTTTTTCTTTGTATTTTAATTGCCATGGAACTGTGTCTAGGCTTAAGTGGAAAGCAATTTGCTTTTCCTTAACTAGATTCACGCAAGCTTTATTTAAAAAAAAAAAATTACCACCAGCAAAAACTCAAGACAAAGCAAGATTTAGAAGGATAGAAACCATGTATTTCAGATTTCGTTTTAAAAAGTCAAAGACCTTCTACAAAGCTTTACTATACCTATCCCAGAGATATTTCTTATTCCCATAAGTGGAAAAACAATTATGTAGAATAGATACTCTGTTTTGTGTTTCAAAGGCCACAATTCAACCTTTTATGTTCTCATCCCTGGCAAATTTGTCCATGCAACTCCACTATGATTAGTGGTCAGTAAGTATTTCTTGATTATTTATCACACAGATGCCCATACAGTACTATGGTAGTTTGTATGGTAAACATACAAAAAATATGACATGAGTCTTACCTACAAGATGTTTATATTGTGTAATCTGTGGTTGGGAAAGAAAATGGACATGCATGAAACATTTTAAATCAAGAACAATTAAATTGTTCAGTACTTACTACAAGTGCAACAGGAGTTCAAAGAAGGGAGTAAGCAAAAGAAATTGATATAGCCAGGAAATGCCCTCAACTTACTATAATTGACAAACTAGATGTAAAGAAATGACTGAGATCAGATGGCATCCACCCAAGACTGAAGCAAAAAGAAAAAAAAATCTCTCTGTGCAGTCTCCTTTACATTTACATAACTGATCACTTCAAACATTTCCCTTGATTCTCTGAACTGGTTGCCTGTCTTTGATGTATATTTGTTCATCCACAGATATGTCCCACATCAATTCCTGTCCACTACTCTGAACCAGGTCCAATAGAATGCCTTTCTTTGTGAGTACAAAAGTTAGCAGTTTGAGCAATCAGTCATTTGTCTTTAACAATTGTATCTACATTCTAAAGGTCTCCATGATTTTTTTTTCTTTTTACCAGACCTCTGGTTTCATCAGTGTAGGGAGTTTCGGATATAAAACTTCTACCAAAGCAGATCAAAATCTTCTCTGTGAACTACATACTAAGAGAATTATCTCCCATTTACAGATGAGAAACCTGAGACTCAAGAGAGGTTAAGTGACCTGTTGAGGGTCACACAACTTGAAGTTTCAGAGAGTGAATTCAAAGAGAGTTCCATCATTCTGATCCTTATGCTACACTCTTCACCTTTGCTGGTCAACTATCATTTATGTGCTGGGCATTGTGTTAAGAAATGGGTAAACAAAGAAAGGCACTAAATAGACTGCACTTTCAAGGAGATCATAGTCAAATGGAGGAGACAACATGCAAATATCTATATATAGACAAAATATATAATAGATAAATTATTAATAGTCTCAGAGGGAAAGCACTAAGATTAAGGAGGCCTCATGAAGAAGGTAGGACTTTAGCTGAAACTCAAAGGAATCCAGAGAAGCCAATAGGCGTAGATGATGAGAGAGAACATTCCAGCCATTGAGGAGAACTGGTTAAAATGCTGAGAGTTGGGAAATGGGATGGTAAGTGTGAGGAACAGTGAGGAGGCCAGTGTCACTGGATCACAGAGTATTTGAAGGGGCGTATGGTGTAAGAAGAGTGAAAAGTTAGGACAGGATCAGGTCATGGAGGACATTAAAAGCCAGAGGATTTTGTAATTGATCCTGGAGATAATAGGAGCCACCAGTTTTTATTGAGTAGGGGATTGTCTTGGTCAGGGCTGTGTTTTAGGAAGGTCAGTTTGACAGCTGAGTGGAGAATAGATTGGAGTAGAGAATGATTTGACATAGGGAGACTAATGTGTGGGCTATTGCAATATTCCAGAAGTGAGGTGATGAGGGCCTGTACAAGAGTGGTAGCAATGTCAGAGTAGAAAAGAAAGCATATACAAGAGAAGTTATGAAGATAGAAATGACAGAACCTGACAATTGATTGGATACGGGGGATGAGAAAGAAGGAAATATCAAGAATATCACCTAGGTTGTGAGTCTGGGCTGACTGGCAAAGTGTAATAGCTTTAACACTTAATAGAGAAGTTGGGATGAGGAGAGAGTTTGTGGGGAAAGAAAATGAGTTTACTTCTGGACATATTGAGTTCAAGATGTCTATGGGACATCCAGTTTGAGATACATAATAAACATTTGGAAATACAAGACTAGAGGTCAGGAGAGACATTAGGAGTGTATGAGTAGCTTTGAGAGTAATTTGCATAGAGATGATCATTGAAACCATGAGAGCTAATGAGATCACCAAATGAAATATTATGAAGGAGGAAGTAATGGTCTAAAACAGAGTATCAGGGTACCTCCACATTTAACAGTCATTACATGGAAACAGAAAGGGAGCAGTCAGGTAGGTAGGAGAAAAACCAGGAGAAAGCAGTGACACAAAAACCTAAAGAAAAAAAGGGTATCAAGGAGAAAAGTGTGAACCACAACATCAAAAGCTGCAGAGAGGTCAAGAAGGATGAGGATGGAGAAAAGACCATTACTTTTAAAAGTTAAGAGATCACTAGTAACTTTGGAGAATGAAATTTTGGTTCAATGAGGTCAGAAACTAAACTGCAGAGTTAAGAAGAGTGAGAGGAAAGGAAGTAGAAGCATCCATGGTAGATAGCCTTCTCATGGAGGTTAGCTACAAATGAGAGAATAAATTAAAATAAAAGAATGATAGCTAGCTGGGATGAATAGATCAAGAGGAATTTTTTTCAGGATTAGGGAGTTATGGGGATGTTTGTAGCCATTAGGGACTTTTTTATTCTGGATTTTCTGGGAAAATGCCAATTTTAGAAAAATGAAATGTATTTAGGATCATAAAATCATGGACTTACATCAAAAAAGTCTTTGGAGGCCATCTAGTCAACCACCTTGCTTTACAGATGAGGAAACTGAGGCTGAAAGAGATTGAAAAATCTGTCCAAAGTTTTCAGATAAAGTATATAAGAGGAATAGACCTTGTCCAACTACAAATCTTGAGTTTTAGTTCAAACTACATGGCGACCATGACTGAACTATATTTATTCTCATTCTTACCCTGGTTAAAGGGAGGAAATCAATCCAGAGAAACCCTTAAACAAAAGGATTTCTAGTTTTCCCCTGCCAACCACAAGAGTCTAGTGATTTAAGTGTGCAATAGTGAGATGGCCATCCACATTTATTTTTCCTTCAGAGTATGTCCTGGCACAACACAGTACAATACATAGTTAGCTGTTTGCAACACAAGACATATTTTACCAGCGTGAGGAAAAAAATAGTATCAACACAATGCAATGGGAATATAGAGAAGGCACCAGGTATGGTAGGTAAACACTCCTCTTCACATCAGGAAGATGACCTCCAAGGACCTTCTAGATCTAAATCCATGATTTTATGATCCTAAATATATTTTGTTTTTTCTAAAATTGGTCCCGTTCCAAATTTAGTACTACGATCCCCATTACACAAGAGGCAGTGACTCAAGCAAAGTGCTATGAGAAATTTGAGGAAGGAGAGATTATTTTCACCTGGGCAGGGAAGGTCAAAGGTTTCCCAAAGGAGGGGGCATCTGAACTGGCTCTTGAAGGAAAGGAGGGACTTCAACTGAAGTATGCTATGGAGATTGCTTGAGCTACTGCCTCATGTGTAATAGAATCGCTAACAGGATCATAGTACTAGAGCTGGAAAAAGACCTCAGAGGTTATCAAGCCCAACTGCTTAATAATAATAATAATAATTAACAATAATAATAATTAATAATGTCATTTCAGACATGTCTGACTCTTTGTGGCCCCATTTGGGGTTTTCTTGGCAAAGATACTGGTTTGTCATTTCCTTCCCCAGCTCATTTTACAGATGAGGAAACTGAGGCGAACAGAGTTAAGTGACTTGCCCAGGGTCATCCAGCTAGTAAGTGTCTGAGGCTGGATTTGAACTCAGAAAGATGACTCCAGGCCTGACACTCTATCCACTGTACCATCTAGCTTCCCAATTATAATAATGGTAGTAATAATAATAATAATAGCATTTATATAGTGCTTTGAGGTTTCCAAAGTACTTTACAAGTATTATTTTGTTTGATCCTCATAACAACCCTTAGAAACTGATGTTGTTATCCTTATTTTACAAATAAGGAAACTAAGGCAGGCAAAGGCTACATGACTTGCCCAGGTCACACAGTTAATAAATGTCTTTGGCTGGATTTGAACTTGGGTGTTCCTGAGTCCCCATTCACTGTATTCACCTATGGATGAGGAGATTGATGCACAGAAAAGTCAAGTGGCTTGTCCAATTACACAGTAATTCTCAAAGGGGGAATTTGAACCCAGGCCATCTGATTCCAGGACCACTGATCCCTCCACTATATCCCGTTACCTTTAATTCAATTTTTTTGTACTTGCTTTTCCCTCCATTAGATTATCAGCCCCTTGAGCCATAGGGTCTGTGTCGTATTTTTTTCTATCCCTCGCTCTAAGGATGTAGTCTTGTACAAGTCTTGTACAAAGCTTCAGAAATATTTGCTGAATTTAACTAAATATCTAAAACCTGCACTTCTATTTTGTAACTTTCTCCATAAATAAGTTCTAATTAAGCCATAATAAATGTGGATAGTAAATATTTCTCCATAGAATATAGAACATATTCCTTACTATATTTTATTCTTACATCATACCCTTCATCATCATCTTCAAAAATAACAATCATCACTATTCATTAAGCATTTTTATGCTTAGTGCAAAGTACTAGACACTGAGGATGCAAAGACCTATAAGATATATGTCCCCTATGGAATTCTGTTAAACATTTATCTGTTTCTATGCCACACAGAGACAGCCTGGCATACAGCTAGCCGACTGGATTTGAAATCAGGAAGACACAGATCTGGATTTGGACTCAGAGGGCCTGGGTTCCGAGCCCAACTCTACCACTTACTACCTGTGTGACCCTGGGCAAGTCACTTAACCCTCATCTGAAGGCCTCATCTGAAGCCTACGAGGGTTGGGCTGGATGAGTCCATATGGTTTTATGGATTACTGAGACCAAAAAATTCAGCACCGAGTGGTCAAGCTACTGGAGAGGAACCTCTCTGTGCTTAATTAGGCTGATCCTTAGAAAGAAGACAGACTGTTACTGGAATCATATTTGAGGCTTCTCCAGAATGACAGAACCCACCATAGCTCATAATCCCCTGATGGAATCTTTTAGAACCTAAGGTCACCTTCACCCTAGGATGAGGTAACAGAGTAAGGCAACTTGATAACAGAATAAAAATGGAATAACCTGCTAAAAGTTAACCTGAGTAATAGAATACAAATTGTACTTATAAAATCATAAAGTATTAAAGTACAGAGGAAACAAGGAGAATCTCTAATCTAACTATCTCTTTTTATTGATGAAAAACTGAGGCCCATGGAGGTTAAGTGACTTACCCAACATGGCACAGGATAGTTCCTAAATTCCCAGAGCAACATTCTTTCTACTTCATATTGTACCAGAGTAATTTTTATTTTTATTTTTTTGCTTTTTTGGTGAGGCAATTGGGGTTAAGTGACTTGCCCAAGGTCACACAGCTAGTAAATATCAAGTAAATATCAAGGTCACACAGCTAGTAAATATCTAAGGCTGTATTTGAACTCAGGTCCTCCTGACTCCAAGACCAGAGCTCTATCCACTGCACCACCTAGCTGCCCCCCACAGTAATTTTTATTATGACCTAGCATGATTTTTCTGCAAAATATCTTGATTCTTCATGCAACAATTCAATGATTATAAAAGAATTTCTTTTGTACAAAATATTTCTTGTGCCAAAAAAAAAAAAGGTGCTTGACCTTTATGTCACATCCCCCCCACATACATTCAATAAATTCCAGTGGTTCCCTATTGCTTCCAAGAGCAAATACAAAATGCTCTGCTTGGCATTTAAAGCCCTTCAC
This sequence comes from Vombatus ursinus, assembly GCF_900497805.2. Classification (NCBI taxonomy): domain Eukaryota; kingdom Metazoa; phylum Chordata; class Mammalia; order Diprotodontia; family Vombatidae; genus Vombatus; species Vombatus ursinus. The sequence continues at coordinate 12,804,619 of NW_020954953.1, read as the reverse complement.
AATCTAGCCCCCTTTTATCTTTCCAGTCTTCTTACACCTTACTCCCCTGACATGTACTATTTAATCCAGTGACATTGGCCTGCTGGCTGTTCCTTGAACAAGACTCTCCATCTCTGGGCTCTGGACATTCTTTCTGCTTGTCCTCCATGCCTGAGATGCTCTCCCTCCTCTGCTCCAACTACTGACCTCCCTGCCTTCCTTTAAGTCCCAACTAAAATCCCACCTTCTACAGGAAGCCTTCTCCAACCCCTCTTAATTCCAGGGCTTTCCCTCTGTTAATTATTTCCCATTTATCCGGTATCTAGCTTGCTTTGTGTATATTTGTTTACATGTTGTCTCCCCATGGTCAGCTCCCTAAGTGCAGGAGCTTACAATCTTTTTGCCTCTCTTTGTATCTCAGTGCTAAGCACAATGCCTGACACAAAGCAGGCATTTAATAAATGTTTATTGATTGAGTGATTGATTTTTACACAGATATAAATAATCCCTTTATGATTTATGAACAAACCAGTTAATCGTCTTCCTAATTTTTACAAGTAGGGGTTTTCTCAAGATTCTGGCCTTGGATTTTTTCTCCTATGGCTTGACAATCTCATTTACTCCCATGACTTTGACCATCACCTCTTTGTAGATGACTCTTAAATCTGTATGTACTTCCAAGACCTCTCTTATGAGCTCTATTCTTGTATTTCCAACTTTCTATAGGACATCTTCACATCAAACTCAACCTGACCCAAACCAAATAATACCAAGGGTATTATATCCCCCTAAACCTGCTCTTCTCTCTCAACTTCATTGTTTCAGCTTTGGGTACCACCATTACCCTTTCTTCCATGTTTGAAACCTTGGTGTTTGCTTTGGTTCTTTTCTTTCCCTTCACATCTCATATTCAAATTGTCATCAATTCCTGTTGATTCCACATCTGTAATATCTCTTTACATCACAGGGGGAAAAAACAGTCAAGATACTTAAGTTTAATTTGTTGTTGATTATGTATCTTAAAAATGCCTACATAAATAATAAATTTGCTGAATTTTACATTGTTTTTGTTACAAAACCAACCCCCCCTCCAGCAAATCAATTTCATAGTTAGTGTTCACCACAGCAGTACACAATTTATGCTGACATTTGATACCTGCTGGCTATTATACCCAATTATGCCAGATTGCTGGAGAGCAGGGTTGTTGAAATAATGGTGATAAAAACGGTGCAATCAGACTAGTTAAGATTCTAGCAGTGTATTGGGCTTGGTTCAGTGAATCATCAAATTCCCACCATAAGCAGAGTAGTGACATCTATTCTTTTTGGGGGTTAACTTCTTATCTAGTACTGAAGTCACACACTAATTCAATGTAAAGTTGCATCTTTGGATATGTGACAGGATTTGCCTAGGGGCAAAAACAAAATCAAAAGATTGTAGAGAATAGGAATGAAAAGCAAACATGATAAAAACTTATAATAACACAGCCATAGTAGATGATGCTACAAGAGTGCCCTTGAGGCAGATCATGTGTTATGTTTATTCAGTGTCTTACAAAGCAAAAGGAAGCAGTGAGATCACCTCCTCAGGTCCTCTTCTCTTCCAGAACTGACTCCTGGCTGATGGGCAGGGCTGAATTAGCAGAACAACAAGGCCAGAAGTTGTGTACGTAATACAGATTCTTCTGGGACAAGGGGTAAGTTGTCAACAACACTAGCCAAAGGAGGGACAGAGGCAGGCTGAGAGAGAAAAAATGAGAAAAAGAGAATTCAGTCAAGGAAATGATACCACTTCATTTCCTGAAAGTCTTGTAAGAGAACTGGAATTGTAAAATTAGGACAAAAAAACTATTAACAGATCTTTTTAAACACGTGAAGCTTAAAAATACATGTAATTACTCTCCCTTGTGCATTTCAAAACAGTGTATTTTAGATGTCACACCATAATCCAAACTCCAAGTTTCTAAAAATAGTGGGGGAAAAAAGCTCTTCTTTATTATGGCTCAGGCGTGCTCATCACCAATTTCATTCTGCAGGCGATAAAATTGCCTTGAAGTCTTTGATGGCATCATCTGCAGGAATGAATAAACAGAGCAAAAAGATTTCACAGAAACACAAAAACCCAAGAGGAAAAGACCTACATCTGGGAAATCATCAGAATAGTCTAAAAAAAGAATAGCGCCACCATTTAGTCATCTTGGGCTACATACCACTCATATTTCTATTCTCCTTACATCACTGAGAGCTCTGGATAAATAAAATGGCTTAAGTAGCACTGGTAACAGAATTGAACTGCGTCAATGTTCTAGCCTCAGTTTTACAGCAGGATAGAGCTTTTCAAATGCTGCACAATGGTACCCCTGGAGTTTCACAGAATGCAACTAAGGTCTTGTCAGGTATGTTTGACTCTTCCAAACCCTCTTTTTCCTCCTCAAGTGTCTTATGCCACTCCTTCCCTCCCTCCCTCGACTGAGTACTGCCCCTCACTTTACTAAAATAATTAAGACCATTTCATATGAGTTTCCTTTTCTCACCTCTTCATTTCAAAACTTGTTCACATCATCCCCCATCCTCTCATCTTTTCCCTCTGTCTCTGACAATGAGGTGATTTTACTCCTTGCCAAGGGCAATCCCTATACCTGTGCCTTTGATACCCCACCATGTCTTTTCCAACAGATTGCAGCCTTAAACATTCATCTTTTCTTGATAATCATCAACTTCCCCCTCTCTCCGCATTCCTTCCCTATTGCCTTCAACCATGCCCAAGTCTCTTACATCCTAGGAATATAAAAATAAAAAATAAACTACATTAGACCCTCCTGTCACCTAATATTATCATACTATAGCTCTTCTCCCTTTCTTAACCAAACTAATAGAAAAAAGTGTCTATACTTTGCCTCCATTTTCTCATTTCCTTTCATCTCACTCTTTTCAATCTGGTTTCCAACTATATCGCTTGACTGAAACTACTTCTCCAAGGTTACCAATGATGATCTCTTAATTGCCAAAACAATGACCTTTTTCCATCCTCTTTCTAGACCTTTCTTCTGTATCTGACCCTGTTGATCATCCTCTCTTTCAGGATAATGTTTCCTCCCTGGGATTTCATGGCTATTCTCCCCCAGGTCTCTTTCAAATAGTTATTTTTATTGTATTTCATAGTTTTCAAAGTGCTTTAGAAATATTACCTTATTTGATTCTCATTTTAAAAAAAGCCTGTGCTACTATTTTCATCATATAGGTAAGAAAACTGAGGCTGACAAGAGTTAACTGACTGGTCCAGGGTCACACAGCTAGTAAGTGCTCAAGATAGGATTTGAATGCAGGTCTTCCTGACTCCAGGTCTAATATTCTAATGCTTTTTTTTTCATTTATGTAAATACCACTTTACATCAGGCCTCTTACAAAGATCATTGCAATTGGCTCCCAGTCCCTACTCAAACTGCTCCCAAATTCAGTCCATCCTCTGCTGCTGGGGTGATTTTTCTCAAGTCCAAGTCTCATGATACTCTCCTACTCAACCAGTGACTTCCTACTGCTTCTCCAATAAAATATAAACTCATCATTAAAGCCCTTAAAAATCTAGCCTCGACCCATCTTTTATTCCTAATTATGCATTAATCTCCTCCCTGCACTCTAGATGCTAGTTAAATTGTCCTTCCTTTAGTTCTTCACAATTCATCTCCCATCTCCTTGCTTTTGAATAGGCTGTGTTCCATATCTAGACTGCACCTCCACCTCATAAAATCCTACTCTTACTTCAAAACAGCTTCAGTGCTACCTTCAAAGTGTTTCCTGATCTCAACAGCTAAGGCCCTCTCTCTCAAACTACCTTATATTTAGCCACTTTGCATTTATTTGTGGTTTTTATGTATTATTTGGTGTGTACTTATATTATCATTCATTGTATTTGCATCCCCGTGCCTTACACAGTGCTTGGAACATAGTAGGCCCTTAATAAATATTGGTTGATTGATCAGTTGATTGATTGGCAAGTCAAATGAATCTTTAGGTATTTTTTATGACTCAATCTTTTCACATATTTAAATTCATCTGAAAATGATATTTCTGAATGCAATTCATTTCTCTTCTCCAAATTACAGTTTCATCTTCATCTTGTCACTGTGCATTTGTTTTCAAGTGCAATTAAGGACTATAGTGGAAAATAAGCGGCACAGGTGTTGCCACTCACAGGGAAAAAAAATGTTACAAGCATACCTTGCCTTGCATAATGTTGTCTCAACCAATGTCATTTTACAAAAGCACCATTAGGGCATAATAACCAAACCCCAGTGTAAGGCTGTGAAAGTCATTTATAGCATTGCCTCATAGGTTCCCTCTGATGCAAATGAGGTGGTCACCAACTAGCTAACAAAAGCTATCACTTCATCTCCAAAAATAGTGTTGATGACCTAGAATGTCAGCTTGCCTGTTACCACATATGAATAAGTCTTATTTAAGTGGAATTAGTCAGTAATGGGACTTTGCTAAACAATATGTTTTTGCAGAATGAGATTAATAAGGGTGAGATATAACCAGTTTGGCCAATCAACTACTTATCTTTTAACTACTCAGAGACAGGAGAACTAAAGGAAGGCCCTAGCACATTGGGTAGAAACTCTATGAAGGATTTACAGGAGGATACATGGGGTGACAACATATGAATGGGTAACAACATGCATTACTGGAGAGAGCACCAGCCTCAGTAAACTCACAGATCCACTGAAGAACTAAAGGAATCAGCATTAAGCAGGGATATCTCTGTGCATTTGTTTCACTATGACCCATATGATGAAAAACACAGGGAAAAAAATCATTATAACCCTTAATACTGTCAATACTCAACTCATTACTTACATTTACTTATTCATTACCATTATTATTGTTACTACTATTTAGGCTTGCTTAATATTTATATGTTATTTTCTATTCATATGATTTCTATCATTAAATAATAATTTCCTTAATTTCTACAGCATTTAGTAAGGGCCTACTGTAAATGAGCTTCTATGAGGGATTCAAAGACGAGTAAGACATTTACATAGAACTTCAGAGTGAACAAAGCTCTTTATACATATTAGCTCGCTTGATCCTCACAAAATACCCTGTAAGATGGATAGTGTAAGTATTATTAGCCTCATTTTTGCATATAATGAAAGGCAAAAAATTGAGGCTCAGAGGGTTGAATGACTTGCTCGGGGTTATAGACAGAAAGTGTCACAGGGTGGAAGTAAACCTAAGTCTTCTCATCTGAAAGTCCAGCACTCTGTCCACACTGCCTCTCCCTTAAGGACCTACATAGTAAGCACTTCATGAACACAGTCATTGTGTCTGAGTTGTGTCTGAGATTGTGACTCTGAGGACTATAGAATGTAAACACTGTCCATGGGGTTTTTTTTTTTTGCAAAGATACCGAAGTGGTTTACCATTTTCTTTTCTAGTTCATTTTACTCCAGTTGAGGAAACTGAGGCAAACAGGATGAAGTGACTTGCCCAGGGTCACACAGCCAGTAAGGGGCTGAGGCTGGATTTGAAGTCGTCTTCTTGACTCCAAGCCCAGCACTCTGTACACTGAACCACCTAGCTACTTCCTAGTAGCTACCATTACAACTTTGCTACTCAATAGTTTTTGCATAATTATTTTTAATAGCTCCTGTGATTTCAAAAAAGGCTGTGTCTCCCACAAGATATGGGCCTCATGAATTTTTTTAAACTTTACCTGTAGTTTCAGTGGTTTAGGGAATTCCTGGTGAGAGAACTTCTCTACTAATACAGTCCGCAACTGCTCTATGTGTCAGAGGCTAGATCTGAATCTAGGCCTTCCTGTCTCCAAAACCAGTTCTCAATTTCTCTTTGTTAAACCTCAGCTCTTGCTTATCCTCAGAAACATGGGAAGAAATGAACTGGAAACAAATAGAATTAAACTGAATTGAACTGCCCATCTAAAGAACAAAACACATTCTAATATATGATAGTTAATAGTTTCGCTTTGGGGGCAACCAGGTGGTGCTGTGGATAGGGCGTCAGCAAATCCAGCCTCAGACATTTACCAGCAATGTGACCCTGGGCAATTCACTTAACCCCCGTTGCCTCAAAAAAGAAAAGATTAAAAAAAAAAGATTGATTTTGACACTGAAAATAAAAAGAAGAAACCTTTATCTCTCAAGGCTACTCTTAAATTTGAAACAACATTGGAAACAAAACCATTCATTGGTCATGGAAACTGGTCATACAATCAATATTAAAGGTGACCCAAGTTCTGAGGTGGGAATATAACTACTATTAATTTAAAAAAAAAAGCTGCTGTGAAATAGATACCATCCTATCTGAACCATTTTCTAAAACTGAATGAAACTAAAATGCATATAGGATACTTACACAAAGATCATTGTTTTCATCATACTCACATCAGAATAAACAAAGAAGCAAACAGAATAAATCAGCACAATTACATGCCACTTTAAAGTCAGTTTTGCCCTCTAAGAGAAGAGTTTCAAAAAACTGTCAGAAGTTAATGAGACATGTAACAGCTAGAAAGCTATTGGCTAGAAAGCTATTCTATTCGAGTTGAGTTAGAATTCTAGAACTAGTCTCGTTCCATCTCGATTGCTTTGCCTCCCTTTCCCACCTACTTTCAATTTTTGTAGAACTCTTACTATATTCTAGAGAAATTTCATGAAGTGATGAAAGCTCAAAGAATAAAATGAGATCATTGTGATCAATTCTGCTACAGGCAAGTTAAATGCTGATTAGCCACTTACTATAAAGTGTTATTACAAATTTTGACTTTATGCCAACAAGCACTTTATGTACCCAAACCCTGCCAAAAGCAATCATTGGGGACAGTATGATAAATGTAGAAAATAGAAAGGATCATAAAATCTTTGTCCCAATAAAGCTAGCTAAAGAGCCACAGTGTATGAAGAAATCTCATAGAATATTACAAATGCACATCTATGCTCATATAAATTCATAATCTAGTAGAAGATAGTACCATAGTGAAGAAGGAAGACTCACCAGTGACAGGAAAGAAAAGAAAGGAAGGAAAGAGTAGTTTCAAGCCAGATTTCTTCAGAAAACCATATTGAAGATATTATTAGAAAATGACTACCATTTTTATTAGGGTATTAGCAGAAATCAGGCAAGTGCAGATCAAATGCTCCTGGGAAAGCAGCATCAGATAACAAGAGGAAAAACCCCAAAGCCTGCTACTAAAAGTTTTGCTTAAGAGTTCCCAGCCCTAGAGACTTTCAATGAACAACCAGGCAATTTGTGCATTCAAAAACTTAACAGGCTAAATCACCAAACTTCAGAGAACTGAAGATCTGAACTTCAGTGAGAATGGAGGGTGAAAGGAATTATCCTGTGACTATCAGAGACTATGCATTGTTCTCATTTCTTTCAAAGTCAATTTATAATTGCACATATGCTAAATGTAAATACGTTTCCCTGCAAGAAAAGAGAGGGATAAGTCTGTAAGACCACTTTTCTACTTAGTAAAGAAAATGAAATTTCCTGACAACATGGGAAAAAATATTTCAAAAGGAAAAAAAAAGATTTCTAAATATTTCAAAAGAAAAAAATAGATGAAATGTGGGGAGAAGAGGAATGCATATCTAGGTTGAGAGGCTGAAGGGTAGAAGTTTGTTGCATAAATAAGGGTAAAACTACATAATATGGTAGGTTCAAGGTTCTTTTTTCTGTAAGAGTAGGGTCAAAACAAAGGATCACGTTTGGCTCTTCTGAAGAGGAATCAGTCCACAAGAATTTAGGTACTCATTATAAATCAGGCACAGTGGTAAGTGTTCAAGATACAAAGAAAGGCAAAAAACACATGTCCTGTCCTCAAGGTGCTCATTCTAATAGAAGAGAGAACATGTAGAGGAAAAAAATTGTACATACAAGATATGGACAATGTAAATGGACAGCAGTCTCAGGAGGGAGGTGCTAGCGATCAGAAGAATGAAGGAGACTGTGAAAGGTCTCTCATAGAAGGTAGAGTTTAAGCTGACTCTTCAAGGAAGCCAGGGAGTTAAGAGGCAAAGATGGAAAGGGGGAGCTTCTCAGACATGAGGGACAGCTAGTGAAATGTAATAATAATGATGATAATTAATAATAATAAGTGTCTTCTATGTGCCAATCACTGTGCTAAGTGCTTTAAAAATATTATCTCATTTCATCCTTACAACAACCCTGGGAGGGAGGTGCTATTATCCCCATTTTGTAGTTGAAGAAACTGAGGCAGGCAGAGGTTAAGTGATTTGCTCAAGGTCACACAGCCAGTAAGTGTCTGAGGTTGCATTTGAGCTCAAATCTTCTTAACTCCAGGCCCTGAGATCTATCTACTTCGCTACCTACCTGTTTCTGAAAAGGCATGGAATTAGTTTCCTGTGCCCCAGAGATCCACAGGTGCTGTCAAATGAGAGGAAATGTGTTACTGTCCATAAAAAGAAGAGAAAAATACTGGAGCCTGATTACCCCTGCTGAGGGGTACAGATGTGGCCATATGTTGACCTGACATAAATAATTGTGAGGTAATCTGTCTTCCCAGCATGTGGCAGACAACCTCCTGAGAGTTGTCAAAACTGAGGACCAGTATCCTCTTCTTTCATGTGGTGATAAATGATATTACCAGAAGGAAATATGAAAAGATCAGGAGGACTAGAGCAGGAACTGAATATGTTAGAGGCACAGGTAGTATTTTCACCAACAGCATTGCTACTGATTGAAAAGAAAATTGGAAAATAAATAGCTAATTAAGAATATAGTGTCAAAGAATAATACTGGACTTCCAGACACAGGCTTAAGATGCAGGAATGGCAGACTATTGGCCAGGGATGGAGAGCATTTAGTATGGAGCATTAAGATTATATTTGCTTTGAAATATGTATACATGATGCAAGAGAGATTTAAGGTGAAAGTGGGTGGGGAGTAACAGAAGTAGGAAAACTACACACATGTAAATTCTAAACCAGGAATAGGGAACCTGCAGCCTCAAGGCCACATGTGACCCTTTAGGTCCTCAAGTGCGCCTCTTTGACTGAATCCAACTCCAAACCCAGAAACTGGATTCAGTCAAAGGGGACCTGAGGACCTAGTGGGCCACATGTGGTCTCAAGGCCACAAGTTCCTCACCCCTGCAGTTTAAACCAACACTCCAGAGAGTAGTAGGTACATCATAGGGGAAAGAATAGCATCAGAGATTCCCAGTAAGTTGCCAGAGACAATATATGGGAAAAGAATTGATAATAATAACCAGACTCAAATGTTTATATGCAAATGCAATGAATATGGGTGATAAACAAAGTGAATTAGACAGTGCCAACACAGGGCCTGTTGCATAGTAGGTGCTTAATAAATGCTTTTTTAAATTGATTGACATCTTGATGATAGGAGATAAATATGATCTCATAGCATTTGATACTTGGTGGAATGTGATTTATAGCTCGGATATAGCAATGAAAATACATTATCCAAATTATCCAAAAGGAGAAGCTGGGACAAAAGTATTAGTAGTAATATGTACCTTAAAGATAGACAACTTGTGGAAATCCATGCACAAGAATAAGGAAACTTTAGGGAGAGCATTTGAGTGGGAATCAATAGAGAGAGAAACAGGAGCTATTGCTGTGGAAGCATATTACAGATTATTGAGGCAGGAGGATGACTCCAGAAATAGGTCACAAAGCTAGCATGCAATCTGGCTATCATAGTGACTGGGATTTTCACTCTCCCAGGAATAGATAGAACAAATGTTAAAAATTGTTTTCACACGCAACTGGGAAATAAGATATACAGGCAATGGGGTAAAGAAATCTATACTGCCCTACAGGAAAATAGAAAGGGAAGGGGATAATAGAAGGTGTGGGGAGGAGATAGAAGGGAGGGCAGATTAGGGGAAGGGGTATTCAGAATGCACACCGTCTTGGGGTGGGGAGAGGGACTAGATGGGGAGAAAATTTGGAACTCAAAATCTTATGGAAGTGAATGTTGAAAACTAAAAATAAATAAGTACAGAAAAAAGGAATAGATGGAAACTCTCTCCATCAAAAAAAAAAATAGAGCTGCTACTAAGGTCTTTATTTGCTTTCAGTCTTCAGGTAGAAGAAGCAACAAGGGGAATTTGTTCTGGATTTGTTATTGGCCAATAAGGAAGAACTGATTTCCACAGAAAAAGTGTCTAGAACTTCAGGAGCAAATAACCACTCCATCTTAAAATTCATCACACATGAAGAGGGCAATTCTGGGTATTGTCCAATATACCTCCTCAATTTTGAAGGCATACATTCCGTAGAATTCAGAGAAAGAGTGACTAGGATATTATGACCTATGGAGGAATTTGGATTAAGAAGGACAGAATGCTCTTAAGAATAAAATTCTGTCAACAGAAATACAGATGCTTCTGAAAAGGAAAAGGGGAGGCACTACCAAAAGAGACTGATTTATCTATTCATTACTGAACTGAGCAGCTAGGTGGTTCAATGGCAAGAACACTGCATTTGGTGTCAGGGATAACTGAGTTCAAATTTAGTGTCAGACATATAATAGCTGGGTGAGCCAGGGTAAGTCACTTTGCTTGTGCCTGTCTCAGTTTCCTAATTTGTAGAATGGGGATAATAATAGCACCGACCTTGCAGGATTGTTGTGAGTATCAAATAAGACAATATTTGTAAAACACTTTTGAAACCTTTAAGCACTATATAAAGGCTAGTTAGTATTAATATCATTGTAAGACATATATTATTATACTATGTAATAATTATTAAGATGGCAAACAGTTAGGTGGCACAGTAGATAGAGTGCTGGGCCCAGAGTCAGAAAGACTTATCTTCTTGAGTTCAAATACAGGGATGGATACTTACCAGCTGTGTGACCCTGGGCAAGTCACTTAACTCTGTTTGCCTTGGTGTCCGCATCTGTAAAATGAGCTGGAGAAGGTAGAAAAACCACTCCAGTATCTTTGCCAAGAAAACCCCAAATGGGGCCATGAAGAGTTGGACATAACTGAAAATGACTAAACAGCAGCCAACAGAACAAGCTGCCCTCAGTGGGTTCAAATCATGAGACCCCAATGAAGGCTACTTAAAATACCAATATACATTGAGCCTTTCAGTAATATGGGAAAAATCATAGAGAAGAGGAGAGTTCCCACAGGACTAGTACTTGTATACATACACACACACACACACACACACAAACACACACACACACACGTATATGTATATATGTATGCATGTGTATATGTATGTGTATATATGTATATGTATGTATGTATGTGTGTGTATATATGTATATGTATATATATATAATATATGTGTATGCATAACTCAAAGGTCACCTAACCCAATGTCCTTATTTTATAGATAAAGTAAATGAAGCTCAGGGAGGTTACATGTCCATGGTCACACAAGTTAAAAGCACCAGAGACATAGGATTTGAACACAGGTCCTCTTATTCTAGGGAGCTTTCTACTCCATCACAAATCCTCCTGAATTTCTCAAATTATTTGCTGGTGAATTTGAATTTGATACTTCAGTGTATCAAAGATATCATCAGTATGGGTATTTCCTCCAAGAGTGAGAATTTTATCCCTTCCATGCTTTCTTATCCTGTACAACTCTTGCCTATGCCTTTCCACAAATCCCCTGTAGAATATGAACCACTGGATTTTCTCTGTGTCATGAATACCAGTAGAACATCAGTTTGTCTAGCTGCTATACCTTTCTTTCACTATATAACTAGTCAAGTTCTTTTCATCTTATCTTCCGTAATGTCTTCCAAGTTTTATATGTTGATGTATTAACTAAATGAAGAGGCTGCTGTCTACCCAACCACATGTCATAATCTAGGCAATAGTCATTCTTCATCCACTTGGTTTTCCTGAGCTGATTACTGGGCCAATCTCTTTTGAGTGGTCATGGATTTCATTAAGAAGGCTCTGCAGTATCCTGGGGCTCAATGCAATTACTATTGACTGAAACAGCAGGCTTTTGCAGATGATCTTTGACTCTGATTCTGGGCAAAAATTCTAGAACACATTAAAGAGACAGTTTATGTAGAAAGGGGGGAAATGTGTACTATCAACCAGCTCAGATTCAATAAAACAATACATGCCATACTAACATTATTTCCTTTTTTTTTTGACAAAATTATCAGACTGTTAGATCAAATGAATACCACAGATATAGCATAGGAGAACTTCAACAAGACATTTGGCCAAGTCTTTCACTCTATCCTTGTGGAAAAGATGGAAAGCTTTAGATTGAAGCATAATGTGCTTAGGTGGATTCAAAATCATTTAAATGCCCAGGTTTAATAACCAAGATTAATGGGATGATGTCAGCCTGTAAAGCAATCTCAAGTGGACAGCTACACAGCTCTCTCCTTGGTCCTATTCTATTCAATTTGACTTTTTTTTTCAGTTTCTTGGATAAAAATGAGTTAGTTTGCTTTTCAAAGTTTCAATTGACCCAAAATTGTGAAGGCTACTTGATGTGTTGAATAATAGGATTGGAATCCAAAAAAGAACTTGATAATAGCTTTTATTTTTATAATGTTTTAAAGCCTAGAGTGATTAGAAAGACAGATAGAAAAGAAGGAAAAAAAGGAAGGGAGGAAGGAAGGGAGGAAGGAGGGGAGGAAGGAAGGAAGGAGGGAGGGAGGAAGGGAAGAAAAGAAAAAAGAGAAGAAGAATAAAAAAGAAAGAGTAGATAGAGAAAGGAGGAAGGGTACAAGCATTTGTTAAGCACCTACTATGTGTCAGGTACCATACTAAGTATTTTACAACTATTATCTTATTTTGTAGAGTCTCATCTGATCCTCACAACCACCATATTAGGTATTATATATATAATAAGTAGGCTATTATTATCCTCATTTTACAGATAAAGAAACTGAGGTTTCATTGAAGGTTAAGTGACTCATCCAGTGTCCTTCCACTAATAAATGACTGAGGCAGAATCCAAACTCAAATCTTATTAACTCCAAGTCCAGAGGTCTATACCATGTAGCAATAAGATAGACTAGAACAGTTTCTTGAATCTATTAAGATAAAATTTACTAGGCACAAATGTAAAGATCTTAGCTTCAAAAACCCAACTGTACAGAGGCAGGAAGAAAGAAGCATGAATTGATGAGAGTGTGTATGAAAAAGTATTGAGTGTTCAGTGAGCTACAAGCTCATATGAGTCAATGGTATGATGTTTTGAGCAAAAATCCAATGTGGTCTTGGTCTATATTATAGTCCTACTCTTTTCTTCCTTTGTTACATCACAGATGAAATACTTTGCTTAGTTCTTGGTATTGCATTTTAGGGACTATATTGACAAACTACGGTATATTCAGAATACTCAAGAATCACTTGAAGGAATTGGAGATATCTAGCCTGGATAGATATCAGAGGCATGGTAGCTGTCTTCAAGTATTTGAAAAGATATCATGTAGAAGAGTATAATTAGACTTCTTTTATTTGGCTCCATAAGGCAGAAGTAGATGTAACAGATTAGACTTCCATTTTTTAAATCAGGGAAAATGTCTTTATCTATTAGAATTATCCAAAAATACAATTGACTCAAGAGATAGTGGAATGTTGGACAGCATCAAGTGAAAGCCTGGTGATTGGGAACATTGTAGAGGAGATCCTTGGATATGGAATCCCTATTACTGGAAATCTTTAAGTGAAAACCTGATGATTGGAAATGTAGAGATGATCTTTAGCTAAGTATGTGTTGGAAAAATTGATGGCTGAAGGCCTTTCAAAGTCTGGAATTCTATGATTTTATTATCCTTGATTATAAATTACTTGAGGCTAGAGACCACAAACCTTCTTCTTATTGCATAGATCTTACAGCACCATGCCAAGAACAGTGCCTTCTGTTCCATGGGCTCTTAAGTAAACAATAGTTTATGATGATCTCAGTGATAAAAATCCATGCAAATGAAGTATTGCCTAGTGTGCATTTTACAAGCCTTAGAGTTTTGAATGCTGTTACTACTGCACAATAGCATCTGCAATGTTTTGATACCCACTAAGAAGACCACTATGTCAATGAGCATTTTCCATGTGACTAAAGACAAGGACAGCATTTAAAATTTATAGTTGCTCCTTCATTGTCTATTCCCACCTAGTAACCCATGGAACAGAACTGGTTGCATTTGATTAAACACACCAGACTGAATCTAAACAGCTGATGGATGGTACATGTGCCATCTGCTTGGCAAATAGTATGGGGTTGGGGATGCCTATCTCCAAGCCATTCTGGGAGGTACTAAACACGCATCCCTGCCAGCTGGGTACACTTCTTCATATTGGCAAGGATAGGGAGGGTTGGAGAGAGCAATCAGCTTGCTGCAGTGGTCTCAGCATACACTTTTCCACAGACACAAACCAGAAAAAGGGGTAAAATATTGAAGGAGAGGCCATTTCAGTTGGCTCATCTCCATTTCTTGACCAAGAAAAGGGTTCTAATTAATGCTTTCCTGGGCTCAAAGGCTAAACCAGAGCACATGTAGAAGTAGAAAATGGCATATTTATAATAGAAAAGAGAAAAAGTCTACACCAAAAAATGAAAATTTGAGCCAATTATAGATGTCAGTGAAACCCCATGATCATTAAAGCCAATGCAGCATGTTCATGTTAATGTCAATTTTGTTTTTTGGTGCTAAATCAAGCAACCAACAACCCTTTATTAAGTGGCTATTTTGTATAAATAGACGAATAGATGGACTGATGGATGAATAGATAGATAGGTAGGTAGATAGATAGATAGAACAAGCAGTCTCAGCCCTCAACAATAGGTTTTCTTTCTATATTTAGCCAAAGTAAGCATTTTCCAACTAGATTAAAAGAGATACAATTCTCAAATTCAAAAATGGACTTATCCTCGTAAAAATATGTTACTTAAAAATCTTTTGTGAATAAAGTTATCTAGGTCACACAAAATGCTAATGGTGATTTAGACTTGTCAATACTTGATTTTCTTATGAGTATAACCATGGGACTGTACTTTTTCCCCAAAGAATATTCTGAGTGCAGCAAAATACGTTTGGAAGCACATCAAAGCAAACTATATGATGATTTAACCTGTAAATGATTTTAGTTCAAAATTTCCGAAGTAGCGCATACAAGTATGATTAGCAGAAAAAGAAGCTGGTCATCACAGGTGGTACTCCTCCATAAAATGAAGGTGTTGGGTCAGATGGTCTCAAATCTTCCTTCCAGCTCTATATCTATGATCCTTTGAGGACAGACACTCTGATCCTGGTATTTCAGCACAACAAGCATCTTATGTTTTAGTGGGAACCTTGAATTATCACTTATGCTAGGCAGTCACAATATGGTGATGTTCTTTCTAACCCCCTATAGCAAATCTGTTGTAAGGCCCGTGGACTTAAGCTTTTTAACATCTCTTGAATATACCCCCTTTTCTCCTCTGACACGGCCACCACACAGGTGCAGGCCCTCACTGTCTCATGCCTGCGCTAATGCTGGTTAGTTTTTCTGCCACAAGTCTCTCTCTTCTCCAGTTCATCCTCCAATCTACTGCCTGAGTCATCTTTCTAAAGTTCCAAGTCTAACCACATCACACTCTTCCCCCACTCAATAAATTCCAATGGCTCCCTATTACCTGCAAGATCAAATATGAAAACTTCTACCTGACATTCAATGCCCTTTATAACCTGCCCCCCAAACTTTTCAGTCTTCTTACACCTTCCTACCCCCATCAAGCACTAGGCAATCTAGTGAACCTGGCCTCCTTGCACAAGACACTCCATCTCTTGGCTTCAGGCATTTTATCTGGCTGTCTTCTATGCCTGGAATGTTTTTCCTCCTCATCTGTACCTCTTAGCTTCCCTGGTTTTCTTCAAGGCCCAGATAATATTGCATCTTCTGCTGGAAGCCATTCCCAATTCCCCTTAATTCTAGTGCCTTCCTTTTGTTGATAATTTCCAGTGTATTCTGGATATAGTTTGATTGTATGTATTTGTATACTGTCTCCCCCATTAGATGTGGAGCTCTTTAATATCAGGGACTGTCTTTTGCCTTTTTTTGTAACCTCAGAGCTTAGCACATAACAGGGGCTTACTAAATGTTTACTCACTTACCCAATGACTGTTCAAACATCCTTGTAACCATTATGGCGGTAACCATTATGGTGTAACCATTATGGTGATTTATGGTGGTATTAAGTACAGAAAAAGTACAAACGGGCTCCTCCAAAGCCAAAAGAAATTACAGAAGAAATCCAAACCATAAAGGAATGAAGGGTGAAACAAATGTGTCTTTCAAAGGATATTTGGAAAGAAACTTGATTAAATTTCAAACATATATGGTTTGTGATTTTTAGAATGATTTCCTTTCATGCATTAAAAAATATAATTGCTCTCAGTTCTATATTGAAACAAAGAAAGATCCAAGGTGATTTCCTTTTCAATTGTTAAAATTTATGTTCAAAATGTGCAAAAACTATGAAATTAGGACTAGGTCAAGTTTACAAACATGGTACAGTGTAAAGCAGATTGCCTATGAAGCCAGAAGATGTGGGTTCAAATCCTGACTGTCAATTACTACCTGTGTGATCCTGGACAAATCATGAAACCTCTCTGGACCTCAGCTAGTCATATTTATAATAAAGGGAGGGGAATGAGATTATAGACAATCTCTAAAGTTTCTTCCAGGTCTGAATTGATGAATCTATGATCCTAAGTCCAACAGCAAATCAGTGGTTTTATTGTTTGTTTTTCAATTTGTTTTCAATCTTGTACATTTCATATAATGGACAATCTATTTCCTATTTCATGTAACAGGGGAGGGCAAATCAACCTAATTTATGAAATATTTAATTCATAAGCATTGCTGTGACTTAACAGTTGTTGGAGGCCAGGCTAATCTGGCACCCCAGTTATGGTATTGGAACAAAACGACACACTCATTGAAGATCAGACAGTTAACAGAATGAAATGTACTTAACTATAGCACAAGAAGAACATTCAGAACAAGGAAGGAATGTTAATTGAGGATACAGTTGATTCGGTTGAGCATAGTTTTCTCATGCCATCACTGGTCATGCTACTGGTCTGTAGTCTGAAGCCTAAGAGGAGAGCTCAGGTCCCTCATGGCCTGAATGCTTTTATGCTTAGGGAAACAGAAAGCTCCAGTGATGGCCCAAACCTTGTATCCTGAGCTAATTAAATCTTGAGGAGAGTTTCAATATTTTTTAAGGAAAAAATTACCCTAAGTTGACAGGGGTGGGGCCTTAGTATATTACTCCCCCTCAGCAATACATTAATCAACATGGAGTAATTGAATACCTAAGGATAAAAAATGATCCCTGCCCTTGTGGTGCTTATAATCTAATTGGAAAAATAAGACCAAAGCTTGTGAAACACATGAAGCAGATGATGCTTCAAAAATTATCTAAACTCATCAACTTCTTGAAACTAATGGACCTCATACGCACCATGGAATTTAGTTATCAAATGTTACTTAAAACATTTTCTAAGACTTTGATGCACAGCTCCTTTTTCATTGCCTAGATAACAGTATTTGTAAATTTAAGAATGAATCGTCTCCAGCATCAGGGCTCAACTGAGTAAAGCAATATAAATGTCTAATATCACTGCCAGTGAAATTTGTCACAGGAACTCATGGGAGAGTCTTTATTAATATCAATATAGGTGATAGATATTAATATCTCAAGGGTACATGGGTAGTTGTGGCCTCCAGACTGCCCTCTTGATCCAGTCAAAAGTTCTGCTTGTTTATATTGTACTTGAAAAGGGTTCAAATAGGTAATGAGTCACTTGTCCACAAAGGTGTCATTCCCAAGTGTTATTCCATTCTATCAAACTCTAGTTTCAGCACTTTCATTGACCCCTTAGTGCTCTCCCCAAAGAAATAAGTTGCAAGAAGCTGGCAAGCAGATTCAATTTCTGAGGAAACTTGAAATTATTCACTCCTTTTTATAGGATCATTTTCTTAATATCTTTTTGTGGCCCTAAGAGAATTTTAGGCATCTGGGTAGTGGTTGGGCTTTGAAAGAGATCCATTGCCTCTTCAGGTATCTTTTATACCCATCTTTAGTGCTTACCTAAGTCCAACTCTCTACATAACCCTCCTTCACATTCAATTTAACTCAGTATTTAATCCTTAAATGGCTACTGAATATAAGGTACTACATTAATTGCTGGGCTACAAAGATGAACCTTCACATTTGTCCCATCCATCTCCTCTCCAAACTCAAGGCCACCTCCTTAGTTCAGACATGCTTACCTCTAGCATGAATTGCCTTCCAATTATCTTTTCTGCTTCCATTATCCTCCCTCTATGGTCTCTTCCAAAATGCTAGAAAAGTGATACCTCTAAAGCACAGGTCATTCCATTTCATTCTTCCTTCCCAAAAAGTTCCAATGTCTCCCTGTTATCTCTTGGATAAAAATATTAGCTATTCAAGTAAGCGTTCAAATGGCATTGTAATCTTGCTCCAGTTTGTCATTTAAAAAAAAAGTTATCCCACTTTCCAGGCTTCTATTTTGCTGCCCTTCATGCACCCTCTGGCTCAAGTGAGTTGGCTTATTTGCTACTATTTAAGACATTCAGTTCCATTCCCATGACTGGAATGCACTTCTTTGCCTCAAATAAGGATTTTCATTCATTTCATTCATTTTATTTGTATCCCCTGGGCCTCACACAGAACCTAATAGATAGTAAGAACTTGTAAGCAAGTTTTGTTAATTGATTTATTAGAATCCCTAGCTTCCTTCAAAGTTAAACTCTAAGTTTTTGAATGAGCCCATCCTGATCTCCCAAATTGCCAATATTCTCCTCCAGTCCTTGAAATTATCTTGTATTTACTATGCCTTAGGACTTATCTAAGAGAAAGCTCCCCCAAAGTCTCTAGGGTAGCAAGCAGGGGATAAGAACGTAAGGGAGACTGCCAACTCCTCTTACATCAATTTCTTTCTAAGGTCTTTTATTTCAGCCACTTGGAGTGGGGTTGACATCATCTATCTTTTCTCTCCAAGCTGGAAGCCAGAAAAGACTGAGGCCCAAAGCTCAAAACAACTACCTGAAGATAATCTCAAGCACAAAGATCACACCCCTTTTAACACGTAATTGGGGGGAAAATAAAATATAAAATTTTTTAAAAACATATTTATCTTTAAAAAACAAAACAACAACAAAAAATAAAAAACAACTTAAATAGTTGGAGGAATATTTAAAAAAAGAAGAAGAACGTACCCCTTCTCTCTCTTGCTCTCACCAACTCCCACCACTCATGCAAGGTCAGGAGATAGATCTCCACCAATGAGGAGAAAGTCCCATATCAATGGGCTTTGGGACTGAGGTTGCATTCTATGTATATGCTGTTTTCTGCCAATAGAAGGTACCCTCCTTGAGGGAAGAGACTCTTGTTTTTTTGTCTTGTGTGCCTAGCACATATTAGACAAAATAAATGACCAGGATGGTAAAAGAATTTGAAACCAGGTTTAAGAGGCTTGAGTAGGAGTGTCTTTAATGTGTTTTTCATCTTTCCTAAGGTAGGGTAGGGTGGGTTTGGAACACTACATATAAATTCAGACTTTTTCAATATGTTGGTTAATTTTTAAATAATATTTTATTTTTTCCAGTTACATGTAAAAACAATTTTTAACTGTGTTGGTTAATTTCAGAGAGATTTTTATTCTTGTCAAAAGATATCAATAAAATCATTCTTTCAAAAACTGTTTTGTAAACTTTAACTATATAAATATCAGTGATGAAATAATAGTAGTAGTGGTGATACTGGTGGCTATGGTGATGGTGCTGGTCCTGGTGGAGACCGCTGTATTCAATGATATAAAATGGCAAGTGGAAGAGTACTCAGACTTGTTCTATTTGACACCATAGGTCAGAATTAGAATCAATGGGGTCTGGTGAGATTTGTACTTAATGTTAGGAAAAACTTCCTAACAATTAGAGCTATCCCACAGTTGAATGGGCTGTCTCAGAAGGAAGTGGGTTTGCTTTTCATTTCAGATTTTTTAATATTTTATTTATTTTATTCTGAACTTAAGAAATAAAACAAGTATTTCCATAACATAGTAGAATGAAAAAAAAAAAGATGAGTGTACACAAAACTGCAAATCTACTATGTACAACTTCCTATTCCTTTTAAATATGTAATAAAACTATCATGTAACTTTGTTTTTATTCTTTTCCTTTTTTTCTTCCCTCTTCCCTCCCACCTGCTGTCATTAGACACAAATATGTATGGGTATATATGTGTGTATATATGTATGTATGTATGTATATGTGTATATATGTACATATACGTGCATATACATATACATAACCATTCTATACATACTTCTTTTTATTAGTTCTTTCTTTGGATGCAGATAAAAAATATCATTTAAGATTTTCAAGTGAAGGTTAGGTGACCAGATCAAGGAAGGGGTGTTCTGGAGCCAGCTCTAAAGAGCTGGTTTGTTAAATTTGTCAGTGTGAACATATATATCTCAGAAATTGGCTACAAATCAGAGCTTGGTTTATTTTGTTGCTGTGGTTGCTGATTGTCTAGATTTGAGACAATGTTGATAATAAAAATTAATCTTAAAGTGGGGAACCAGTTGTTAAGCATTTACCTACACATCCCTGTCTTGCTATAAACATCGCTTGAACACAGCAGTAGCGCTTGAATGCTCAAGGAATGAAGTCCTCACCAGAATGGAGCCCTGGTGCCTGGAAGGATGAGGATGAGGATTATGGTAATGGTGATGATGGTGATAATAAAAAAAAAAAAGGTTTGCAAAGTACAATCATCTATTATGTCATTTGAGTCTCACAATACCCCTGGATCAGGGACTATGCTTTGGTTTTGTATTGGGCGAGAAGTTGAACTTCAGATGCAAAAATTCAATGATTTGGAGGGAAAGGGAATAAAAATGAAGGAGATTTAATCACGGTAAAGAGCAGATTTCTGGCCAGTGAGGGAACATAAGCTCAGAGTGAGAAAACCCATTAAACAGAAGAAGCCAAAAGAATCTTGGATATATAGTTGACTGGACTCAAGTGGTATTGAGAAGCTTTGTCAAGACATGATAAAGAAACATTCAAGAATAATCTTCTGTGTTCTTATGAAAATCTATCTTGTAATTTTTTAAACTCTTTATCCTTACTACTTACAGCAAAAATAGTTATTATTAGACATCAAAAAACTAGATGTGTATTGCTCTCCTGCTCTCCTGCCAATGAGGAGAGATCCCAGAGACTAAGAAGTAACCTAAGGCCAATACAAGAAAGGGCCATCCAAACCATCTGTGGTATTATCAAAGACAGGAAGCTTGATGCCAAATGGCTACTGAACTACTATAAAATCAGTTGGTCTATTTACCCCTCTATGCCCTCTCACACAAAAAGAGAAAAATAAGGGCCCCATGACTCAGGGTTCACAGTGGAAGGAAAATTCTGTGATGTAATCCCTCAAACATCTGCTTCTCTATTCATCTATGCAATGTGGTAATTATAGCATACCCCAAAGCAATCAAGATACAGCCATATCAAGGATTTCTGTCCTTCAGAACTAAAATTCAACTGGAGAACATACTAGCACATTCATTTCTTCAAAAAATGAAAAACTCAGATTGAAGAAGAAACAATCCTCATTCAGCACTCTGAGTGATTAATGTGTGACATGAATTTTAGCTCAGACTTTGGATGACTTAGTGGTTCACAAATGTCAACATTCATTGATGGAAATGAAATTATGGGGACAGAATGCAAGATGGAAATCAGAAAGAGGCATTTTTATGTGAAACAGATTTAAACAGCTCCAATAAATCAATGAAATAAACTGAGAAAAAAAAAACAATACAAAAAGTTCAAGTAACCCCATTAATTGAGAATGAAGTAACAGAAGCCAGGATAATGGAGTTAACACAGAACACTGAACAAGTAAAGGCTGAATTTAAAGAACTTGCTTTTGGGATATTGTGAGAAATTTCATTGGAATATTTAAATGTATGAGAGTGTCTGAGCACCAGCATATATCAGAGATGGGAAGGTGGACAGTACATTCTAGCCGGCAATATCTTTGCTTTACCCAAGATTGCTATCATGAAGGTGGAAGTCTTTTCAAGGTAAAGAAAGCTAAAGCACAACTAATCAAACCATAAGAATGGAAGCAAATCAACTAAGAAACAACACTGTCTAAGTTAGATATAAAGTCTTTGTATCTTAACTTCTTTTGATGGCAGTGATAATAGTAGCCTATTTAAGCGAGCAAATTTCGGTCTTCTATTTTGTAAAAGCCAAGATTTCTCACTGAAAGAGACCATTGTATGAATAGTAAGTACATACTGTCAAAATTAGGAAAGGGGGGAAAGTTGCCTATTTCATAAATTAAGGAATTTCAAGGAACTGAAATATGCATTTATGTGTAGTCTTGATAAATATAAAAATAAAACAAGATGAAGTTGTGGAGGCTTTTTCTGTTCAACAGTCTTAATGAGTATGTAAACCTGTGCCTAAATGTAATAGTATATGTTACATACATTTAAGAAGGAAAGAAACAAGCATTTCTTAAGTACTTACTATGTTCTATTAGTATATTTTCTGTCATTAACACACCAAAATCTCACTAATAAGACCAAATTTCAGCATTAAATAGGAATCTCAGGGGCCATCTACTTCAAGCCATATGTGACAAAAGAATACTCACTACAACATACCAAGAAGTAGTGATCCAGGCTTTGCTAAAAGATCTTTAATGTAGTTGAGGGGGCCAATCACCTTCTAAGAAACGCCTTTCCTCTTTTGGATAGCTCTACTTTTTAGAAAGTCTGCTGCTATTTTTGTTTTTCTTTATATAAAGCCTAAATTTGCCTCCTTGAAAGTTCCAACCGTTGCTCCTACTTCTGTCCTGTGCAATCAATCTGTACAAGTCTAATCCATCTTCCCAAAACAATCCCTGAGGCACTTGATAATAGGTATCACACCCCCACCACCACCACTATCCACTTCTTCAGGCTAAACCTCCCCAGTTTAACCCCTCTTGGATCACTGCCTTGTCATTGGAAAAGAGCTTGCATAGCTCCATGAAACAATGAGTTATGCCTTGCAGGATACACATGCAAGATGGATAGGTCATAGTGGAGAGTTCGGACAAAAAGTGATCCACTGGAGAAGAAAATGGCAAACCACTCCACTGTTATAGCCAAGAAAACCCCGTAGACAGTATTTAAAATGCTAAAAAGAGATGACCAGGTCAAAAGATGTCCATTTCATCACTGGGGGCCTGGTGTGCAATGGTCTATAGGGTCCTGAAGAGTCCAACATAACTGAACAACAACAACAATAATCCAGTTTAATGAGGCAGATGTGAATTACAGAACATTTTGAAAGAAATGAGTTTTCATTGCTTTCAGGTACATATAGCCGTCACAATTTGGCCAACTAACAAAATATTGCCCAGTAGAATCACTTACAGAAATTGTTATAATGAATAAAGAAGGTTATGTAAATGGCTGCTTCTAAAGCACTTGAGAGTACTTGAAAACGGTTTGTTCTCTTAAGCAGTTTAAACATTCCCCCAGGTAATCTCATGGTTTGCTGTTTTTTTTTCTTCTCTTAATTAGCTTAGCAAATTATTTCTTCATAAATGTGAGAAAGTAAACTACTACCCAAGTCCTGACCAAATCATCATAAATCTCAGGTGAACGCAATTCCAAGGAAAGCCATAGATCTATCTTCTGGACATTGCAGTAAGATAACTCACAGGCCTCTCTTCCTCTTCCTGCCCTGCCTAGCATACCCCTGTTCCTCTCCATCATCCTTGGCAACTTCAATAATGCAATTCAACAAACACTGGTGAAGCATTTAGCGTGGGCAAGGCATTGTCCTAAGCAAAGGACATAGAAAATAAATATCACATAGACCCTGCTCTCAAAGAGTTTTTAATTGAATGAAGGTAATGACAAAAACACAAATGTCTATAGTAATAGTGGTTAGAATTTATCTAGTGCTTTTAAAGTTTGTAAAGGCTTCACAAACATCTCATCTTCTCCTCACAACAACACTGGGAATTTTATTATTAACCTCATTTTACAGATGAGGAAATTGAGGCCAACAGAGGATTAAATAAAGTGCCAAACCAGGGTCACAGAACTAGGAAGTGTCTCAGGTCTTCCTAACTCCAGGTACAGCACTCCACCTACTGCACCATAACTATGATAACAATACAGTATTTATTGAGATTAACTAACACTTAGACATTTCAGTTCTTGACTTTCTCAACCCCAACATCCTCCACTGACTACTTTTGGTGGGAGGGAGCAGGGAATGGGTTATACCCTGGACTTCACTATCATGTAAAACTGTTTAACCTTCAAGTCAACCATCATGTAGATAGCATCTAGAATTTTTGTAAACTCCAATCCCAAGTCACTGATTCAGTTCAGTTATTATCCAGTCATGTCCAACTCTTTGTGACCCCATTTGGGATTTTCTTGGCAAAGATGCTGGAGTGGGCTGCCATTTCCTTCTCCAGCTCATTTTACAAATGAGGAAAGTGAGGCAAATAGGGTTAAGCGACTTCCCCAGAGTCATACAGCTGGTGTCTGAGGCTAGATCTGAACTCAGGAAGATATATTCCTGACTCTAGGCCTGGTGCTCTAACTGCTATGCCACCTAGCTAACCATGTCACCAATTACCTATTGGATTATCAAATGAAAATCCTACAGGCATCTTTTAAAGTTAACATTTCTAGATAAAAAAGACCTTATTGTCTTTCCCCCTAAAAACCTTTCACAAGCTGTCCTGACTTTTGTCTTGCCAATGGACTTCAACGACTCTCAAAGAGAGAGTGAGGCTGATAACTTTGTAGAACTCTGCCACGCTTAAATTCAATTCAATTGCAATATATCACTCTGTGATGTCATTGGTCCTCTTCTAAAGTGAAGAACATACAACAACAATACTTTCTAACCTTCCTATTTGAAGAGGAGTGAGGGGAAAGAGGGCCACCATCATCCTTCTAGTAATATATGTTCAAAATCTCATAGTCAACTTCATTCTTCAGTCCTCTATCTTCTTCACATTCAGTCACTTGTCAGTCTTGTCTATTAAACCTCCACAACATCTTTAACATCCATTCCTTCATTCTGATTTCATTGTCAACAAATAGTTGATCTTCTAGCCCAGCAGAAAGACATGGCAGCCAAAGGAAATGCCCATTAAGAATACAAGGGTTTTTGTAAAATCATACAGAGGAGAATGATAGGTTACATGCAGTATCACATCACAAAACAGCAAATGGCAATGGAGAAGAAAATTAGCCCTTACAGACCTTATCATGAGATCTAGTTGAACTAGATTATCCATAAAGTATTTATAAATGACATTGAAGGAGTGCTAGATAGGAGTTCATAGTAATAAAAGCTTCAAGGGACCTTATTTTATCTGATTTATTTATTTTTCCTTATTTTCCAAATGAGGAAGCTGTGGCCCAAAAAAGTTAAATGATTTGTCTGAGGTCAAATGGGTAGGAAATGAAAAACCTAGGCTTTGAATCAAGATTTTCTAAATCCAAATGCCATGTATTTGACACTATGTCAATTTGAGAGTCACAGTCTCTCGCAAGAGATTTTCCTAGCAATCCACACTGGAAGAACCAAATAAACAAACAATAAGTATGCTCTGCAATTGTAGAGGAATACCACTGACATGGTGTAGCTAGGTGGAGTAGTGGATAGAGTCATATCTAGAGTCAGGAAGACCTGAGTTCAAATCTGACCTCAGATATCAGCTGTGTGATCCTGGGCAAGTCACTTAACCCTGTTTGCCTCAGTTCTTCATCTGCAAAATGAACTTGAGAAGGAAATAGCAAACCACTCCAGTATCTTTGCCAAGAAAACCCCAAATGGGGTCACAAAGAGTCAAATACAACTTAAATGACTCAACAACAAAAGCCATTCATTTAGTAGATGTCCTTTGGCCAGGAATTGCAGGCATCTGATGACCTAGGCCCAGAATTGACCAAGAGAAGAACATGTTTTATCTTGTTGGGAATTTGGATAGCATCTTCAGTGATCCCAAAGAGTTCCCTGACATGAAAGCACATGTTTAACATCAGTATTCAGATATTCCCAACCTAAGACACTATGGTCTGTCTCTGAACTAATCTAAACTGTTTTTTCCCCCAAGGTCATAAACCACAACTTGATTGCAGGTGTCATCACCTTTAACTTTTCTGTAGCATTTGAGACTATTACTATCTCCATCTTCTTGGTATTTTCTCTCTTCTATTGCACATAGTAGGTGCTTTATAAATGATGGTTGAATTCCATTGTAGAATGTAATTTCCTTGAGGGTAGAGACTTCTGAATTCTTGGTTTGGTATCCCAAGTGCCTGGTACTGTGCTACTAATATCATGTAGTAGACAACTAAAAAATGTTGGTTGATGGATTGAATTATTTTTTCTTGGCTTCCATAATGCTATTCTCTCCTGATTTTCCTCCTACCTCTCTGACTGCTCCTTCACTATTTTCTTTGTTGATTCTTCTTCCCTCTCTCCTTTTCCTTCCAAACTCCATAGGTACTTGTCCTCTAGGTATTTGCCTTCCTTTTTTTCCATCTTCCCTCCTTAACTTAGTGGCACTTTATGACTATTTGTTGAATTGAATTAATAGGATTTCACTCATCAATTGAAATAAATATCTGTAATTTAGCCTTCCAAAATGTAGAAGAATCTTAAGGAAGGTCTCTAGCATAATGAATGGATGTTCTATGAAAAATCTATGGAAGAAAATGGGTAAGAATCACACCACAAGATGTCATGGATGGGTGGCAATCCATTATGATCGAGGCCACATGATCGGCTTGATGAGATCATAATATAAAGTATCAAATTTGCAGCTTACTAGAATAGCAGTAAAGGAGGTAATAGTATGACAGAATTCTTTCTAGAGCTGGAAGAGATCTAATTGCTAATCTAAAGGACCAACTAGGTCCTTTTACAGGTTTACATTTATAAATGGAAGCCCAGAAAGTTCAAGGTCAAAGTAAGGAGCAGAGCCAGGATTCCAATTCGTGTCCTGTGATTCCATGTGCAATAAAGTATTCTGGTGGTAGAATTTTATCAAGGTTCAGAAAGTACTATTTGTATGCCAGGAACCAGTATTTCCCAGAGTGGTGAATTGCCTTCAGATCTTCTAGCACGAAGGAGTTTGCCTAATAAAAGTGCTTAGCAAAGCAAATGGAAGATGATTGTAGACTGATGAAATATTCAAGATAGCAAAATGGCTACAAACGGGAAAGGAAAGCACTTGCCACATTACTAAAATATCTTTTTCTTCAGACTTCAAAAGACTGAAAGATGTGTTAAAAAAAAAAAACAGCTGCCCCCAACATCAGTGATAAACCTCAAAAACACTTCCCTTGTGGGCTCAGGGCTTTCACTCATTGCTAACTTGGATGCTGGATTCCACATAAGATCCTGGTGATTTTTGAAGCACCATACAATTTAGGCTCCCTGTATAACTAAATGAGGTTTTGGTTCCCTATTGCCTGGGTCATGTTCTGTGCAGTGCAGATACTGGGCTCTGGCTCATAGAGAAATACCGCCATAAATCATTAAGTGTCAAAGCCTTTTCAAGTTAAATCCCTTAGCTCTGGAACAGAGTGCAAGCAGAGGGTTCAGGGAATGTCAATTATGGAAATGCCTTCAAGTTAAGATTAAAGGTATATTTGGTTATTCATTTACTTTCCATTCCTGAATAGCAATAACTCTATTTCAGGAATCACTTTTTCAGTATACTCTTTGGTATATAACTTGCCAATGCAAAGGGCATTTTTTAAAAGCTGAAAATAATAACAGCTGACATTTGTATGGTAATTTTTAAGGTTTGCAAAACACTTTACAAATACTATTTCATCTTATTCTTACATAGCCTCATGAGGTAGAGGCTATTGTTATCCCCAATTTTTGCTGTTTTTGTTGTTCAGTTGTTTCAATAGTGTCTGACTCTTCATGACCTCATTTGGGGATTTCTTCCCAAAGATACTGGAGTGGTTTACTATTTCGTTCTCCAATCCCCAATTTATAGGCAAGGAAATGGAGGCTGAGAGAAATCAAATTATATGCCTAGGGTCACACAGATAGTATGTCTGAGGCTAGATATGAACTCAGGTCTTCTTGACTCCAGGTCTAATGCTCTATCTTGCCACCTAACTGCATGTATACTTTTATTGGGACTTTCACCCAGAGATTCAAAGTCCCAGAAAATCAGGTATCCATTTTATTATTAAAAGACGTATCCTGAGGGACCTATACTGAATTAAGATAAAAGGAACAAGTTGCCCTTCCCAGGATAAGTTGATCACCTGAAATCTCACCCTCAGACTGCTAACAGCCAACTCTGTTCGGAGGACTGAAGGATAGAACACTGAACTCCCAAAGCTATAGAGGATGAAGATCCGGACTTTCCAGTTTACTCTTCATTTTCCATCTGCAGCTCTGCTTGGTTTCAATTCCACAAAAAAGATGCCCACCGTGCTAGATATCCCCTGGTGTCCAACCCTCCCCAGTCCCAGCTTTCCAGCTCCTCTAGTGTGTTGTCTTCCCCTGATTAGATTGCAAGCTCTTTGAAGGCAGGAACTGTCTTTCTATTTCTGATTTGCATAGCCAGCCCTTAGCATAGTGCCTTGTATGTAGTATGCACTCAATATATTTTATTGAAATTAATCGGTGTCAAATGCAATCCACATTTCACAGACTAGAAAGTGAAACAGGGTGCCTTTGAGCACACAGACGTTAGCACAATCAAGAGTAGATCCCTAGTCTTTCAAATCTCAAGCTCTGCCTTTTCTTATGTGCCTTAGAAACACCTCTGCTGTAACGAACATTTTTATTTACATCATTTTGAGAGATTAGAATGGAGGTCATTTCTTTCTGCTTTCCATTTACGTTAGTTTTAATCCCTTTTCCCTATAAACGTAATTGCCATTTTGCTAGTCTCAAAGCAGCTCATCACAGTTTTCCTTAAGCATCCATTTATTACGTTTCTTTTCAATATTTATTTTGTTTCCTCTTTAGTCAGCAAAAGGAAACTTTAAAGATGTTTCTTCAGATGAACAAAACTTTTAAGATAAGGTAGTTGGCTGAGAGGTAGGTTGATGTGGTAAGCAGAGCCAGAGAGCTCCGGGGTTGAATACTATAGATTCTTATTAGCTGTGAAACCTTGGGCAAGCAACTTAACCTGACTTTCTGCCTCATTTTCCATAATGATAAAATTAAGATAGCATTTACCTTACAAGGATGCAATTACAAGATGTTCCAAGTTCTTAGAGATTTCTCTCTTCTGAAACTACTTGACATCACTTTGAGGGTATTTGTTGTTTGTTTTTACTTATTGATATACATACGATATCTTTCCCCTCTTCCCACCAGAGTCATAACTAGGAGTGGGGCAACCAGCCTTTACCTTAGAATAGGCCAAAAATCACCATTCTGGGGGCACTTCCTCAGAAGAGTTGAGATGCCAAAAATTAAGTGGGGGAACTCTTTTGGTCCTATCATACCTGGAAAGTATATGGCTAAATCAATCACTTATAAGAGAACTTACAGCTGAGCAATAAAGGATGAAACAGGTAGAAAAGATTGATCATTTCTTTTAGTTTATTCCTATGGACTTAAAATAACAATAATTCAAGTTTTATGTAAATATCAGTTATGATTACTTGTCTTTTTCAAACCATTTTTTTAGATTTTGTTCAATGATGATGATGATGATGATGATGATGATGGCAGTTTTTAATCTTGGCCCATTAAAAATCACATCCGGTACAATGGCAAATGAACCAAATAAACTAACACTCAATGAAATTGTCTTCCTTCTGTCACATGCTAAAAGATTCTGGTTATAATGAGAAATGATGTGGGTGGATTTGCTTTCCTTGTCTTTAGCTACAAGAAGCAACTTATTACATCATGGTAGCTATTTTGTTCACCCAAAACTGTGCAATTTGAACTATCTGCATTTTGAATATGTCATATTATCATAAACATTATAAAAATTTGAGTGCTTCTTAGATGTATGGTCTTGTATTGAGTCTTGACATTTTAAGAAAAATATTTAGAAAGAGGTTCAACATCTTCTTTGATCCAAAGAACACTAAAATCCTCGAGCAGACAGAATCTGTCTTAAAATGCATTTATGGAGCCTTGAAGTTTTTATATATAGGCCAACAAGGAGCATGATCAGTGTTCATAAAATTAATCACCAGGTTTTGTTTTTGTTCCTTTTTTTAAGAATGTATTTAACTCAGTACTGAGGAATGAAAAAGAGCGGATTATCTTAGGTAATACAGTGGAGGGTTTAATCAAACAACAATCAATTAGGGGTCCAATGTAAACAGTGACAGAGAAAGCAACGCATTAGTCCCATCAGGGATTTTGATGAATGGCTACCATTTCAGCCCTTGTGCCTTTATGTACTGCATTGCTCTCCAACGTGCCAATGTTGTTGTTTTCATTTTTTTTTCTTTCAACGAAATAACAGTTCTATTGGGGCTTTAATTTGAGAGAATTGGTAGGTTACATAGCCTACTGAACTCAAATACAGCATCTCTAACATTAATTAAAAAATAGTAAGCATGCTATGGTTGTATCACGGTTAGGACACTGGATTGTGGCCGTGGCGACCCCACCACAAATTTGTGCTAAGAAGCAACAGGGTATGTAGTGAAGCAAATACTGGTGCTGGAGTCAGAAGTTGCTGTTGTTTCTGTTCAGTCATTTCAGTCGTATCCAATGCTTTGTGACTCCATTTGGGGTTTTCCTGGGAAAGATACTGGAGTGGTTTGCCATTTGCTTCTCCAGCTCGTTTTACAGATGAGGAAATGGAGGCAAACGGAGTGAAGTGACTTGTGCAGGATCACATAGCTAATAAGTGTCAGACTTGAACTCAGGTCTTCTTGGTTCCAGGCCTGGCACTGTATCTACCACACCACCTAGCTGCCCCTGGAGTCAGAGGACTTGGGTTCAAATCTTAGTTCTGTCACTTGATACATGTGACCTTGGGGTCATTCAACCTTTCAGGGGCTGAATGTCTTTACCTGTAAAATAAGAAGGCTGGACTAAGTGGTCTGTGACCTATGATCCTAACGTGCTTATTTTAACAGTAATGGTAATGAGAATCCTTAGATTGGGTTGTTTGCCCCATTTTCCTTTGGGAAATGGATTAGGTATCAACATTTTCCAGAATTTTTCCGCACACGTCTGCTCATCATAGATACGAGAAACATTGGTAAAAAACCATCAACTCTGGTTGGCATCGAACTCAGACTGTTGGAGTAATGCCTATGCGCATTTTTCGCACCAAATTTAGAAAATTAGAGCAAGCAGTAGCTGAAAGGAACAACTGGAATGCCTGAACATGATCGCTTGGATTTGCCACAGCTGTCATGTCATGGCTGACAAATGATGGCTTTCACCTTGTAGTCTCCGTAGCACAAAACAGTTGGCCTCAAAGACTGAGTAAATCTTCAAAAACAAACTGAGGGCAGCTTTTATCTTCATTATTCTAATGAATTTCTCTTGTTGCCTGAAATGGAATTTATGAACTCTGACATTGCTACAGAACAACACAATAAATACTAGTTGCCTGTATTTCTAAAAATGTAAATACTAGATCCACAATCGAATGTGTGCTGTAGCAGAAAGAGTTTTGTATTTGGAGTCAGAGGACCTGGGGTTAAATACTAGCTCCACCATTTACTACCTTTGTGACCTCAAATCAGTCATTTAAATTCCCTGAGTCTCAGTTTCCTCATCTGTAAAATGAGGGAGTTGGGTTAGATGACCTATAGGGCTCTTCTAAGATCTCAAGATAGGAATCGCTAAAGCTCCAGCTATAGATCTCAACCCACCAGCAGTGAAATGGCCATTATCAATGAAGTTTCAAGTGTCAGTCAATAAGCACTTTCTAAGGGCCTGCTTTGTGTTGGGCACCATGCTAAATGCTGGGGACACAAAGGGAGGCAAAAATAGTCCCTGCCCTCCAAGAGTTCATAATCCAATTTGGGGGAGACAATGAGCAAACAAATGCGTACAAATAAGATTTTTAGAGCAAGATGTGGAAGTGGAAGAAATTCTGTAATTCTATTCAGGTATACTTCTCTTTTTTTTTTTTTTTTTTTTTTTTTTGGTCTAGTCCTATAATTTTTCAGTGCGGGGAACTCCTTACCTATACTGGCAACTAGAATTAAAGAGTCATAGATCTATCTCTGGAAGGACCTTCAGAACCCACCTAGTAAAGAAACTGAGACCCATGGAGGTTTGGTGATTTACTCAAGGTCATACAGATAAGCAGGGTCAGAAATAGGACAGAAGTAGGATTTAAGTTCAGGTCCTTAGACTCCAGAAGCAATACTTTGTTCCACTATAACATGATGACTGTCCAACTTATCTGTAACTTTAAATTATATCATAGACAAATGTCTGGAGGTACTGAGAACTTAAATATCTTGCCCATGGTTATAGCCAGTATTTGTGGGAGTCAAATCTTGAAGCCAGATCTTTCTGACCCTACAGCCAAACATCTATCCATTATACTTAAAAATTTCACATAGGAGGTACTTAATAGATGTTTCATTAATTGAATTGAATAAAGCAATCCACAGGTGTTGGTTTGTGGAAAATCTCTCTCATTCACCTACCTCCCATGGGACCTACCATTTTGTTCTTGTCATTCCCAAACCCACCACTGTCTGGTACTAACAGTAGATAAAATGTGACCTCTGTTATTAACATTTACCTTCCCGTTAATTTTTGTTTAAAAAAACAGCTGTTCAGTGGGAAATTCACTCTTACTTGCCCTGAATTATAAAGAGTACACTGGTGTTTTAAGAACTCCAAGATTGATATCAAACAGTTAATCAGAAAAGGCTAGAGTACAATTTCATGATAGGCTAATTTTGCTGATAAATCCCTACTATGGTCTTCTAGTAAACTGGACTTACCAGTGTGAAAAAAAAAGAGTCTCTAATGGGATTCCCAGTAAACACCAATTGAATTTGTAGCCTGTGTATGCTCCCAGCCTTTGATATGACATACAAATCCAGAAGAGAGAAGGGCCAGATGTCACAAAGCTGACATTAAGGAACAGTTGGAAGAATCTTTTGAATAAATGATGTTGCCATGGAGGCAGTATGAGCTCCAGGTCCTACACTGGAGAGTAGCATTATGAGAGGCTGCATGACAGACTTCTTATCTTGGTAAGAAGGTATATATTATGGTATTTTAACCAGAAGTGGGTCACCCTCTTGTTAGTTATTTATAACACTACATCAATGAGGCAGGAGTTTCTACTTGGATATCCCCAGCTAATCCCCTGTAAAGTTATGCTAAGTGATGCAGTAGATAGAGTGCTGTACCTGGAGTCAGGTAGACCTGCATTCAAATCCAGTCTCAGAAACTTACATGCTTTGTGACCTTAAGCAAGTCACTTAACCTCTGTCTGATTCAGTCTCCTCACCTGTAAAGTAAGGATAATAATAGCACTTACCTCCCAAGTTCATTGTGAGGATAAAATAACATTTGTAAAATTTTCTGCGAACTTTAAAGTATCGTATAAATGCTAGCTAGTATTATTGTTATTGTTATTATTATTATTAATATGCCTTCTGGATACCTCTCCAAGACAGTACTCCTTTCCATCCAGATCTCTATTTTACAGTCTGGT
Source organism: Vombatus ursinus (assembly GCF_900497805.2). NCBI lineage: Eukaryota > Metazoa > Chordata > Mammalia > Diprotodontia > Vombatidae > Vombatus > Vombatus ursinus. The sequence continues at coordinate 12,770,918 of NW_020954953.1, read as the reverse complement.
TGAATTGAGAGGGAGACAGAGATGTATAATAAGCACAATGAATGAACTTCATGAATGAAGCCCACAGAAATGTCATAGGAGACTCTAATTGCTGGATTTCTTATCCTTTCCCTAAGCTATGATACAATGGAAGGAAGTGCTGAATTTAGAAAGAGGAAATAATTCAAATCCCAGCTCTGACAACCTTGGGCAAGTCTTTTCTCTCTGGTCCTCTTTTTTTTTATCATTGATAAAGCCAAGTAGTTAGACTAGATGACCTCCCAGGTCCCATCTAGCTCTAAATCTGTGACCCTGTGGCCTTAATGACCTTGAGGACCGAGGCATTGTCCCAAGTGGCTTGTCTCTTTATTGTTCAAGTAACATTTGTGACTGGTAGTCTCAAAATGTGTTTTCCTCTGTGGCACTTGTCCTCCTAATTAAAGCATTCATCTTCAAATCATTCCAGTTAAGGTAATACAGTGCTGGGTAGTTCCCACATTTTTAGAGACAAGAAATCTGAAAAACAAGATTCTGTCACTTGTTCAATGTCACAAAAGAAGCAATTGTCAGGCACACAGCGTTTGCTGAATTTTTCGGGACAATGGGTAAAAAAGAAATAACACTGCCTTTTCAGACAAGATGGTGGGGAGGAAGCAAAGTGTCTATTCCCAGGAATTTTTAGGTTGGAGTAACTCCTAGAACAATATTTGGTATCTTATGCTTTTCTTCATATATAAAGAATAGTATAGTCTCAGTAATTATATCATTTATCTTCACAGCATGCCTAGGATTATTTTGTTAATTACTGTTTAAAAAAAAGAGAACAAATTTTAATAATAACCATTCCACAAATGAAAAAGCTGGGTTATAGAGATTAAACATCTTATCCATAGTTGGTGGCAGGGCTGAACCTGTAGCTCAGGACTCTTAACACTTACTTCAGTAATAATAATAACTCACATTTATTTAAGATTTTAAAGCTTACAAAGAACACATAATGACAGAATGTCTTCAAAATACCTTGCAAAAGGCAACTAGGTGGTACAGTGGTTACAGCATTGGCCCTGGCGTCAGGAGAACACAAGCAAATATCTAGCCTTAGACACTTACTAGTTATCTGACCCTGAGCAAGTCATTTAACCCTGCTTTCCTCCAAAAAAAAAAATCCCTTGCAAACCTTAAAGTGTCACATTAATGAGAATTAATACTGTTAATAGCATCATCACTGCCACTCAAATCCTGTGAAGTAAATATTAAAAATATTTTGTTTCCATTTTACAGATGAGAAAATTGAAGCTCAGAGAGATTAGGTGATTAACTTAGGGTCACCGAGCTCCTAAGTATCAGAGCTAGACTTAAAAACAGGTCTCCTGACTCAAGTCTATTGTTCTTTCCATTACACGACTCAGCCTTCTTTCCAATAAACTGTGCCGCTATATCAAAAGATATAATGATGGTGAGAAGTTGTCAGTTCCAATTTCATGATTTCATACATATCCTGCCTTACAAATTCTCTAAGAATATATTTGTATTCATGTATATTAATGTGGACATGAAATCAATTTTTTCAATCCAAGTTCTATTCACACCTTGATGTAGTTTATAATAGAGAAGGCAGTAGTAAAATTAAAAATGTTGTTAACTTCCGAATCATGCGTTTTTTTGTTTTTTACGTTTGACATAACTGACCAAATGGGACATGTTCTTTTTTAATGGTAGCTTTATTTATTTTTCTTACACTATTTCTTTAGTACTTCTTCTTTTCACATGACATATTAATACATAATTCAGAGCTTTTATGTCTCCCTGCACTGCTGGCAAGATTTCTTGTGCTATTGAACCATGCTATTTATGACCAAAATGGTCAAAATATCTTTTATTATTCATTTTGGGGGGCTGTTTTCAAAAGCAGCTGGGAATGTTTAACCCCTTGAATTCCAAATTCTGTCTCCCCAGCCCCAAAGACCTCAACTAATATCCAGCTCCGAGGGTCCTAATCTTCTTTCTTTCTACAGCCCTAGAGAACTGATGCTCTTTTTCACTGAGGGGAGTGATGGGCAGTGTGACATGAGAATGGGTCCCCCTTTGGTGTTCACAGGCTATGAAGTTTTCATTTCTAATTCATCACAGCCACTTTTGTAGCCTCCTTCAGGGTTGGTTTGGTAGCTGTTATTTTCTCACTCAGATTCCCATTCCCCTGGAGAACAATTTTCTTTCTATTCTCACTGTCTTCTGTTATTTCTTGGGAGCGGCAGTTCTTTCTAATAGGACTGTGTCTGGGTTGTCTTTAACATGCACAATGAGGCCAATTGTCAAATCCATCCTTCTCACCTCACGACAACCTATCATCTCATCTCTAACGCTTAGCACTCCATCGGCTATGACCCATCCTGTAAGTTTTCCAGATTTTTTCTTAAGTGGCTTCAATTGAAGTCTCAAAATAAATAAGAAAATTTTCAGAGCAGGAAAGAAGCTAAGAGATTATTGAGCCTTGCCCCTTCATTTTACAGATGAGGAAACTGAGGTCAAGAGAGAGAAAACTTGGCATTTAAAGACCTCTGTTATACAACCAGTAAGTGGCAGATCTGAGACTAGATCTGAAGACTTCTTATTCCTTATGTTATTCCTTCCTTTATACATTGAACCCAAGAGCCTTGGGAATAGCAAGGCTTCCAGCACAGTGCCCATTAGCACCATCTTGGGAAGTAGCCCTTGTAAAGAAGTAGCTTGGCCACTGCTTCTATAGGTGCTACAGCCACAGTTACTGAAGACCCAGAAAAGAAAGTTCTTGCCTCCAATGCCTTGCCAGAATCTAATGGTTCCACATCTGATTTTGATATGACTTTATCAGTGGAAATGACATTAATAAAGAAGCATTATTATCTGCCTTGCTGCTGTGCCCTAAGGATTGTGGGACCTTTCCATATGACTTGGTAGCTGAAACCTTTCATTTGTGTTGTTTCCCCAAGTAGAATGTGACTTCTTTGAGAGCAAGGATTGTCTAACATTTGTATCTATATTCCCAGCCTTTTGCACATGGTAAGTGCTCGGTAAATGCTAGGTGACACAGTGGAGTCAGGAAGACCTGAGTTCAAATCTAGCCTCAGACACTTACTAGGTATGTAACCATGAGCAAGTCACTTAACTTCTATCTACCTCAGTTTTCTTAACTATAAAATGGGGGTCATGATAGCACCTACCTCCAAGGGCTGTATTATCAAATGAGATAATATCTGTAAAGTACTTAGTGCATATTAGGTACTTAATAAAAATGACAATTCCTTTCCTCTTGTTTGTTTATTTTTGCCCCATTGCCTATAAAATTCCTACACATTTTTCTTTAATACCCAAGCCCTAGAATTAGCCCTGATCTAAAGTTTGGCCTATGATCTTTAATATACTAGCCAAACCCTTGTCCTCTTCTCAGTTGTGACACAGGCACACATATCTCTTTCGGTTTGATATCTGGTTATGTTTTCACTATTAAATACTTTTATCCTCACTGTATAGCTCTTCACAATTAGAAAAAGGCCAAAAGAAGGAAAAGCAGAGGAATGTTGATTATGGCCATAAGGAAGGAATTTTTTCTATTTCTCCTGCGTCACCTAATTATTTTTCCACATACTGTATTCTCACAGCTATCATCAATTTAGTCATTCTCCTCTGTCAAGGAGGATTGGGACATACAAAGCCTAAGGGGCACACAATAAGAGTGTCATGGTAAAAAAAATTAATTTACTGACATATGTGATAAGCTGAGCAAATCTATGCCCATGACAATTGTGTCCCTGAGTGACACTGAATATCTTCTAGGAGGGCTGCTCATGTGTTTTCTTTGTTGCTAGGAAGGAAGCAGTAGGCAAAGCCAGAATGTATCAGAGGAAGTCTCACAAAGAGGCAAATTTCATAGTAAATGGCATGAGGCACTTTTGGACTCAGTGCCCACTCCCAAAAGACAGCCTTGATATGGCCCATATGTTCCCAAAGTAGGTGATACCACCCCCTGGGGGAGCTAGAACAATCCAGGGGGGCAGTAGTAGCCTCAGGTGCATTTGAGAGGTGTTGAATAAGAGAAGAAAATTTTGCAAAACATGTTTCATCTATTTTATGAGTTAAAGTCAAAGTAATTACATTATTTTCTAAATAAACACACAAAATGCAAGTTATAACTGACTAGTGGTCAAGTCTGCCAACAGGTCTTAACAAGTAAGTGTTGGCAAGTGAGTATGTTGTGCATTGTTGGGAAGTCTAGCATTCATCAGCAGGAATATGTATGTGTAATGACTTGTTTATGATACAATAGTATACAGTTACATGATACAATATTGTATCATCAAAATTTCAATGCAGAAAAAAAACCACAAATTTACAATAAATTTTTAAATTCAAGATACATCATTTTCCCCCATTTTATACTTGAAATTACTGAGGCAAATATAAGTTAAGGGACTTGCCTGGGGCCACAAAGCTAAGGAGTGCCTGAGGCTGGATTTGAACTCAGGTCTTTCTGACTCCAAGTCCACGATTTATCCATAGTGTAATCTTGCTGTCTCCAATGAAGACTCTTGCCCAAATACCAACTAAGGGATATCATCAAGGAAATATCAGACCAGAAAATGAGGTGTACTGGTCATGTAGGAAGTGTGAGGGATAACTATTGGAAACTAATAATTCACTGGTACCCATAAAATGCAAAAAGAAGTATAGAAAAGCTTCCAGCATGTAGATTCTCTGGGGAATTCCTCCATACAGGAACATCTCCATAGAGGTGGAGGGGGGGGAGGGCTATGGAAAGAAATTTCCTAGCATGAAAAGGAATGGATCAGGCATGATTCACCCTGATGGAAAGATCCCCTCCTCCCCTAACCCCCATTAACAAGATCACAGCTTCATCAAAGTACTGAAATACAGCTACCAAGAAGTCATATGCTAGTGGGCATTCACTGCTTATGGAAAATCATCATAAGGTTGTTTGCTGTTCTTGCACTGCTGAACTTTCAGGGTGACTCAGGCATAGAAGACACTTTCAAAACAAGCTCACAGGGAGACTACAGACTACATGACACTGGAGTACCCCACTTATTGCTGGATCTAAGGTTACAGTTGGACTTTCAGGTAATGGAATCCACTAGCTGCCTCCTCCTATATGCCTTTGGGACCTTAAGAGACCTAGACACAGGAGTAAGACAGAATGAGCTTCAAGAAATAATGTGGCATAGTGAAAAATTTGAAGTTAAAAGACCTGACTTTGAATCCCAACCCTTACTATATGTGTGACCCTGGACAAATCATTTAGCTTCTCTGGGCCTGCGTTTCCTTTTGAGTGAAATGAGGGAAATAGAAGAGATGGTCTTTAAGGGACTGCTAAGTGGTCTAATAGATCAAGTGCCATACTTGAAGTTAAGAAGAACTGAGTTCAAATCTTGATCCCAGACATTTATGTGTGGAATAGAATGTGTGATTCTAGGTAAATTGCTTAACCTAGCTGAGCCTCAATTCTCTCATCTGAAAAATGGGGATAATAACAGCACCTACTTCACAGGATTGTTGTAAGAACCAAATGAGATAATATATTTAAAGCAATTTGCAAGCTTTAAATACTATTTAATTCAGCTATTATCATTACTATTATCATTTAAGGTTCCTTCCTGCAGTAAAATTATGATACTTTGATCTTATACACACACACACACACACACACACACACAAACTTCCATACATATACCCATAGAAGTCTAGCACATATTCATTACAAAGTCATTACAGCAACCAATGCAGATATACTCATATACATATATCTTTATATGTATAAATGTAAAGACTACATATGGCATATATTATTTTTATTTGGCATATATTTTTATTTATTTAGTATTTATTTATTATATGGCTTATATTTATATATTATATTTATTTAGAATTTATAAATGTATATTTGTTCAATTTACTCAATTATACTCTCCTAAATACTGCCTTAGAAATCAGTTGCACTGCTATAATTCAGGTTCAAGAAGTAGTTATTTCCAAAACTTTACAAAATGCCAAAAAATGTATCCTTGGCTATATGAATGAATGAAGAGGGATTTTATGTAATTACATATAGATACATATATATGTGTGCATACATATGTGTATATTGATATAGTCATATGTATAACTGACTGTATCATCTTTGCATATAATTATATGTAATTGTATATGATAAAATCTTTTATGTTTACAAAAGACTGTACCATGTAGATATGTAGAAATAGACATGGAACAGGAACCTAGTGTTGGAAGGCTATTTCAATCCCTACAAAAATCATGAATCTAGTCTATAACATCCTAGAAAAAGTTACCTAGCCTCTGAGTAAACACCTCCAGTGATTAGAAAACTTACCACTCTCTGGGGAAGACCATTCTCTTTCTGGACAGCTCTATTGTTAGGTTTTTGTTGTGTTGTTGTTGTTGATGATGATGATGATGATGATGATGGTGATGATGATGATGATGATTCCCTTAAGATGAGACAAAACCTTCCTCCTTGTATATTTTATCTACTGCCTCCTGGGGCCAAATGGAACACTCTAATCCTTCTTCGACATGACAATCCTTCAAATGTGTGAAGACGTAAATCATGCCTTAGGACCATACATCTGAAGTTTTAAGGGATCCCAGAGGTCATCTTGTCCAAACTCCTCATTTTACAGATGTGAGAAGTGAAGCCAGGGAGTTTGATTGATGTAAAGTCAGACCAGTAATAAGCATCAGAAGTGGGATTTGAACCAAGGGCCTCTGACACCACAACCAGGAATCTTTCCACTGTACCATGTCCCCTTTCCTAAGTCTTATCTCTTCCCAGCTTAATAACCACAGTCTCTTAGTCCATATTCTTATGGTACGACATTGAGTCCTTATTATAGGCCTGACTTTTATGCCGATACCACCCTCATAGTTCAGGCTCAATGTTGAGATGAAATAAATGAAGCATCAAGTCACTCATCATTTAACGAAGGAGGTGCCTTAATTTGTCCTAACACAGCAAGAATATGCAGCAAGGATACCTTCTCTGGACTTGGGTCAACTTGGGTCTGTCTGGACAGGAAGCCATTGAGTTGCTGCTACTTCCATGATCTCAGGCACCCACCAAGTCTGAGATGCCCAGACTACAGCAGCTGGGGCTTTTAATGACTCTTTGCCAGGAATCTGGGAACGCTGGGGCCAATTAGGTTGTGTGATGGGGAGGAAGCTGGTGCAGTCAAGAAAGCTGGGCCTGAGAGAAAATGCATCAGGAAAGTACAAGTCCTATTACAATCCTCTTACCATTCCAATCACCCTCCTCTGGTCATGCTTCAGCTTGTCAATGTCCCTCCTAAAATGTCCCTCCAAACTTTAAAAATGAGATGCACAGCTAGTCACCATCCCAGAGACTACAAAGGCAAACCCAGAGCTTTAACAAAATCACAGCAATACAATTGTGTTTCATGCATTAAGGGTTGACTATTCAGTGCCTTCTATTTTCATCCCTATGGGGAAAAAAGCAATCTTCGTTTAATTTCAACACAGTCGACCATTGAGAGCTTGGCTACATTTTTTCTTATTCAGCAGTAGGTATATGACTCCACTGAGAATAAGGTGCAGAATATAGAGCTAAAGCCATAAGATTAATTCAGTTACGCCTTTCAGTGTTTCAAAAACACAATTCCCATTTATTATTTAATTTATGTTACGCATCATCTCTATAAGGGTTTCCGCTATCTAGCTATTTCGAACATAATCCAAGAGATAGTGCTGACTTATGTGCCCCAGCGTCCTGCTCAATTGTACTTCCCCTCTAAATACCTCTTTAGAAATCACTTGCACTGCTATAATTAAGGTGCAGTTGAGTCTCTAGTGGAAGCACCTACTTCCAAGGGTTTACAACCAGACTATAAAAATGTATCCCAAGCTGCATGAATGAATGAAGAGGGAATTTCTTCACCAGGCCCAACAATGGGCAACATTTTGAGAATTTCTTTGTTCCATACACTACAAAACACTTGATGAAATTAGTACAACTCTGCATCTGGGAGGAAATACCATATTGACACAAGAATACTACAGATTTACACAAAGGTGAGTCAATCCCACTGGAGCCTTGTGGGAAAAAAAAATCTGGGTAGGTCTGTGTGACCTGTAAAACTTGAGCAGTAATAGAAAGCCAGATTTTTGGTTTAGAAATCTGGAAACAGGAAATGGTCCCATCAGAATCAGAGATGGAAAAATGAATACAACAGGGAGATTTTAGACTTTAGATTTTAACTCCATATTATTTTAAAGATGGGCTGTCTGCTAATTTGCAGTTATATTATAGTTATTATAGTTATGTTTATGTAATTATATTATTATTATAGTTATTATTATATTTATATTATATTTTAATTATTATAGTTATAGAGCCTCGAAGGGACCTCAGAAGGGTCCAAATCCCTTATTTTACAGATGAGGAATCTAAGACCCAAAGGCATAGGCATAGTGATAATAATCACAAGTCACTGAACATTTAACAAAGGAGGTTTACTTTGCCCTAACATAGCAAAAATATCCACCAAAGATGCAGTGGGACTTCTACTCCTGCCTTAGTTTTTGGTAATCTTCTGTTTTATCTTTTGCATTTCAAAATATCATTCTGAGAAGGGGTCCATAGGTTTCACCAGAATCCCAGCAGTTTCTCTGACACAAAAAAGGTAAAGAACCCATGTCCTAGAGGGGGGTCAGTCAGATCAGGGTTGTCTTTTTGGGGTGAGAACTGAGTCCAAAAGTGCCTTATGACCCCACTGTGAGATAATCATAATAATAACAACAACTACTATTTATATAGAGTTTTAACTTTTGTAATGTACTTTACAAATATCTCATTTGATCCTCACAACATTGGGAGTAGGTGCTATTATTTCCGTTTTAAAGATGAGGAAACTTGAGTTAAATGACTTGACCAGGGTCATGTAGCTAATAAGTGTCTGAGGCTAGATTTGAACTCAAGCCTTCTTAACTAACTCCAGGGCACCTAGGTGGTGCAGTGGAGAGAGTCCTGGGCCTGGAGTCAGGAAGATTCATCTTCCTGAGTTCAAATCTGGCCTCAGAAATTTACTAGCTGTGTGACCCTGGGCAAGTCACTTAATCCTGTTTGCCTCTCTTTCCTCATCTGTACAATGAGCTGGAGAACAACATGGCAAATTACTCTAGTGACTTCTCTGCCAAGAAAACCCCAAATGCAGTCATAAAGAGTCAATCATGACTGAGCAACTTCCTGACTTCACTCTCAGCCTAGAATTTATTATTTACTATATACCGTAGTCCACATTTACATAATATAACACATAACACTACACTGCCTGGAATTCATGAAGCATTTACCATGTACGGTCCACCTTTGCATAATATAATACATAACAGAGGTTATTTCATTTGAGCTCCATAAGAACCCTATGTGGTAGGTGTCACTATTACCCTCATTTTATGGATGAGGAAACTGAGGCAAACAAAAGTTTAGTGACTTGCCCAGGGTCACACAGCTAGTAAGCGTCTGAGGTCAGATTTTAATTCAGATCTTGCTGACTCCAGGCTTGGTGCTCTAGCCACTTTGCTACTAGCTGCCTTGAGTAGGGGAGTCACAAGGGAGGAAAAACTTGTTCAGAAATTGAAATTTAACCGATTTAATTAATGATAAAAAAAAATTGAAGCCAGGAAAGGAATAGGTTTTGATATATGCCAATAAAATTTATAATAGGACTGGGGCAAGACCCTTCATCTCTCTAAACCTCAGTTTTCTTATTCATAAAAGGGGAATAATCAGACACATTCTATTCACAAACAGGATAATTACATAATTGCCCATTTTGCTTCTTAGGGAGGTTATAAGAGAACTTAATATCTTAATCTAATCTAAAAACTATTTATTAAATGCCTATTTAATACTCATCAAGACACCATATTAAGCCTTGTGAACAAACAAAAAAAAAAATGGATAACAGTTTCTGCCCTCAAGGAGCTTACATCCTACTAGGGGGCTGTACCAAGTAAAGAGATACATATATATAAGATTTCTTGATGAGGAAGAGAGTCTTGACAACCACGGCTTTCAGCTAAAGATCTCTACAGGATGTGGCACAAAGGTTGGGCCTTAGAGGAATCCACATATTCTAAGAAGTGGAGGTGAGGAGAAAGTGCATTAGTCATGTAGGACAGCCTATAGAAGGCACAGAGACAGGAGGGAATGTCAAATTTAGGGAACATCAAGTAGCCGATTTAGCAGGAACATAAAATATCTGAGGGGTCTTAACGTGATATGAGTCTGGGACATTAGACTTGGGTCAGATTGTGAAGGGACTTGATTCCCATTCTGATGTTCTATTAATTTCCAATGAGTAGTGCTCTAGTCCATTAAATAAATTAATCAATCAGCTTTTATAATGGTGTATTTACCTTATAAGTGTGGTAGAATCATAAACATTTACTCCCACAGCACCATGAGGGCATGATCTTCTCTATGCTACTTCAGTCTCTGAGGAGAGAGGATTCAGACTCAATTCAGTTAAGTTACTCCCACCAAGTTAACATCCAAATGCAGCTTCACCTCCAAATAAATCAGTAGGGGTGCTGGGCTTGCCGTGAAAGGTCATTCCTTCCTCCTTGGGGCCTCCAAGTTGGATTGGCTGGATAGAAAACCCTACATGGACTCAATTCCTAGGCCTTTCTAAATTCACACAGTAAGGGTCTCTAATCCCTTCTACCTAAAATGAACAAATGTCAATATCAAGAACTGAAGCCACATGTTGGACTCAGATGGGAAGTCCCCAAGATCTCCACTCTCGTAGCATGGTCTTCTCTAGCTGAAACACCGATAGGCAGAAAGAAGTCAAATCAAGTGAAGACCAAGGATCTGGTTGGCTAATGCCTTTTGAATGTCCCTAATTTCAGGTATGCAGCCAATTAACAGGGCTCCCCTTCATACATAGTAAACAAGAACCAAGTATAGAATGTCTGCGTATATCACATCACAGGCACTCTGTGTATGCTCATAAGACCTGGCTTCGTTGGCCTGCCCCTTGTTACATAGATCTTATAAATCCTTAGTCATTTTCATTTGTCTCCCCATTAGATTATAAGCTCGTTGAGAGAAATGACTGTTTTTGCCTTTCTTTGTATCCCTAGTCCTTAGCATAGTGCCTGGCACATAATAAGATCTTATTAACTCGTGTTTAACTGACTAAACTAGAGGAGGTCATACAGGACACGTACCCTGAGAAATTCTGTTGCCATAATGACTAATGATCAGCCCAATCCTTTTCTATATACAGGTGTATGACCCTTGGGCACTGATCCAAAAGAGATGAGACAAGGCTTCTGTGTTCCTGGAAAAGCACAGACTTCTTGATTATTGTTTGTTGTAAATAGAAGGAAGAAATCAGATTCTTCTGATCAGAGATGATCAGATTACCTGGGGCAATGGGCACTGATGAAAACTGGCTGCAGACCAGTCTGGCTAGATACATGTAAGAGAATGTCTTGCTGAAGCCTTACCTCTGGCTAACAGCTGATGAGAGCTAATGAAGAAAAGTTAGTACCCAAGAATCATAGAAGTTCAGAAGAGGAAGCAAATCACTTAGAACCAGGTTGTCACAGAAAGCTTCCTGAAAGAGTAGCACTGAAGTAAGAAAGGGCAGGCTAGGTAAGAAAAGATTGTTGCGCTGTTTGTCCTTCATTCTGGAAAAGGACCATGACATCAGGGAGGTGGTGCTGTGACATGCAAGTGAATTGGATTTAAGTGAGACAGAGCTGTGCAAAGTCACCAGCCTCACTTTCTCCTCCAGAGACATCTGAATCCAGTGGCCAGATATGGATCAGGAGAACGGGAGATGGCCCAGGATGCAGTAGGGAACCTTGACCTTTTCAAGCTAAGGTCTTTAACAGGTCTCAGTTTGACTGAGGCAGCACCCATTCACTGATTAAAGCTTCATAAAAATGAGGCAAAGAATGGCCTCTTTAAAAAAAAATAGATCTAGGAGGGGAAGATCCTCAGGGATTCTGTCCAAAACAGAAATTTAAATAACAATTGTTATTTACATTCTTTCTGAGCCAATCAGGGCCCAAATAGTGACCAAGTGGGACTAAAAATGGCATCAGCAAAGGATGAGAGTAGAGAATACCCATAGTGTGCTAGGGAGATCATGAATACCTAAGTCTGGTTCTATCAAAGCTTTTGTGTTGGGAAATAATGGGAAATAAGTTGGAATGGAAAAAAAAAACAATTGGCACCAAATTTCAGAATACCTTGAATGCCAGACTAAGGAGCTTGGACTTTAGCATTTAGGCAAAGGAGTGTCATATTAACTAATGTGGAGATTACAACCAAAAATGACCCAAAGTTCAATGGCATTCTAAATCTTTTAAATTTCTAAGACATGAAATTCAGGAATAAGACAATGTACTGAAATTTCTCCATTAATCAAATTCACTTCTGTCATCATAACATATCTTATTAATTAGTGCAATAGTATGAGTGATTTCTGGAACTTGCTGATTACTACTTTCTAGTGGAGCAGGAGGATAGCGTAGTAGCTGTCTCTCATAGTAATAGGATAGGAGAACAAAAGAAAAGTAACTGGAAGCATCCTGGGCCTAACTAGTCAGCATGATCCACTGCCAATAGCTGGCAATGGCAGGGCTTTTGTCTCCCACTAAGTGGATCAGAGATGGAGTCTTTCTAAATGAGTCTTCCTGTTACAGGGACAGGAAACCTCCTGTTTGGATCCAAAGAGATGAATTCTTTCTATTCAGCAGCTCTCCACCACAGGTTATAAGAGTCTAAATGTCAGCTACAGAAAAATATGTGACTGGCACACAGGAACAGCCGTTAAATTGGCACTCTCCTAGTAAAAAATGGATATTCTGGCCATTGTTGTTAGTAATGGCATTGAGCTAAATACAAGATAATAGAAGCCTGGATTTGTACCAGAAGTAAAGTGTAGAAATAGCATTTAGCTGGTTAATTTGAACAATGTAGGTAATCAAAGTGAATTTGAGGAAAATAGAGGGAGGGAAACCCATTAGTGATTTCATCAGTAGAGGAAACAGCCAGTGAAGAGACTCATTCTACCAATGCAGATCAGCACTTACCCTGAAACTTACAGTATTGGAGAGTACCCTGGGTATTAAGAGATCAAATGACTCCCCCAAGATCACACAGGTAGGATTTAACAGAGACCATACTTGAACCCAGATATTTCTGACTCCAAGGCAGACTTTTTATCCTTTTGCAACACTGCCTCTGATACCAAAATGGATAATAGACTGAAAATCAATGACAGGCTATGTAGAGTTTGCACAAAGTGACCAGATGTCCTCAATTTTCTGGAACAATCCTAAATTCACTTTCCTATCCCAGCTACCCATTTATCATAGTTCCCAGTCTGGATCAGATTTTTGCTGTTGCCAAAACTATTCAATTAGACTATGAAGTTTGAACTTTATTTGGTAAGCAATAGTGTAACATGATTAAAGTAGTGTTTTAGGAAGATTAATTTGGCAATAGTGTGCAGGATGCATTGGAACAGGCGGAAAGGAGACATTAAGAACAACCAAGTCACTATAGCAGTATAGTTGTATAATGATGAGGGCCTACACTAAGTTGGTGAGAAGAGGAAGGAAAAGAAAGGGCCAGGTACGGGGAAAGAACTGACAAAACCTGGTAAATGATTGCATTGAGTCCATGTTGAGTGAATCATTCAGCTTTAAAGGGGTGTCTATGTGTTATGGATTGCAGCAGAGTGAAGGGAAGAGATAAGTCTCTGAAAGGGATCTCTTACCTCACAGAAAAAATACTAGACCACTCTTTAAAAGCCACAGATTCCCATTGGTTTTTTCCAAGGTGCAACATAATTTAGAGCTGCTAAGTAAAACTTAAATAACTTTACATGGTCTGGTAATGGTTTGGAATCATAGATGCTTAGAGTTGAAATAGACTTCAAGGGTCATCTAGTCCAATCTTTATCCAAATCATGAATCTGATCTAAAGCTGGAAGGATCATCAGAGGTCATCCTGTCCATTCCCCTCATTTTAAGGGTGAGGGTAATATTTAACAATTGATGATGATGATGTTGATAGCAAGCATTTATCCAATGCTTTAAGGTTTACAAAGAGCATAATAAATATAATTTCATTTTATCCTCAAAAAAACCTTGGGAGGTAGCTGCCATTATAATCCATTTTACAGATGAGGAAATTGAGGCAAACAAAAGTTAAGTTAATTTCCCTGGGTCACACAGCTAATAAATTTCTTAGGTCCAATTTGAGCTCAAGTCTTTTTGATTCCTTGTTGAGCACTGTATCCATTGTACCACCTGAGACCCAATGAGTATGACTTGTTTGAGGTCACCCAGGCAAGTATCGCAGCTAAGATTTAAACCCATATCCTATAACTCAAAGACCAGACCTCTTTCCATTGTAACAAATCCTCCTGAAGTATATGGAAGAAAGGAGGTATGACTGCATAGGACAGTTCAAGATCATTTTTAGAGGATTTTAATTTAAGTCATAATTTAAGTTCTGTATTTCTTTTTTCTAAGCGGATGAAAACTATTCTAGAATGTTCTCCATGTCCCCCCATTTTTATTGCCCACCCCTCCATTCAGTTTTCTTCTTTCTCTGTCCATTTCTTCTGTATTTTTTCTTGTCCTATGGACATTGCAAAATAATAATAATAATAATAACTCCAACACATGATATACATCAAGAAGAAGGGGCAATAGCAAAGTAAGAGAATGTCACACAGGAGTTTAGGGTGATAGACAGTGGGGACTCTGTTTTGAGTCCACAACTTAGTAGTTTAAAAACACCTGGCAGGAACCCTGAGATTCGAGGCGGTTAGACTCCGGCAATACCACTGGGTTCATATCAGATCTAGAAGACACCTCAAAGGTTGTCTAGCCATTGCATAAATTCTTCCAGTAAGAAGGAACTCCCTGAACTGTCACCACTACAGCTTCCTGAGAAAGTTCATTTTATTTTTAGATTACTCTAATTGTTAAGAAAGTGTTTCCTATGCTGTACCAAAAGCTACCCTCCTGTAACTTCCACCTTGATCTTGCTTCTACCCTCCAAGGACAAATAGAACATTTCCAAACCTTCTTCTGTTGGACAGCCCTGCAAATATCTGATTAAAGGGGACTTTCACCTCCTCACACTCCTAAAGTTTTCTTTTCTCCAGGTTAAACTTTTCCAGTTTGTTCAACTGGTCCTTGTATGGACATTCCAGCTTTGGGGGTATCATATAGGTATCCAGGGGTGATAAAAATAACTATCAAGCATCGAAACTGACTTAGAGATAACTTAAAACATTAAGCCATGACTGGGAAGATTTTCTCCTGACATCTCCAAAAAACCCAGGGATGTGATGTTGATTAGTGGAAAGATGGGATGCAGCTAAAGCAGGCTTCAGTGGAAAAAATCATATCCTTATAAGCATTTATTAACAAAATAGAAAAGGAAAGGTTTAATGAACCGAATATGTATTTAAAGAACTAGAAAGCCAACAAATAAATCTAAAGTAAGCACAAAAGAGGAGATATTAAAGAAGAGAAATAAATGGACTCAAAATCAGAAAAAGAACTACATAAATGATAACTAAAACCAAAAGCCAATTCTTTGAAAAAACTAATAAAATTGTTAAACTATTAACCAAGCTTATTAAAAAAGAAGAGTGCAGAAAATCAAATCAACAAAATAGCAAATGAATGAAATGAAATCACAACAAAATCAGAATAAAAAGAATTATCAGAACTTACTATGCACAGTGGTGTTAGCAAAACTAAGAACCCGAAAGAAATACTAGAACAACTTCAGAAATATAAAATACCAAACTAATAGAAGACCAACAAAAAGAGCTTAAATATTCTAATCTCAGAAAAAGAAATTAAATTAGCCATAAAGGAACTACCAAAGGAAAAAAAAATTCCTCATCCTGTTGAACTCTTAAGAGAATTCTATCAAACTTTCAAAGAACAATTAGCACCAATACTACAAAAGTTATTCTCGAAAACTGAAAAAGACTGTAACATCCCTTTTACAAAACAAATATTGTTGTTGTTTTTGTTTTGTTTTGTTGTTTTTTGAGGCAATTAGAGTTAAGTTACTTGCCCAGGGCCATACAGCTAGTAAATGTTTCAGGCTGGATTTGAATTCAGGTTGTCCCGACTCCAGAGCCAATGCTCTATCTATTGCTTTCCATCTGCCCCCTATAGTTCTAATACCTAAATCAGGGAAGGATAAAACAGAGAAAGAGAAGTATAAATCAATATCGTTAATGAATATTGGTTCAAAAAATTTAAATAAAATCCTGTCAAATAGACAACAGTGATTGATGTAAGAAATCATTCAACATGACCAAATTGAATTTATACCCTGGATTCAAGGATGGTTCAACATTAGAAAAACAATCAACATAATGAATCATATTAAAAACAAAAACATTAGAAACCATATTATTAACTCTATAATTAAGAAAAAACCTTTGACAAAGTACAACACCTATTTATACTAAAAATTTTATTACGTATAGGCATAGAGAGAACTTTTTAACAACAACAACAAAAAGCATCCATCTAAAACCAAAAACAAATATTAAATGCAAGGGGGATAAACTGAAAGCTTTCCCAATAAATACAAGAGAGAAGGAAGGAGGCCCTCTCCCTTCACTGTTAATTTATATAGTTCTGGGGCAGCTAGGTGGCACAGTGGATAGAGGACTGGCCCTGGATTCAGGAGGACCTGAGTTCAAATCCAGTCTCAGACACATAACACTTACTAGCTGTGTGACCCTGGGCAAGTCACTTAACCCCATTACCTAACCCCCCCCAAAAAAATTTATATAGTTCTGGAAATGCTAGCAATATCAATATGACAAGACAAAGAAATAAAGGCAAAAGATACCTAAAGAGGAGATAAAACTGTCCCTATTTACTGATGATATGATTGTTTATTTAGAATATGCTGGGGGATCAGCAAAGATATAAATTGGGACAATTAATAGGTTTAGCAAAGTCACACACAGGCTGCAGAATAAACCCTCAAAAATCTACTATCAATATAAAAAAAGCCAAATCCAAGGGAAATCCCATTCCAAATTACTATAAAAAAAAAACATAAAATACCCAAGTATCCATCAAGAAAAGCACACAAAATACTTGTATGGATTCAATTGCAAAGTTCTCTTTAAAAAAATTAAAAAAAAACAAATTAAATAGCTGGAGGAATATTCAGTGCTCATGAGCCATGCCAAATGATAAAAATGGCAATAATATTGAAGTTAATAGACAGTTTTAATGTTATGCCAATCAAATTATCAAAGGGACACTTTATAGAAGTCAATAAAATAGTAACAAAATTTATTTGGAAAAATAAAAAGTCTAGAATATCAAGGAAAGTAATGAGAAAAGGGTAGAGACAAAGAGGGAATAGCACTTCCTGATCTCACACTACATAATAAAATCACAGTAACCAAAACTATCTGATACTGGTTTAAAAAACAGAGATAAATCAGTGGAACAGATAAGACGAGAGAATCAGATATAATGAATCTCAATAATCTAATGTTCAAAAAACTGGAAAACATAAATTACTTAAGAAAGGACACTTTATCTGATGACAAACTACTAGAAAAACTGGAAAGCAGAC
This sequence comes from Vombatus ursinus, assembly GCF_900497805.2. Taxonomy (NCBI): domain Eukaryota; kingdom Metazoa; phylum Chordata; class Mammalia; order Diprotodontia; family Vombatidae; genus Vombatus; species Vombatus ursinus. The sequence goes on along the minus strand of NW_020954953.1, from coordinate 12,753,244 downwards.
TGGCAGAAGTTAGGCTTAGACTCAAATTTACAATAATTTATTAAATTATTCATTGGAGGCAGGCATGCCCAGTTCTTTCAGAACTCACTGAGAAAGACCACAATTGGTAGTGGGAAATGGTGCAGCACTCACATTTTAATTAAATACAGAGGGTGTGAGAGCAAACAGCATAGGAAGTACAGAGACAAGCAGTGAAGACTAGTGAGGGATACAGAGGCAGACAGTGGCATGGGAACAGGGATGGGGAAGAGAGCCTGGCAGCATGGAAAAGAAGTTAGGATGAGGAAGAAATAGAGAATATCATCCATGTAACTGTGGATCAGAATTGGGAGCACTAGGCAGCATGGACCTGATGGAGATGGAAGAGGGGTAGGATGGGGGGTGCAAGAGTTTGAGGTCTCATTTTTATATCTTTTTGGGGGGATATAGACCAATTTCTATCTGTGCTACCTTGGGGTTAGTTCATTAACATAACCAAATCATCTCAGTGTTATTGGTGGAGGAGATCTAGAATTTGTCTATAGTTTATAAATATCATAGGACCAGAACTCTGACAGTAATGCCAAGATGTCTTCTGTAGATTCACCACATTACCAGGATATAAATTTTGGTTAATATATGATATAATTCCCAAATTCGGGTCCTTTGAAATTTGAAATGGTTCATACATTACTTCCAGGTGCCCTTTTGCAATCTTATTTCCTGTTATTGACCCTTTATACTGACTATTTATAAGCTTACTATACTATACACATATATGTGTGTATACACACATCTTCATATACATATACATATACATATACATATACATATGTATATACCAAAAACCAAAAGATGTTCCTTAATAGATGTGGGCAAAGGATATGAACAAACAATTCTCAAAAGAATACTATAAAACTATTAAAAACCATATGAAAGAATGCTCCAAATCTCTAATAAAAAGAGAAATGCAAACCAAAACAACCTTGAGACTTTACCTTACACCCTTCAAATTGGCAAAGATGACAAAAGATGATCATAGTCAATATTGGGGAGGTTGTGGGAAGATAAGCAATCTGGTACATTGTTGGTGAATCTGTGAATCAGTACAACCATTATGGAAAAAATTTAGAATTACACAAATAATGTAAATAAAATGTTTGTACCCTTTGTCCCAGATATTCCCTTGCTAGACCTATACCCCAAATAGGCCACTGATAAGAAGGAAATCCCAAAAAATACAAAAATATTTATAACAGTACTTTTTTTTGGCAGCAAAGTGTTAGAAACAAAGTAAATGTCTGATTGGGGAATGACTAAGCAAATTGTGGCATATGAATACAATGGAATATCACTATGCTATAAAAATTATTATAATAATGAATACAGAGAAACATGGAAAGATCTATATGAACTGATACAGAATAAAAGAAGAAAAGCCAAGAAAACATTATACAAACTGACTAAAACAATGTAAGTTGAAAGAGCCACCAAAAAAAATCAAAAGTAAATGTTGCAAAATTACAAAGAGCAACTATGGATCAGAAGAGGAGACACGAGGAGACATACTCCAACTCTTTGCCGAGGCTGAAGATCTATGATTATGTTACATTGCTGGTATTTTTGGACTTTTTATATATATTAGTTGGGTATGCTGATTTTCCTCTTTTTTCCTTTTGTCTTCAAAAATATTATTTGTAAATTGGTATATCTTTTGGGGGAAAGGATATCCCATAAGATGTCTTTCCCCACTGCATACTGGGGGAAATTATGGTGATGTTAAAAATAAAACAAATGACATCAATAAAACATTTAAAAATAAAGAAACTATAAACCAATAGTCATAATAAAGATTGATACAAAAAAAATATTAGCAATTAAGTTATAGCAACATATTCAAAACAGTATATAATAGAATCAAGATGGATTTATGCCCACAATATAGTGTTGGTTCAATATAATGAAGATTATACAAATGATAAATCATGTTAATAATGTACAAAATAAAAACTACAGGATTTATATGAACAGATTTTGAGAAAACCTTTCACAAACTCCAAAACCTGTTTCTGTTAAAAAAAACTATAAATCATAGAAATAAATGGGCCTTTTCTAAAACAAAGAGCAAAAAATTATGTATAGATATAGAAATAGATATAGATAGATTGATAGATAGATAATAGAGAATAGCTAGAGGCCTTTCCAATAAGATGAGAGACAAAGCTCAGATACTCATTATACAGTTGGATACTCACCACTATTTATCATAGCATAGGATATGGTACCTATAGCGATAAGACATGTAAAAGAAATCAAAGGAATAACCACAGGCAAAGAGGAAGGAAAATTAACTTTTTTTTTTTTTTGCAGAAGACTTGATGACTTACTTAGAAAACCCTAAAAAGTCAATTAAAAACTAATTGAAGCTACCATATCAACAAAGTTACAAGATATAATACAAATTCACATAAATCATTAGCATTCCTACATATTACCCCCCCAAAGAGTAGTCCCATTCAATTTAATTATTGAAAGTATAAAATTATATCTATAAAATACACTGGGATACACCTATGGAATTTATTAATCCATCTATAGAATATGCTTTGTAGAAATACACACTAAATAATTAGAAAAATATTCAATGTTAGAAAAATATTCAATTGAATGGGTTGGTTTAGCCAATATAATAGAAATGGTGATCATATCTAAATCAATTTACTTATTAAATAGCATATAATTGAAACTACTGAAGGATTATTCTATAAAGGTAGAAAAGCAATAACAAAAATTTGTATGGAAAGGTCAGGAACCTCAAGGGAAAAAACAAAAAAAGTGGAAAGCAAACAAGTCTATCAGTACCAGATCTCAGACTATACCACAAATTTGTAATCATCAAAAGACAACTTTGTGCTGGTCTAATGAGAGATCCACTAGTAGAACACAATAGGTCTACAACATACTGATGCAAACAAATGCACATTATTGGATAAATATAAAGACTGCATTTACTTGGTTAAGGTCTCATATTTGGGAAAAAAACACTTCTAGGAAAATTGGAAAGCAATTTGGCAAAAATTAGTTATAAACCAACATCTTACCACATATACCAAATAAATTCCAAATGAAAACATGATTTGGACATAAAGAATGGCTTCATAAACAAATTAGAGAAACAAGGAAAAAACTTATTTTCAGAGAAATTCATTTTTCTATAAATAGGGGAAAAACAAGAGATAGAGATCAATGAAGAGAAAATGTATAGTTTTGATTTCATAAAATTAAAAAGATTTATACAAAAAAATCAAATGAAGTTAAAATTAGAAAATGAAACTAGGAAAAATCTTTGCAACAAGTTTCTTCGATAAAGATCTCATATCCAAGATATACAAAAAAACAGATTCAAATTTCTAAGAATAAATACAAACAGGCAATTTTCAAATCAGGAAATCCAAGCTATCAATATCCATATGAAAAAATATTAAAATCTCTAGCAACTACAGAAATTAAATTAAAGCAACCCTAAGGTTCTACCTTCTTTTTTTTTCAGTCAGACAAGATTTATTAGAACATATTGGGCAGACTCGTAAGGAGTCTGAATGTTAGTGAGCTATTGGCTAGATTATAAGAATCTAAGCCAATACCAGGTATTTTATGCATTCTGTAGATAGTTTCGATTTTTTTTTTGTGAGGCAATTGGGGTTAAGTGACTTGCCCAGAGTCACACAGCTAGAACGTGTTATGTGTCTGAGGCCAGATTTGAACTCAGGTCCTCCTGACTTCAGGGCCAGTGCTCTATCCACTGTGCCACCTAGCTGCCCCTGAGGTTCTACCTTCTATCCATCAGATTGGCAAAGAGCAAAGTAATAGCTGTTAGAGAGGTGGCAGGAAAATATATACATTAAAAAATTGTTGATGTCCGTGAATTGGTCCAGCCCTTCTGGAAAGTAATTTGGAACTATCTCCCACAAAGTGACCCAATTATGCATTTGGTCTATACTACTACTACTAGTCCTATATCCAGCTATGCTACTACTTGTCCTATATCCCAAAGAAATCAAAGAAAGAGGAAAAGGACTTATGTATGTCAAAGTATTTATAGCAGCTCAGTTCATTGAAGCCTAAAACTGCAAACTAAGGGAGTCTCCACATACTTTTGTTGTTATTCAATCATTTCAGTCGTGTCCAACTCTTCATGACCCCATTTGGGGTTTTCTTGGCAAAAATACTGGAGAAATTTGCCATTTTTCCCTCTCCAACTCATTTTATAGAAAAGGAAACAGAGGCAAACAGGGTTAAGTGACTTGCCCAGGGTCACAAGTATCCCAAGTGTCTGAGGCCAGATTTGAACTCAGGAAGATGTCTTCCTGACTTCTGGCCCAGCACTTCATCCACTGTGCTACCTAGCTACCCCTCTCCACGCACGAAACAAATTATGGTATATGAATGTAAGGGAATATTATTGGGCCATAAGAAATGTAGAAATGCACAATTTCAGAAGAAAATGAGAAAACATCTGTGAACTGATACAGAGTAAAATGAGCAGAACTAGGAAGACAATTTATAAAATGGCAACCACGTTATTAAGAAAAACAACTTTGAAATGCTCTAAAACTGATCAATTCAATGACAAACTATAAGCCCAGAAGAATAAAGATGGAACATATCACTAACCTCTAAACAGAGAGGCAACGGACTTAAAATGTAGAATGAGACATATTTTTGGACATGACTTACATGGGAATTAGTTTTTCTGGACCATGAATATTTGTTATGAAGATTCTTTTTCTTTTTCTTTTCAACCATTCAGTTGGGGTCAGAGTTGTGGGAGAGAGGGATAATAAATACTCATAAAAAAAGGATTTTTTAAATACATGGAGTCAGGAAATGGAATGTCAAGTGTGAGGAATAGTCAGTAGTCCAGTGCTTCTAGATGATAGAGTATATGGAGAGGAATAAAGAGTAAATTCACTGGGAAGATAGGAAAGTAGGAAAGGTCAAGGTTGTGAAGAGTCTTTAAAAAACAAACAAAGAATATTATATTTGATCATGGAAGTAATAACTATTCATTAGAGTTTATTGAGTTTGGGGGTGGAGGGCAGTTGGAAGAGGACATGGTCATATTTGTACTTTAAAAAACTCACTTTCACAGATAAATGGAAAATAGTCTGAAGTAGACAGAGAATTAAAGAAGGGAAACTGATTATCAGGCTATTTCAATAGTCCATGCATAAGATAATGAGAGCTTGCATCAGTGTGGCAGCTATGTGAATGACAACAAGGGAAAAGTGAGAAGTTGTGAAGATAGAAACATAAGTAGAACACATGCTGAAGCAGGTACTGTGGAGCACTTTATTGCATCCTGGGCCATTGCCAGTCATCTTGTCTTTTGTCCTGCCACTGGTCTTCAATGACTCAGTAAGAGAGAGTGAGGTCGATGACTTTGCACAACTCTGCCTCCTTAAGTCCAATTACTCTCAAATCAAGACTGCATCCATGATGTCATTGGTCCTTTTCAAAATGAAGGACAAACAACAATAGAAATATAAGATTTTGCAACATATTGGGTATATAAGGGGAATGGGAATGAGGAGTTGAGAATAACACCTAGATTGCAAGCTGGAGGACTTAGAAAATGGTGGTACCTTCAACAGAATTAGTAATGTTGGGAAGAATGGATGTCTTATGGGGAAAAGATAATGTATTCAGTTTGAGGCATGTTGAGTTTGAGATATCTTTGGGCTACCCAGTTGTAGGTGTTCAATAAGCAGTTGGTGATTCAAGACCATAGTGCAGGAGAGAGACTATGGTTGGATATATATAGATCTAGAAATCATTTGAATAAATATAATAATTGAACCTGGGAGTTAATGAAATCAAGAGACAGAATATAGAAGGAGAAGAGAAGATGGCCAAGGACAGAGGCTTGGGAGAATACCCACAGTTAGTGGGCCTGACCTACAAGATCGAGAAAACTGAGGAGAGATAAAACATGAAGGAAGAGAACGAGGAGAGAATGGTGTCATGAAAACCACAAAAAAAGAAGGGAGTTATTCAAGAAAATAGGGATTCTATAGTATCAAAGTTTACAGAGAAGAAGGGTGAAGAAAGAAAATGCTATTAGGTTGGCAACATTAGTATTTTTTTTTTAGTAAGACTCATTCTCATCAGGTGTTCTTCAAGGTTTAAGAGCACTAATTGACTAGTTCACATGCCTGAGCTCTTGAACAGTCTTTTCTGCATTCATGATTGGTCTCTGAAACAATTTAGCATTAGCACATGTTCAAGACTCAAAATGGCCTTAAACACACAGACGCCTGTTGTCTGGAGGAAGGAGGAAGGGAATATGATTGGCCAATCTCATAATTAACTTAAAGATGATATACTTTCAGTAACATTGGAAGGTGGCAATTATTTCAGGATGGTCAGTCAGCTTAGCTTGGATACTAATAAATATCCAAGAATAACCTTAATAGAAGCTGCTATCTTTGAATGAGAATGATGAACACAAAACCTTGTTACAGAATTAAAAAAAAAAAAGATAAAACCCTCTTCAACCTTTAAATAGCAAATTTATGGGGCTACAAACTTCATGCTTCAAAGAAAATGATTAACTCTTAACTTTCAAAGAAAAAGTATTAAAATTTAAAAATACTTAATTCAGAAGTTTCTTCTGCTTAGGAAAAATATCTCCAAGTGGTAGGGTAATATTTGCAATCTCAAAATACAATCTGTAGTTATAACAATAACCAGGAGTGTGCTGGTAAATGTTTAACAAACATTTTCTCCATCACTGTCTTAAGTCTAGGAGCCATCAAAATTATTACAAATCAAGCCCCAATTTATAACTTTTGCCAATTTCTGAGTTATAAATGCTCACAATGAAAATTTAACAATCATCTCTCAAAAAATGACAACAAACCCCTTATGGTAATGAAAATATTTATAAGAATGGCTTGTTCCATCACTTAATCTAACATTTATATGGAGAAATTCATACATCAGTAGAACCCCAAGCCAAGAGAGAAGGTCAAAGAAATAAAAATAAGACATCGGTTATTGAAAAAAGGCCATGAATGACATTATTGTGAGGAAAATTCTTTATAAAAATTTTAAGTGCCCTGTTAATGATCAGTTAATTATTATTGTTGTGAATATTGATAATAAGACCCTGGATTAAAGTCCCAATGCTGGTATTTACTAGTCATATGATTATGGGAAAGTCGTTTAATCTTTCTGAACCTCAATTTCCTCATCTACAAAATGGAGATAATGCTTACATCACTTATCTCAAAAGATTGTTGTGAGGAGCACACTTTGAAGCACTTCATAAATGTGAGTTATTATGATCGCTGAAGATAGATTGATGACTGTAACTAATGCCTTGTTAGAAAAATAAGTAATATTACCACATAATTATATCAGGAGTCTAATTGTCTGCCTCACTTCTATTGACTTATTTTTCTTTTTCCTAAACTAGCTTGGATTTGTATCTTACATAGGATTTTGCAGTTCAACTCACGAAAGATCTAGTCTTCTGCTAGTCATTTAAATAATGAGAGTCAAATATCTCTGTTGCTTCTTACATCTGGGTGTACACCTACATCAATCCATCAGAAACTACAAATTCTTTAGCATATACCTCCATTCCTGTCATTTACATAGTACAATTTCAACCATCCATCCATCCATCTTAAATGAAGGTTAACCTCAAGAGGAAATTATTAAGGGAAGGAAATAATATCTATTGTAAATGATCTTGATGATCTTTCACACTGAGATCTTCTTGGATGTTTAAAATATCTCTTTCATCAGTGTCCACATAATTTTAATATCCTTGTTATTTTCTAGTCTTTGATGTAAATTGTAAAATTCAGTGAGTAATTTTCCTGACTAAAAATAAGTAAAATTTCTTTCTGGATTTATAGCTTTCTGTAGTATCTATTTATATGTTGATGGTTATAGTTTAGTACTTGCCTTTAAAAAAAAAAGGGAGATCAGGGATGAGACTGCTGTAAATATCTATTTCAGCCTAAGTGGAAGGCTGTGATATTATATGTCATTTTCTCCCCTTTACAGAGGCTACATTAGTCTTTCCAAAAAAGAGAAAGAAAAAAAGCACCACATCTTTGAGACAAATTTTGCTGCACTCTGAATGATATGTGTGCTTTTTATGTTTATGAAACTACCATCCAGCGAAAAATAGCAGCCTAATATTTTGACATGAAGGTCATTTGAAAGTTTTACTGCCTGCAAGCTTGATCCATTTTGTTGACAAAGAGCTCTCTCAGGGCTCTTTAAGATGCCCCAGCCTGCTCAACTTTCCCTCTGTCTGGCATTTCTGTCCCACTCCCTTCTCACCCCCTCCCTCCAGACTAATTATCAGCTCATTAAGGCTGTCCTAATGAATTATGTTACAGCATTAAGAAAGGGCTCAGAATAAATGCCCATGTAAGTAAAGGAAGGAAGTAGGGAAAGAGAGAGAGAGAAAGTGAGAGAATGAGAGAGAGAGAGAGAGAGAGAGAGAGAGAGAGAGAGAGAGAGAGAGAGA
>NW_020954953.1:12681073-12744704 GCF_900497805.2 Vombatus ursinus | reverse complement strand
AGAGAGAGAGAGAGAGAGAGAGAGAGAGAGAGAGAGAGAGAGAGAGAATCACTACCTCTGTCAACACCAGCAGCTGAAGCTAACTTGATCTGACCAGTCTCAACTCACATGCCTCCTCCTCCAAAAAAAAAAATCACAAATATTTCAGCGAAATGAATTTTGATTGATATAAACATGCTCTGGGGAAGATTTGGCTTCTTAATGTTCCTTGGCTTCACAGACACAAAAACTCTCCCAAAGGTTATGTCTTATGTGTGTTTGATCATGTGCCTTGAGTACTGTGGGGGGGATAGAGGGGGAGGAAAATGGACATGTAGAGAATTCTATAGAGTTCTTAGGCAGACCGAAGGACAAGTTAAATGGATCCAAGTTAGGTCAACAAGCATTTTTTAAGCACCTACTATGTGCCAGATGCGATACTAAACACTGAGATTACAAAGAAAAGCAAAGAACAGTCTCTACTAAATTCAATTCAATAATTCAATAAACATTTATTCAGCACCTACTATGTGCCAGACATTGTGCTAATGGTTGGGGATACAAAAAGAGGCAAAAGACAGTCTCTGCCCTCAAGGGGATAGCACTATAATGGGAGAGGCAACATATAAACACCTATGTAAAAAACAAGATATATAAAGGATATATTAAAGAAAATTGCAAAGGGAAGGAATATTATCAAAGGTGACCAGGAAGGGCATCTTGGAGAAGAAGGGATTTTAGCTGAGATAAAGAGGGAGAGCATAACAAGCATGGGAACAGCCAGGGGAAATATGACCAGAGTTGGGAAATTCACTGCTGAGGAGACTTTAGCAATTTGGGGGGGCAGGAGGGGCTTTAGGAACAGTCATACTCTCACACACATACTCTCTCTCCTCCCCACTCCCTTTACAAACATGCTCTCACTTTCGTGACATCTTGAGTTCACTTTGATCATTTTAGAAAGTAAGATGGGAACATTTGTTCAGACTAATACCTTATGACATATTCCACTATATGTTCTAAATGTATTAAGTAACCTTAATATTAAATAGTACTAAATAAAATTTTAAGACTCATCCAGCCATCATGAAGTATATTAGTCTTGGATACTGCAAATGGACAATGATGTGGGTCCAAAATTAAACAAGAGGAGAGAGGGATTTAGCCTCTAGAGAATATAGAAATCATTGGTGCCCCAGAAAAGGTAGCCTTTAAAAAAATTAAAATAAAAAAAAATCTTTCAGGTATCCCTGGCTCCTTTTTTCCCCCTGGCATCTTGTTAATAACAGCAAGGTTTCCCCCCCCCAAAAAAACTAAATCAGATCACACAGCAAACTTAAAATGGAAATTGATGAAAAGTAAATGAAGGTGGTAAGTTGGAAAAACCAAATGTACTATTAAATGCCTTATGGGATTTTTTTTTTCTGCCCTTCATTCAGAACTTTGTCAATGACTGTCTTAAAGGAAGGTATTTTTTTTTATTTCAATGATAGCCCCTATCTGCCTACTAAAATATCCACCAAAAATAAATCAAGCTGGTAAAAGAAGAAGACAAGCATTTGACAAAAGTTAGGTTGTTGGGAAGAGGTGAGGGGGAGAGGGGAGAGAGAAGGTTTGCTCGTAATTATAGTAATGTTAGCTTTTCTTTATATAGCATCTTTCCTTCCAAAGAACCCTCCAGCTGAGCAATCCATGCACAGAGACCACTTTCTCCTCTAATGAGAGGCAATCACCTCAGGGTTGGAAGTACAGAGCTAATTAATTATCATATTTGGCAAAGAATCCTTTGTAGCTAACTAAGCAGATGATAGGGTTGATGAACAGGACTCTGTCTATCTGAGTATTTTTAAAACTTTTGTTAAATGAAGCTCTCCCCAGACTATACAATAGCAAAACTCCATTGTCAGGAAAAAGTTCACCAGCAAGGCCTATTTTAATGAATTCATTGCCTCTAAGCAAGTGTACATCTATGCAGAGCTCTGAATTGACATTTCCATACAAACCTCAAAACCTTTTAAACAGCAAAGGTAATTTTAATAATGTCTCTAATTAAGAAGCCATGGACAACCAAGTACCTTTGCAGATTAAGGACTGTCAATAACTAGCTACCTTCTTACAAATTCTCGGCTCCCTGGATTCATCTGGTGCTTTCAAATGGAGAGATTTTTTTTTTTCCCATCATCCCCAGGTCGTCGTATAATCTACATTTTTCTTATTTAACAGTTTACAAAAAGTCTATATAACTAGAGAACTTGCAGGAAACAACTCAGAGTTTCTGTATCCCTTTCGAAGCATGTGATGATTCATAGTACAACATTTAAAGCCACTGCAAGTCAAGGTGACTTTAAATGGGGCTTAAGGAAAAGAGGAACATGTTGGGTTGCTGTTTATGGTGATGGGGACCAGATTAGTTTGCACCTATGTACACACAGAGTCCATAAGAGGGTGTCAGGTGAATTCTTTTCTTAGAAATCTCTGCAAATTGGACAGACATCTGTTAAGATATTGCCCTGTCTAGAGGAGGAGGGAAAATGACCAAGGGAAATTCCATTTAGGCCCTGTTAATTTAACTCTAAAGTATGTTCATGAAATGCATGTGTGTATGCATACATATACATATAAATATGAGAAAGGCAGTTTTTTTCTCATGTTAAAAAACCCTAGGCACCAAGCAGCAGATTAGTCTTATCACTCCTCTGCAGTAAACTAGAATTGAGGGAGGGTGGGGAAGGCCTCAAGGCAATTTCTGCCAAAGGGACAGGTGACAAAAGAGGAGTGGAACAAACATATACTTTTAAAAGAAAAGAATATAAAAGGTGAGATTTGCTCTCTTTTTCTGGCCCTTACCAATTTTCCTCTTTGCCTGGGATGGACTTCTCATTGATTAGGGAGATGCTAGGGGTGATTTTATTTAGCTGTGAGTGAAGTAGGAAAGAAGGGAAGGAGAGAGAAAGCAACAGAGACAAAGAGACAGAGACAGAGAGGGAGAGAGAAAGACAAAGAAAGAGAGACAGAAGAACAGACAAAGGAGGGAGAGGCAGACAGAAACATCGCCAGACACAGAAAGGGGATCAATAGAGATAAAGATAGAGACAGAGAAGAGGTAGAAGGGAAAACGAATTGGAGACAAAGTGGAAGGGGAGAGTTTGGGGGAGGGAGAGAGAGAGAGAGAGAAGGAGAGGAAGAGAGACAGACAGAGGAAGAGGAGGAGGAAGAGGAGGAGGAGGAGGAATAGGAGGAGGAGGAAGAAGAAAAAAGGAGAAGAAAGAGGAAGGAGGGACAGAGAGAGAAGGAGGGAGGGAAAAAGAGCAGAGGACAGGTAAATCTAGAGGGGAGGGGAAGGGAGAGCAGGGAAGGGAGAGGAGGAAAGGGAGGGAAGGAGAGAGACAGACAGGCAGACAGCAGGTGACACATTGGGCTAGGCTGAGGATGCTGGCGATGTTCCCTGGGCCACGCTGCCTGCCTTTCTGCCTCCCACTCCTGGCTTTTCCTCGGAGTGATAGAAACCTCGGCCCAGCTCCTGCCTGGAGGCTGCTCCGGTGAGCCGATGGGCGCCCAATCTCTCTGGGCCATCAGCACGTTCCCGCTGCCTATCAGCAGCGCCTGGCAGCTGGGGAGATACATTTAGATAAAGCCTACCGCAATCGCTGATAACAAGCCCCTCAAATGTCAGGCAGCACAAAGGACAGCATTGATTGCTGCCTCACAGCCCGCCTTTCCCTTTCTCTGGCACGCGGGGTTTTTTTCTCCCTCTCTTTTTTTTCTTTTTAATATAGCAAAGCCTCTGACTGGGATAATCTGCCTGTAGAAAAGGCCATTGTGCTGGCTACAGTATTGTGTTATTTGCTAAATGGAATTTATCAACATTTCTCCAATTCCCTTTCCTGCTTCTTCACCTTCCCCTGCTGCTTCTTCCTACCCTATCCCCTCCCCTTTTGCCCCCCAAATCGATTCCTGATTGTTCCCTTTAGCACTTTCTTTTACTAGGCCATAGTGAAGAACTGAACTTCTGTCAGGTAAGGAAGTTCTGGCAGAGCAAAGCACCCCTCCTCACTCTCCTCCCTGCCCCCCCCCAAAAAAAGATAAGAGGGAATTAGGTGGATAAGCACAAGGAATCCTGGAAACACAGTGTGAAAGGAGAGGGGGAAAAACAAAGATTATTGGTGGGTGGAAAGAGATAGCTGTCAAGCAGTTGATAAACATTTATTAAGTGCCTACTACAGGCAGGTACTGTGTTTGCATCAGGCAGGTATCAAGGGTCAGAGAGATGCTTAATGTTAATAAACAGGTAATCATTTGCAATGGTGAATAAGATCTAGTTTCCTCACATGGAGCTACCTCTTAAATTGCTTCAAAGAGATATGAAAGGGCAGGCACTCTGGTTAAATGACAACAGCAGGACCTTAACCCAGTGCCCACTTCAAATCCTCTCCAAAAGGCTAATGTTTGGAATTCCACTGTCAAAATTTCACTATTTTGCTTAAGACTTCTGGACCTGTTTCAAATGAAAATACCATATAAGGAAGGCTAATAAATTACTGTTGTCATTCACACCTTAGCATAAACAAGGCAGCATCTGAGAAGATGTATGTTAATGTGTGTGTAAGAAGAGAAAGGGAGCAGGGAAAGACAAATGGAGACACAGAGAGAGAGAGAGAGAGAGAGACAGAGAGAGAGAGAGGAAGAGAGAGAAAGGGAGAGAGAGAGAAAGGGAGAGAGAGAGAGAGGGAGAGAGAGAGGGAGAGAGAGAGAGAAGGAGAGAGAGAGAGAGAGAGGGAGAGAGAGAGGGGGAGGGAGAACACTATACTGGGAAGAAATGACTCTCCAGTGGATGAGAAGGGTAAGTTAGGGGCCAGCAAAAGGCCAAGCAATCAGCCTACAAGCATTTATTAAACACCTTATAAACATTTTTGTAAAAATGTACATATATAGGTATATGCAAAGCATACATTAAAAAAATGAATTTGTGAGGGAGGAACAGCTAGGAATATGAAGGAAGACCTCATATAGAAGGTAGTATTGACCCAGAGCTTTGAAGGGAACTCAGGATACTAAGAGGCAGAGATGAAGAGGGAGAGCATTCCAAGAATATGCAGCAGCCTACATATCCAGAGCCAAGGAGATGGGGGCAGATGGAATGTGGCATGTGAAGAAGAATAAGAAGGCTAGTTTGTCTGGACCAAAGAGTTTGTAAAAGGCATCGATGTAGACTAGAAAGTGAAATTGCCAAAGGTTTTAAATGACAAACAGAAAACATGGTCTTTGATTCTAGAGGTAATAGGGAGCCACTGGGATTTATGGGCCAGAAAGTAACATGGTCAGACCAAGCCTTTAAGAAATGTCACTTTAGCAGCACAATGTCATCTCCCTCCTAATTGTGACTAGGACTAGCCTTGAATCATAGCACTTTTTAAGCAAACCAGCTGAAGCCAAAGTCTCCCTGAAAGTTCAAACATCACTTTCCCACATAGGATTCTAGTAGAGAATAGAGTACTTAAAAACCAGCATCAATATGAATACTTGTGGGGCAGCTAGGTGGCGCAGGGGATAGAGCACCAGCCCTGAAGTCAGGAGGACCTGAGTTCAAATCCAGCCTCAGACCAAACACTTGACCCTTACTAGCTGTGTGACCTTGGGCAAGTCACTTAACCCCGATTGCTTTGCTAAAATATATATATATATATGAATACTTTCCTTAAGAAAAAGTTTTCACCTTGAGTCCTCACATATTCCAATCCAGTGCAATCCAATAAGCATTTTTTTTTTTAGGCATTTACTATGTGCATGGTACTATGCTAGGTTCTGGGGGTAAAAAGGCAAAATCCAACAGTCACTGCCCTCAAGGAGTTTATGTTTGGGGGGTGGGGTGTAGGATAAGCATACAAATATGTAAGTACAGACACAATAATTTTAGGGAAAGAGACTGTAATAGGAAGGGGATCAGGTGAGGTTTGATATGAGGGATGGCACATGAACTGAGCCATGATCCCTGAAATACTAAGATGGTATATAGCCTATACAATAGCAGGAGATGGAGTGTTGGGTTCAGAGAAGAGTTGGCCAGTTTGTCAGGGATTTAAATTGTGTAAAGGCAAAAGATAATAAGCCCAGAAAGGTGGGCTGAAGCCAAATTGTCAAGGGTCAGAGAAACTTATTGAAAAAAACATTTGAGCAACAAAACACGAATTCTATTATTTCCATTTGACCTTTGCAGCTGACAGTATTGCTTTCCTGAGTCACTATCCACATTACTGCAACCTGGTACACAGAGGGTCTGATTCAATTCCATTTAAATAGCATTTTAAAGTTGTCATGTGTAACCAGGGCTGCATAGAGTGTGTGCAAAGTTCTTGCCTGCTTTTAGATAACTGCGTATGCCTAACAGAGGTTGGCATTTTGAGGAATCTCCTCATTGGCTGGTGAGCAAGAAGAACTGATGACACACTGCATACATAAAATGGAATGACCCCACTCTTGTCCCTTCTGGTAGTCAGAATCATTTCAAGGAGCTTCCACTGATGGGGCAAGCTGCCCTATAAGTGACCCTGGCTACTATGAGCACATGAGACCATGAGCACATGGCAAATAAAGCACATGCCCTGCCTAAGAAACCTGAGCCTGGGTTTGAGTCTACCTCTTTTGTGTTTATTTTTTCCTGATCTTAGGTGAACAAATATCTATACTGAGATGGACATTTCCCTGCTTGGAGGTGACCTTTGTCAAGGGTTGTTAAGGGGTCCCCTGAACATGTCCTTTTGAGTTGCCATATTTTCCAGAAACAGTGGACCCAGATCATGTAGGAAGTCCTGAATCTGTCAAGGATGAAACCCTCCCATCTCCCCCAGCTGACATAATTTGGTGTTTACACACCAAGCTGGATTCCCTGTGTGTCCTTGAGAAGCAAGACAGGCATCAGCCATGGCCTGTTGACATGTTATGAATTTGGCCTGGAGACCCTGGCTCCTTTTAGTTGGAACTGACTGGAGAACCAAAAGTAAACCACTCTGATGCTTTTGGAGAAGATGGCTACCAACAAGAGGTTTGGTCTAAGCCTGGCCTGTTTTTACATGAAAACATGGCCCAAAAATTGGACAGCGTAGAACTGAGGTGAAATGGAACAATGCCTATTAGGTCATCCCAAAACTGCATTATGTTCTGATGAGGTTTAAGAATCTATTTCCTGGGACAGTTAGGTGGCACAGTGGTTAGGGCTCAGGCATTGGAGTCAGGAGGACCTGAGTTCAAATCTGGCCGTAGACACTTGACACTTACTAGCTGTGTAACCGTGGGCAAGTCACTTAACCCCAATTGCCTCTCCGGAAAAAAAAAAAAAAAGAATCTATCTCATGAGAGTATGTAAATGTAGTTTTAAGTTAAATTACTGAATAATGTTTTAAGTATTTTTTTGGTGAGGCAATCAGGGTTAAGTGACATGTCTAGGGTGACACAGCTAGTAAGTATCATGTGCCTGAGGCCGTATTTGAACTCAGGTCCTCCTGATTCTAGGTCCAGTGCTCTATCCACTGCACCACCTAGCTGCCGCAATCTTAAGTATTTCTGTCAAAGTTCACTGTAAATCTTTTGTGTCTTTTAGCCTTTCTTTTGCATGTAGAAAATAAATACTTGTCATTTAACTAATTCATATTGTATAATGAAAACCTTTTTCCCAATCCTTTTTTTTTTTTTTGGCTGGGGGAAGGGGAGGGAGGGGGAAGAGGCTGTGTCTAGACACAAGTTCTAGAATGCACTCACTCTTCATCTCTACTATTTAGTAGTTTCCTTCAAAGTTCTAGGTCAATGCTACTTCCTACATGAGGCCTTTCCTCATCTCCCCAGCTGTTCCTCCCCCTAAATTGCCTATTTATTTTTAATGTATATACTTTTAGCATATTTTTTATATGTAGTCTATTTTTAGTGTATACTTTATATGCAAATTTTAAGAAATATTTACATTGTCTCCTCTGCTAGAATGTAAGCACAACCTAAGCTATGAGTCTCCCCTGGGGTTCCCGCATTAGAACATTAGCATGAGAGGTCAGGGTCCCCAAGAACTGAACTTTGTCTGGTCTGAGTACAGTCCCAGAGAAAGAAAAAGGGACTGTTCAGGGAGAGGGAGCAGGAACAGTTCCCCAGCCTCATGGGCCCAGCAATAGTTTGAGTGCTATGTTCCTATGCACACAGCACAGGGCTAGCCACCAAGAATAGGAAGGTGAAAATAACGTTGTTCTCGTCCTAAAGAAATTTATAATCTACAAGAACAACTTCTACACATATAGGTAAAATACAGGATAAGTTATCATAAGAACTCAATAGAGATCCAGATATGCTCAGGCCAAATTTGAGTGAGAAGAAAACACTTTCAGTTGTGAAACCATGACTGGCTTCATAGAAGAGAAGGATTTCAGGCAGTGAATTTGAGCAGAGGTGGCATTGCAGGGATGGGACTTTGCTAAAAGCAATGATGAAAGATGGCAGGACAAGAATGGGGAATAACTCCTACTTCAGTTTGGCTGGAATATAAATTACATGAAGGCAAATAATAATAATTATCATTATTATTAATCATAATAAAAATAATAGAATAATAATGATTTTAAGGTATGCAAAATGCTTTACATTGTAGAGGGCTAGCTAATTTATGCCAGACCAAGGTATTTGTATTTTGTACTATGGACAATAGGGAACCAATGAAGTATTTTAAGTAGAGAAACATCAGGTCAGACATGTGAATAAAGAAGATTATTTTGGCAGCTGTGTGAAAGATAGAGTGAAAAGGGACAGAATAAAAGCCAAGAAACCAGTTAAGAGGCTCTTAAAACAGTCCAGTAAATAGTGATAATGGGTGTGAGTGGAAAGAAGGGAGCTGATAAGAGAGATAGTGTGGAGGCAGAGTTGGTAAGACGTGACAAGTGACTGGATGTGCAATGGACGGCAGAGGGAAGTGTCAAAGATGACTGAGTATTTTGAGCCTCAGTAACTGGAAGGATGGTGGTGGCTCTACAGAAATAAGGGGGTGGGAAGAGGGTAGGTTTAAGGCTGAACATGACGAGTTTGGTTTAGGGCATATTGAGTGTGAGGTTTCAGAGGAACACCCAGGCAATGATACTGAGCTGGCAGTTAGAAATAACAGACTAGAGCCCATGGGGGAGATGAGGAATGGATGCATATGCATTGATTTAGAGATGATAACTGAGTATATAGGAGCAAATGAGCTCACCAAGAGTGAGAATGTGACAGAAAAGAAGAGGGACCAGAAGACATCCTTGGGGGACCCCTACATGGAGGAGATGGAAGAGAATGAATCAACAAAGGTGACCAAGATGGAACAGCCAGATAGGAGGAGGAGAGCAGGGAAAGAAAGAACAATGTCACAGAAATGAAGAAATCAGAGAATATTCAGGAAGAAAATATGATCAGTATTGTCAGCTGCTATAGAAGGGTCAAGGATACTGACGAATGAGAAAACTTCACTACAGTTTGAGGGGATATTGAGGTATAAATTAGATAACGTTAAAGTTATCACAGGAATTAGTTTCTTGTTGTTCAGGCAGCTTAATTTATATTAATAAGTATTATTATCTTGCCCAGACAGAACAAATTCTAAAGTTAGGAAAAGTAAAGAGCCGTTTAGACTAAAACATGCATGGGAGCATAAGGAACAGCCAAATAGTACATTTGTATAAGCACATTCTTAATTTGCTAACATTTATTCTTCCATGGCATGTAGGCACTTTTTTTTTTTTTATGAAGTGAGTTCTATGTTACAATGAGAGTGTCCCTGTCTGGAATTAACAGCCTCCTTGACTATATTACTTTAATGATATTGCTACCCATCCCCACCTCCAATTCACCTAACACTCACATCATTTGGTTCTTGGCCTCTCCTGCATCTAGGAACCACCCATCTCTACATCTTCTTTTTTTTTTTTTGGCTAGGCAATGGCATTAAGTGACTTACCCAAGGTCTCACAGTTAGTAAGTGTTATGTGTCTGAGGCCGGATTTGAACTCAGGTCTTCCCGAATCCAGGGCTGGTGCTCTATCCACTGCGAAACCTAGCTGCCCCTCACCTCTACATCTTCTAAACAGTCATCAATAGCCAAGACAAAAAGTCTTCTGCCCTACTCTCTTTCACTACCCTGTCCTCCACTACCACTGTGCTATCTGGAGCCCTCTGTCTGTTATAAACTTCCCTTCATCTTAGAGATCTTACTGTAGTGTTTCCATCTTCCAAGGCTTGGAGGAACCTGGATTCTTTGGAAGATGTCTCATCCTTTGCAACTGTTTCTCTAGTTTCCCTTTCCTGGCCCTCAACAAACCAAACAGGATAAGGAGCTACTCCCCATCTTCTCCCTGATGACAACTTTTTTTTAAGTTCACTCTATCACTCCATATAGGAACATAGATACAGAGGTGGAAGGGACCACAGATTTAATCCACCTTTGTCATTTTAGCAAAATGAGGAGACTTAGCAAAGTTTCTGACTGGGATAATCTGCCTGTGGAAAAAGCCATCATGCTGGCTGCATGTATCATGTTATTCACTAAATGGAATGCATCAACATTTCTCCAATTCTCTTTCCTGCTTCTTCACCTTCCTCTGCAGATTCTTCCTCCCCCATCTCTCCGTTTGCCCCCCAAATCAATTCCTGATTATTCCCTTTAGCCATGATGTGGATGTGAAGAAGTGCCGGCAGAGCAAAGCGACCCATTCCAACCCTGCTCCCAAAAGATAGGAGACGGTTAGGTGAATAAGCACAAGGAACATAGGATCATAGATTGAGATCGGGAAGGGACCTTAGAGGCCTTTTTATCTTTGCAAAAACAGTGCCTTACAAAGTGTTTAATAAATATTTTTGAACTGAATTCTTAAGATGTATTCAGTGTGAAAAGATAAAGAACTGTAGAGTTCATTGGAATTTAGTGAATACAGACCATGTTAAGTATTGAGTATATGGCTGCAAAGTACATTAATTTTGATGATGTAATCAAAGACACTGCAGCCTCTAAAACAAGAAAAGTTGACTTGTAATCGCTATTGGATTTTCAATTGTCCTCATATATGATGAACTATGATCTTCTTATGATACTACTGTCACACCCCTAAACTCAAATTAAATCCTACTCTTTTAAGAAGTAAAATTGCATTCATATTTTTCTGGGCTGTTGTTGGATTGGGGGGAGTGAGAGAAAGAACAATCTTCTAGGGCTCAAAACTTCTTTGGTCAGGATGGACTGACAGATATCAGTTTAACTACTGGAGTTCCTTCTTAGCCTGTGATAAAGGCTTCCCATCGGGCTTTGCTCAGCCTTGACTACCTGGGTTTTCCATCATGCGCTCCTTCCACATTTCTTCCTTCTCTCAAAGCAGGTTTTTGATCCCTGGCTCTCAGTCCTTTCTTGAGACACCTCTGTTCCCTCACCTAGAGAATTTGCTATTTCTTTATGACATTTTCCCCCTAGGTGAGATAGTTCCATATTTGCATTTCAAAGGTAACTCTTTTAGGTTTTGACTAGTCTATTAAAACTACTTGAAACACCACATTTTTATTTGAAATCTGGTGACTCTGGTGCCTAGGGTATTTCCCTAAAACTCTACAATTATAGTCATCCCTACTGGGGAAGGAAACTTTTCCTTAGAGACTTCACCCCTAATTATATGGCCTAGTGCAGGTATGAGGCTCAATGGCCTCACATATTTTCCTTCTTATCTTTAGGTGAAGAAATGATATACGTGGGAACACACTGAGGGAAAAGAGAGGAAATGCTGTATATGTATGTATATATACATATATACACACATATATGCATACACACATATACATATATATGCATATATGTACACACACATATACACATATATGTATACACACATATATGTATGCACGCATATATGTATACACACATATACATATATGTATATACATATATACACATGTGTGTATACATATATATATACCCCTTTTCATCACTTTTTTGTGGTTGTCATTTTTTTAAAACTTTATACCTATGATTAATTTATATAGGGAACTTCAGCTGATGGAACCCTTCTTCTTCTCCCAGCCCCCTCTTTCCTTTCACCCACATTCATCACTGCAAATCAGCAACTACTCTAGAAGTTATAATCTGAGAGTACACTAAGAGGTTAAGTGACTTTCCCAGGGTCACATAGCCAATATGTGAGATATCATTCATAACAACTACAAAAAGAAACAAATCCAAATGACAGCAGAATAGGGTATTGGCTAAACTCAGCTCTGGTTACTTCTTAACTGTCATAAAAATTGCAAACTGATTTCTCACTTCTTTAATAAATAAGTTGTTCCTTGTGATTAAAAATCAAAATTCTTGACCTTTGTGATCTTAATTAGTGGAACTTTTGAACATGCACTTGGCCCAAAAGAGGACTTTTTAAATGTAGCCATTGCTTACCCCTCTAAAGTCATTACCATGGAGATTAGATGGGTCAAAAGTATCTGCTTATGGCAGGCAAGCATTACCTACAGTTCCCTAAGATACCATGGCTTTAGACTTTGAAGGGATATCTGTGGGAGGTGGATGGAAGTGGAGTGAGACTGATAAATGGAATTGAGAAGCATGCAGGGTTGTTGGGAAGTCAGAGCCAAGCACCTTTCTGGACTCCAATTTGAATTGTCCAAATATGAATCTGATGAGCGACCAATAGCTATCGCTCACCTGGACGATGCCTGGTGAGGATAGTGGAGACATAGACCAAAGCAGAAGAAGTAACTAGATGTAGGTAAGGCCCTGACAGACTAGGGCCTGACTAAGAAACTTAAAAGAGGAGAGCAAATAGGGCAATTGTGGGTTCAGTGAAATTTACAAACCCAGTTCAGAATTTACTTTTCCCCTGTCCCTGCAACAAGAGAACAGCTTCCATTTCCCTATCCACTACTCACTTCTATTTCCCTCACTGATCAAATGGGAGGTAGGGTACAGGCAGAAGTAGAGATATTATTTATTCCCCCTCTATAGCCAAAGCAGCCATCATGTGGAAGCTTAATTCCTTTGGTTGCCTGCTTTCACTTCTATACTGTTTGAAATTACTAAAAGCCTAAGATTATCATCTGACATAACTTTGTCTAACTAAGAAGTCATGGAATGAGATTGAAAAATGGGACACCAAATTTAATGGGAAGAGATTATTCCCAACTTAGGTTGAGTGAGGGAAAAGCTAATGAGAGAAAGAGGGAAAGACAAGAGGCAGAGACACGGAGAGAAGGGAGAGAGTTTTTGCTTTTAATAATAATTTTCCAGAGTACATACATGTATATTCTGATCATGCTTTAAACCAGGGGTGTCAGACATGCTGTATATGGCCTACAACACTCCCAAGTAAGGCCTGAAGCAGATTAAAATGTAGTGGAGAAATATTTAACAAAATAAATAAAAACACAACAAAACATAGATAATATGAGTTTTATACTAATGCTCTAGACCAAAGGTTCATAACCTTTTTTGTGTCATGAACCTCTTTGGAAGTCTGGTAAAGTCTAGAGACCCCTTCTCTGAAAAATTATTTTAAATGTATAAAATAAAATATGGAGAATTATAAAGGTATTCAATTATACTGAAGTATAATTACCAGTATGTGTATGTATGTGTGTGTGTATGTGTGTGTATGTGTGTATATACATATATATATATATATATATATGTATTTTAACCTGAAGTCCTTTAAACCCACAGGTTAAAGGACTCCAGGTAAAATAGCTGATCTAGACGTCTAGACTTTTTCCCAAAGAGAATGAGACTTTTAAGGAAATGGAGTCTAAAAATGGGGCAAAAGGGGGGGAGGTAGGAAAGGGGAGGCTTAGTGCCAGTTCTCCCTGAGGGCACCCCTGTATCTATGTCTTCTGCTAATCTTGCTTACTTTTTAGGGCCCCTAGCCCACACATATCCCATGAGTCCCCACCAATAGACAGTCTACCACAGGCAGCCTAGAAAAATAGAAATGGTGTCCATAGCCAATCATGTGCACATCTCCCTAAGTAACTAAAGTTTTTATACACTCTCCAAACATTATGGCCCTTTTTGATTTCAATACCATTCTCGTCCACCTTTTCATGCTATCTATAATGACACTGAATATCTATAAAGAATAAATCTTTGAGAAATAAAAGAGACAAAGCTATTTGCTGGAGCCTGTGGCTTAGTGGTAGAGGCACTGGACTATAGCAAAGAATCTACAATTTCACTACTTGTTCTTCTGTTTACCCACTATCTCACTATGTACAAACTGCTTATGTCCCCTTAGGCCCAAATTCTCAAATCTGTAAACTGAAGAGGAAATGTTTATCTACTTCGTCCAGGTACTTCTAGGAAGGATGAAGAAAAGGACAATCTGTCCTCACAACAAACTATGTTGAGTTAAGAGGGAAGGGGGGTTTGTTCTTTGAGGGAAGAACAATTTAGTTATTCCTCTTAAAAGCATGAAGTTCAACAGTCTGTTTCATTTTAAAAGTTTGTAGTGGATGGTGACTAATAAAATGAAGGGTGTTGTGTTTTCAGAAGATACTTCTACAATCAGGCTCCCTCATTCTGTAGAATGGGGTGTGGAGTTTAATTGACTGCAAAGTTCCACTTAAAGACATCTAGGATCTGGCTATGGTTTGTGGACTCCTGAAACTTAAACAAGCCTTCATTGATATCCTGCCTTTTCTCTTTAATTTCAACATCTTCAAAAGGGGATATGCCACTGGACCCACGAAAGAAGATATCATTAGACTGGATTCCATTATCATCACCATCACCAGAAAGTACCTACTCTGTGCATGGAACTGTTCTAAGTACTAGGATTATGCATGTATCTGGAACATCGTGGCATTCCAGTGTTCTTCATTTTGACTGAAATTAATGTACCCTGTTGGTCTTGAGAGAAACAAGGGAACAGGGTAAAATGAGTAGTGTTCACATTTAAAGTCATAATCAATTTTTATCACCGGGTAGAAAAGAACAAAAAGTCAAGGGTCTACTAAATTATCCTTCTTCAAAGAAAACTTGTAATTAGTATTTTTCGTGTCAGTTTGTATAATTAGACTGTGGTGGCCTGATAATACCACTTCAACCAACAGCATGCCAGTCTTCCCATTTTAAATCCCTATTTACAGGAGCTTAAAATCAGTCATCAGTGAACTCATTTGGTTTAGGTCAAAGCCTGAAACTTGATATAGATGGGCCCTGCCAAAGAAGAAATATTCTCCTTTGAAGAAATATTCTCCTTTAAAGAAATATACTAACTAGGTAGTTCATAGTTGTTTTATCCTTAACGAATATTTATTAAACACCTACTATGTGCAAGGCACTGTACTAGGTACTGGGAAAGGAAAGTTATGAAAAAGTCTTTACCCTCAAGGAGATTATATTTCGCAGAATGGAGGAATATAACAACTAAACATATAAATAAATGAAAGTTATTTTGAGGAGGAAGAGAATGAATAAATAAAGCATTTGTTAAGCATTTACTATGTACAAAACATTGTACCAGCTATGGGGCTACGAACAGAAAAGTAAGACCACCCCTGTTCTCAAGAAGTTCACATTCTAGTGGGAGAAATAACACATATGAAAGGTTTCAGCTGCCAAGTCAGGTGGAAAGGGTCCATGCTCCTTAGAATGCAGCAGCAAAGCAGATTACAATGCCTCCTTTTTTCTATTGATAACATCATATCAAATCCTTAT
The DNA here is from genome assembly GCF_900497805.2 of Vombatus ursinus. Lineage (NCBI taxonomy): Eukaryota > Metazoa > Chordata > Mammalia > Diprotodontia > Vombatidae > Vombatus > Vombatus ursinus. The sequence goes on along the minus strand of NW_020954953.1, from coordinate 12,729,025 downwards.
GTTGAACCATTCGGCAGTGGCAAAGACTCTGATGATAAGAACTTTCTTTTCTGGGTCTTCAGTAGTTGTGGCCACAGTATCTGAAGGAATAATTGCCAGACTGTATCTCTATAAGGTTTTCTCCCCAGGATAATGGCCGAGGGCCCTAGGCTGGAAACATTGCCATTCCCAATGCTCTAGTGTTCACTGTTCTGAGCTATCCCCCTCAAGATCTAAGAGGAAATGGTGGTCAAGGCAGTGTTTATGATTTGCCTTGCCTGGCACAAGTCGCCTCCTACCTCTCCCTCAGGGTGCTTTGCTGCATCAACTAGGCTGGCCTGCCTCCCCTGTGTATGGAAATTTGTTGGGAAATGATAGGGATGTCTGGCCTCTTCTTCATAGGAGTTGCTGCTCTGGATGATGACTATAATAAGGTCTAGGCAGGAAACAAGACCTGTAGTCTGAGAGAGAGAGAGAGCACTAATATCTGAGAGAATCCAGAAAGCATTCCTCTAGGACGTAGGGTGGAGGGGTAGAGTTTAATCTTTTCTGTGTCATGGACCTCTTTCACAGTTTGTTGAACCCTATGGATGAACATCTTCTCAAAATAATGTTTTTAAGTACACAGAATAAAATGCCTAAAATTAAAAAAGAAACCAATTACATTGAAGTACAGTTATCAATATTTTTAAAGTTCATAGACTTTAAGAACACTTAAAGCGGTTAGTACGTAAGCTATGACTTAAAGGAAGTAGAGATGATGAGTGTTTTCCAAGTATGGGAGACAATAGCAAGGTCATAGAGGAAGGAGATAAAATTCACATTTCAGGAAACAGTTTAACCAAAGTAGGCCAGTTTGGCTGGAACACAGAGGGCATGATAGGGAGTGATGGATGTAAAATTAGTCCAGAAAGATAGTAGTAGGGATCCAGACTGTCAAGACTGGGTAATTTATATTTTGTCCCAAAAGCAATAAAGAGACACTGAAGGTTCTTGAGAGGCTAGATAGAACAGGAAGATGAATTAGGAGGTTACTGCAGTGGCTCAGGTGAGAAATGATAAGGGCCTTAAAGAATAGTCATATAAAAGGTAAAAAACTGTGTTTAGGTGGAATTGGTAAGAATTGACCATCATAAGATGAATCCAATGTTGCAAAATAGAATATTTGGAAGGATGTTGGTGCTTACAATAGAATTAGAGAAGTTTGAAGAAGGGATAGGTTTCAGTTTGGGGTGTGGAAAGAGATAATAAGTTTTATTTTGGACATACTGAGTTTGAGATCCCAATGGGACATGCAGGAGATGCCCTGCAAGCAGCTGGTGATATCATACCAAATCCAGGCTAAGATTAGGGCTGCTTAATAGGTTTGAGTGGCATCCATGTAGAAATGAAGACTGAATCTAAGGGAGATAGTATAGAGAAAAGAGGATCCAGGATTCAGGTCCCATGAGATTGGAAATACCACTCATTCAGTGTAGCCAATGTAGTAATAGGAGGCATCCAATATCACCTAAATATGATACCTTCTTATGGCCTACTCCCTTCAAGGTTCATCGTCCTGCTACACTAGTGTCCCAAGGATTGTAATTTTGAAGACTCTCTGTTGTCTCAGCTCTTCTCCCCAACTACCTGGATCACAAAGTAGAAAAAAAGAACTCATTTCTTTTTTCAAAAATACGTATTGAGCACTTTTAGTTGGCAAATATTTGGGAACATGGTGCCTGGATAGCACAGGTCCTTTGAGATTATAATTCTACACACCCACATTTGCTTGCTTCACTAAACAACAGGCATTACAGTTTTACATAATAATTACATATCCAACTTTCCTACTTAACTAAGATTAGGGATGTCAATGAATAAGTCAAGAAGCAAATCTGCTGAATCCTATCTATGCCTGAAACTCTGGATACCTTCCCATTCCCACTCCCTCAACACATACCATGCCATGTACCATAGTTATTATTGGGGACTATGAGTTAAGAAAAGTTGCCAAATACAAAGAAGTGGTTGTATGCTGGGTGGACACTTAAGAGAAGAGAATGATACCAGTGTTTTGTTCTGCTGGAAAAGAGAAATATCTCCTATCATTTATCAATGACTCAGATTAAGGCATAGAGGACATACATTAAATGGTCAGGTCATCCAAAACTGGTAAGGTGGGGAGAGAATAGTTAATACAATGACTGACAGGATCTAAAACAATTTTGATAAGCTGAAAAGAAAATCAGCTTTAGATCACAGGAAGGGAATTTAAAGGTCAGCTCAATCTCTCATTTCTCAGATGAAGAAACTGAGGGCCAGGGGGATTATCTTGCCCAACATACAAGTCTACTTAATGGGAGAGCCAGTATTTGAACTGAGGTCCTAGGACTGCATGTTCAATACTCTCTCCATTGCTCCATATTGTCTTCTTTGTTTTCATACTCCTACACTTTTTAGTCAGACAATCTGAGTTCAAGCCCTAATTTTTCTATTTACTATGTAATCTGGAGTTATTTCCTTCCCTTCTCTGGACCTCAGTTTCCTCTCTATAAAATGAGAGAACAGGATAGGATAATTTCTGAAGTCCCTTCCAGTTATAATCCTGTGAACAATGGACTATAACCAACAAACTGAAACACAGAAGGAATAAATGAAAAGTACTACATTTAGGTTCAAAAAATGAATTTTACAAAGTGGAGGAAGACCTGAAAACTGTCTATGAAAATAATCTGGGGAGTTATACTCAAATACAAGCTTAATATGAATCAACAACATGTTGCAACTGGCTCCCAACTAATTCATTCACTATCACCACTACTCCCTAAAAAATAATGATGATTATGATGGTGATGATGATGATAATGATGACAATGATGATGATGATGATACAATCTAAGTCAATAGCATATAAGGTCCCTAAAGTCAGGGAATACTTCATCTTTTTCTCTAAGAGGCATTAAATAAATACCTGTTGAATTTAGTCATTCTTTAATACATCCAATGGTGTTCAATGTGGTTTGGTGAATATTGCCCTTGAATTTCTTCAGTGACAGGATACTGCTCTTATAAGGGTCTTGAATACCAAGGAAATACTTTTTCACCCACTGAATTTTCTAGTAGAACTCAATGATGAGCAGAGGAGGAAAGAAGATCATTTGAAGTATTATAGTCATCATTAAAATGTTTTCATGGGCTCCTGTTCTGACCTTTATAATGCCACCAAGGCTACTTCCACCACCCAGGTATGTTTTGACTTCAAAGCTATCTATTAAATTTGGCCATAGTTTTTTCATAATGAAAGTCTTTTGTTTTGTAACCAGAACCGTATATTTGCAGCCTACTAAATTATCTGAAAAAACTTCCTTATCCTCTTCTGGGTTACAGGACCTCAGTTCAGATTCCATATAAATATGGTACCCTTTAGGGCAGTTAGGTGGTGTAGTGGGGAGTAATCAGAAGACTCACTTTCCTGCATTCAAATCTGGCATTGGTCACTTGTTAGTTCTGTGACCCTGGGCAAGTCACTTAAACTTGTTTGCCTTAATTGCTCACCTGTAAAACGAACTAGAGAATAAAACAGCAAACCACTTCAATATCTTTGCCAAGAAAACCCCAAATGCAGTCATGAGGAGTTGGACACAACAAAAAAAAAATGATGCAACAACTAAACCCTTTAAAGATACCATACTAGAGCACATTAGTGCAATTATCCTTTCACATCAAGGTCAATAAATGAGAAGTCAAGTTATCAGTGGTTTGTAATTAAGTATCAACTCCTGAGTATAACCTGTTTTTTCCTCTGTTAAATAAGCTTCATGTTTTATAAAAAGACCATCAATTCTGAAGTTATATCTCACTCCAGACCAAAAAGCAGTGGAGGTGATGTCCTCACTAATGATATTGGAACTAGATTTCTTCCACTGGAAATCACAGAATGAGACACTCTGGGTGACTTTTTAATGTTAAATACCACACAAACTCTCTGAGGTAGATAAATATTATTCTCTCCTTTTCACAATGGGGATACTAAAATACAGAGAGATTAAAGTCAAACTTCTTATTTTGCTTTGTGCTTCTAATACCTATTTGTGTGAAGGTCACTGTGATATAAAGGAAACAAGAAGTGAGAAAAGAAAAGAAAAGAAGGGAGGGCAGACATAAGAAGAGGAGGGAGAAAGAAAAGAAGGTAAGAAAAAGACAAAGAAAAGGAGAGGAAAAAATTTGTCACATGCTTTAATTGTCCATACTCAAGAAGCAGAAGAATAATGGGGAACTTGGAACCTCTTTAGCTGACTTGCAGCCTCCAGAATCCAACAGGTCTTTATAACTCTTTGGCCAAATACAGAAAATTTTCAGATTTTTTTTATGACTTCAATATGGATTCATTTTCTAAAATGAAAACCAAACCAATTAACTTATAGAATGAATTCATTTTACTGTGGGAAAAGGTAAGGAATAATTTATTTCATTTCTTTAAGAAAAAAAGCTATTAGGCAATATAAAGTAATTAATTTTATCCCATCTCTAAATGTGATTAATTTTCATGCCAAGAAAAGTTCAAAGTCACACTGACCCAGTAGACCATGACTATGCACAAAGAGACACTGTCGCTGATCACCATATCTTAGCATTATATCATCATAATGAACTATGTTGGATGGGATCAGCTGGGGCAATGAGATATGAGCACTTAACAGTTTCATGTTTTAAAGACTCAGGCTTGGAATAACTGACATTTACAGAATTTTTTTTAACTTCAAAAACACTTTAAATAATTATATCTTTGAATCCTGTGAGATAGCATTTCCATCATTTTCCAAAAGAGGAAACAGATTCAGTGGGGTTAAGAGAGCTATTCATGGTCCCACAGCTAGAGTCAGAGGCAGAGTTTTGAAGCAAGGCTTCCTGGCTTAAGTCCAGCTATCTACTATGCCCTGTTGCCTCTGGCAGTAGAACTGCATTTGTATCCTGGCTCCACCCCTACCTACTAACTGTTTGACCATAGCCAGGTAAGAACTGCTTTAAGCTACAGTATATAGCGAGGATAGTTAAAACTTGCCTTATCTACTATGCAGAATGGTTGGGAGGACAAGTGCTTTGTAAAACATAAATCCCTATAGAATATTGTTATTTTTAAGGATATTGGGCATTCTCCCTGTAGGTAGACATACTTTTCTTAAGACTGCATATGAGACTGGACTCTGCCAAAATTCACGGCTAGAGTGTTTCTACTTCTATTCAGCATATACCCTACAAAATGGCTTTGCATATAATTTTCAAAGATTACTCATCTTTGCCAACATTTTATTTGTTCTGTAGCATTTGCATCGATCTTACTTCCATATACCAATTGTGAGCTCCTTTCCATCCCTACTCCTTTCTAATGAAGACTTATGTTTTTGTCAGAGCATTCTTCCTCAAAACAACCCTGAGAGGTAGAGAGGTCAATTATTACTTGTACCACTTTATAGATGATAAAACAAGCTCAAAGGAGGGAAAAGACTAGGGCCACCCATTCTTCACTTTTTTGAGATCATGGACCACTTTGGCTTTCTAGTGAAGCCTATGGACCTCTTCTCAGAATAATGATTTTAAGTGCATAAGATTACAAAGAAAATCAATTATTTTGAAATCGGTTACCCTTTTTTTTAAAGTTTATAGATCCCAAGTTAGTCCAAATTTATGGTTACTAAGTAAGTAAGCAGTAAGGAATTGTTAAGAGACTGTATCCGTCGGTCAACAAGCATTTATTAAACTGCTACTATGTACCAGGTGTTGCGTTAGGTACTGAGGATGCAAAGAGAAAATACAAAACAATCCCTAATCTCAAGAAATTTATATTCTAAGAGATAACATGCACATAAATGGATAAATACAAAAAGCATACATCAATTAACTTGGGTGAATAAGACACTAGCAGCTGGTAAAGGTCTCATATGGCAGGACAAGAAGCACTCGGACACTAATTGTCCTTTCCACTATACCTCAAAGTCTTTCTACAGTTACCCTCATCAACAGACTGAGAATAAAATAATTTGTAAATAGCAAAAGCATTCAAGACCCCCCAATAATAGTTAACCTTTTTATAGTGCTTTAAGGTTTACAAAACTCTTTAAATATGTTCTTATTTGATCTTTATAACAACCCTGTGACTGCATTGATTATACACATTTTACAGGTAAAGAAGCTGAAACAGAGAGAGGTAAAGTGACTTGCCCAAGGTCACACAGCTAATAACTGTGTGAGGAAGGATTTTAGCTCAGTCCTTCCTAATTCAAAGTCTGACACTCTGTCCACCAAGCCATCTAACTGTCCCCAATAAAGATCTTAAATTTAAACTAAATATGTATATATACATATGTATAGTGTATGCTATAGTTAATATACATTAACTCTATTAAATATATTAGCTATATCTATTATAGTTGCTTTTAAAATAATGAACCCTCAAGATGTATTAACTGTAACATAAATATATATGAGATATTTTGGTGAATTTCATTTAACCCATGACACATGTGAATCTACAATAATAAGCTTTGTTTTCATGAGTTCAGCTATACACACACACACACACACACACACACTCACACTCACACACACACACAAACACATATATATACATATATATATATACACACACACACACACACACATAGATACAGATGTCACACCCACAAAAATATCTTGACTACTTACAGAAAAATCTTATATAACATTATGGATCTAAGAAAGGTAGAATATATAATTTAAAAGAGCACAAGGGTGTATGGAGTCAGAAGACCTGGGTTCATATGTCCTAGTTATATTATGAGCAGTTATCACCATAGATAATTTAAACACTCCAAACTTCACTTTCCTCATCTGTAAAATGGGTCTGATTCTTGTCCTACCTACTTCCTAAGGTTGTCATGAGTGCCAGGGGTATATCAGAGCAATACTCTGTGAAACTGTGTCTAAGACTTGGAAGCCATCTCTCCCTATGGAGGATGAATGTAGCAGCTGGACATCAATTGTTTGACTCAGACTATTGTGGTTTAGAGCCATTCCTTTAAGTTGAGCCAATAAAAGAGGAGATCAGTTGTAGATTTGACTCCTTTGTTTCCTTTTCTAGGGAGAACTTAGTAGAGAACAGAGAATGGACTTGAACTTTAGTCCTTGGGAGTATCAGAAGATTAATAAAGCTTTGGAATCTTATAACCACCCCTCCCCCTTAGTCCCAGACATGACAACTTCTCAGCCGTAAAGATGGCAGCAGCTGGGTAGAGTAGTAATTGCAACTAAATCAAGCCATGGAGAGGTAGGAGCAGAAGAACACTGTAGACACACAGACCTCAGGCAGCCAGAGAAAAGAGCCATGTGGCCAAGGGGCATAGACATGAAGGACACATTTGTCAGGGTGTATGTGCAGGGAATTACATTCATTCATTTATTCATTCAATCAGTCAATTACTTACCCATATTCAATCTTTTTTTTATATATTTTAAAGGGCAGCTACATGGCACAATGGCTAGAGTGCCCTTCCTGGACTCAGGAAGACTCATTTCCAGAGTTCAAATCTGGCCTCAGACAGTTACTAGCTATGTGACCTTGGGCAAGTCACTTAACCCTCTTTACCTCAGTTCCTCATCTGAAAAGTGAAATGGGGAAGGAAATAGCAAAACCACAATAGTATCTTTGCCAAGAAAACCCCAAACAGAGTCATGAAAAGTCAGATACAACTAAAATGAATGAACAACAACAATATTTTTAAAGATTAAAATGTATCAAATAGTCATGAAGAACATTTTTTGTTTACCAAACTAAAGAAACTAAAACTTGAATAAATTTACTTTTTCCAGTTTCTTCTTTAAAATTATTTAAATTTATTTTTAATTTTTAAAAAATATATTGATTGATTTTAACATTTATTGTCTCTCCCTCCCATTACTTCCCCTCCAACTGAACAAAGGAAAACAATTAAATATAAAGGCTTCATAACAGATATGCATAGTCTGGCAAAACAAATTCTTCCTTTGGCCATGTCTAAAAATATATTCCTCATTCTACATTTTAAGGCTGTCACTTCTCTGGCAGGAGTTGGCTGGAATGTTTTATCTTCAATCCTCTGGACTCTAGATTTTTCATTGCATTGATTAAAATTCTAAAGTCTGCCAAGGTTATTTTCCTTCATAATGTTGTTGTATAAATTGTTCTTCTAGTTCTATTCATTTTGCTCTGTATCAGTTCATAGAGGTCTTCCTAGTTTCTTTTGAAACTGCACATTTTGTCATTTCTTGTGGTGCAATAATATTCCATGACGTTCATATGCTATAATTTGTTCAGCAATTCTCCAATAGGTGAGCACACCATCCTAGTTTCTAGTTTGGCGGCTACTTTGAAAACAGCCACCATAAATATTTTTGTGTGTATATAATTTATTTCCCTCTTTCTTTGATCTCTTTGGGTTATAAGCCTAGTAGAGGTATAGCTAGGTCAAAGAGTGAGTCATAGTTTGGTAACTTTTGAGGCATATTTCTAAATTGCTTTCCAGAATGGCAGAACTAATTCATAATTCCATGAAGAGTATACTAGCATGACTGTTTACCCACAGCTAAACCTACTTTTTAAAAAAAAGTGCAGAACCATCACTTCAGCCTTGCCTTCTTGTATATACTAAGTATCTTTCTAATTGGACCCCATTCCATGAGCCCAGTGTTTTGCCATGCAGAACCAGTAATGGAATTTAAGGATTGGTGACTACATTGCATCCTTTTAGAATCTAAACTTTTTTACCTTTTCGCCTTCCTTGTCTATAAGAATCAGAGATCCAAGGCAACGTACTGTGTGTGGCCTACGTCAAAGAAAACAAAGTGGTCAGAGGAGTCAAGGTGGGGAAACAATATTTAGTAATTGTTTTTCTGAACTAGATGAAGCCAGTTTGAGGCAGGAACCTGAATGTCTTGGGGACAAGAAGATGGAGGTCAGATAACCCAATAATCCAAGAAAAGCACCATTAGAGCAGGCAAGATATAACCACCAAGAGAGTCTGGGAGAGGATCATAGTAGGGCTTTGGACTTTGGGGAGACACCTCCTTCTTCTTCCTACACCATAGCCTAATAGAAGGAGAAAGTGGATAAAAGAGGTAGGAGTAGTGGCAGTAGTAGTTTTAGCAACCAGGAGTCCTTAGACACTGAAAAACCACCCTACCTCTGGCAGGCTCAAGATCCCAGAAGCCTTATTCTGGTGAGAAGGCTGCTGGCACAGTAGAATATACCTGTACAACTGCCTAGGCAAATAAGAAGAGTTCCTGAACCCCGGTTTATGGGGCTAGGGATAGAGTGACTGCAGACGATGCTGAACTCTTAGTCAATTCAGGTGTCCAGTATCCTGGATAGAGGGCATCATGGGACGATGGGTGGGGAGGTGGTGTAACATAATTTCTTATTCATTACTGAGTACTATTGAATTCTCTTTTATGGAGAAGAGCAGAATTCCTTGGCAGAGACAACCTCCAGAAGGGAGGAGAATCATGCACGTGGTTCTGTGGCTAGAAGAGTAGCTAGGGACAAAGTGATGATATGGGGAAGCAAAAGCCTTGGACTTTGCCTTCTACTGTGATCATGGGATGTTCAGATGGTACAAGTCTAATGGGATAGGTGTAGCCTTTCCAGGGAGAAGGATTGGATCTGTGAGCAGTCCAAGCCCTTATAAGAGTAACATAAGAAGGGGACCCATATGATTACCTGAGGTGCTAAAAGATCTCACCAAAATATCAGGAAGATGCCACTCCAACAACCCCAAGTGTGTTTTCCTTGCAAAAATACAGGGGTAGAACTATGAGTCCACAAAATTACAGGTAGTCCCTGGGGAACAATAGGACTCCCTGGAAAGAGAAGAGAATTGTATCAACTATTCATGGACTGCTTTGAGTCCTTTATATGTTTTCTGTGGAATGAAATAAAGACTGTCTTGTACCAAATGTGAACTGCTACCTTCAATACTTCCACAGGAACCATGGTTCCTTTTAACCATGTTTATATAGACCTAGATATGAGCTAGAAACTCTGGGTGAAAGTAAAACAATCCAAAGAGATATGATTTTCTGAGACCATCCCTGAGGTTGAACCAAGTCTGTGTTAACCCAAAGCTTTGGGTTCTGAATCAGTTATATGAAAAAAGAGCGCTTTGTAAACGTTAAAATACTATATAAACATGAGCTATCGTATCTCCAAAGTGATAAAGGGATTCTGCATCCTACTATGTTACATTTATATTTGTGCCTGTCCCCTTTCCCAGTGCCTTTTTGGCATATACACATATATGTGATGAATTTTCAAGGTTTCATTTGCATATATGTATATGTTCATATGTGTATATGTATATGTATATACTTCATATATACACCATATATGTGTGAAAGCTTGAAAATTCATTGTATGATTCTTTGGCACAATGGGCTTCATTTATACTAATCAGCAACTACAAACTTATGATGTTCAATATTAAGCTTTCTGAACTCAACAAATGGAAAGACTTCAAGACTACCAGGCAAGAATTTTAGTAAAGGTAATTGCTTTCATAACAATTACTACTTATTAAACAGACAGATCATTATCATATTCACCAATGGTGCTTAAAGTACAGTATATATTATGTATACACATATACTTGCATATATTTATATATACATGTGTACTATATATGTGTGTATATGACTAGACAGATGCTGTATATAAATGTACTATATGTAGGTGTATATGTATATTCTTGGGACATAGTAACTATTTATTATTTCCATCTATTCTATAGGAAATATTAAAAAGAAAAGACAGAGTTTCAAAATTACATCATAATCCTGTTAGCCAAAATGCCAGGATTTTTGACTTAATATGCTAATTTGAATAGATCATTGCACAAAATTACATATACAATTGAAAAGGTCCTTATATTCTAGGGTATAAAATAAAATATTATTAATTAGTGCAACCTGCAATTGTTTCCAAACACAATATTAAGGGCTTTGGAGGCAAGAAAAACCACGGCAGATTTTTAATCTAATCAAGTTCATCAAATTCCAATTTAATGGAAACAGGCACATAGCTGAAGATAGACACTGACTAGAAAAATGACTTCTAGGTCATTATCTGGTTATATACTAAACTTTTTGTTACTAAATATCATTCAAACATAGTTGGCATTTTATGTTTTCACATATTAGATACGTGGGGATTTCTAATGTTTAAAAATATTACAATTAGCAGTGTGATTGTCTGGGGAGTCAGAAGACATGGATGTTAGCCTCAGATTGGCTCCTGATGAATTACACGATCGTGGGCAAACCACTTAGCATCTCGGGGTCTCTCTGAGCATCTGTGAAGTGCAGACATTAGAATAGAGAACAGCTAAGACCTCTTCTAACTCAGAAATTCTATGATTTTATAAAATCACAGGCTGATTCAGTTTAATTCAGCAAATGTGTATCAGGCTCCTGCTAGGTCCTATGTCTTACTATTTTTAATAGGTATCTTCTGGACATGGAATGTTCTTCTTCATCTTTGCCTCTTGGTTTGTCTGGTCTCCTTTAAGTCCCAGCTAAAATTCTACTTTTTACAAAAAGTGTTTTGATTCCCCTTAGTGCTAATGCTTTCCTTCACTTGAGCCTCTCTAATTTATCCTCTATATAGCTTATTTGTACATAGTTGTTTGCATGCTATTCCCCCCAACCCCCGCCATTAGACTGTGATCTCCTTGAGAACAGGACTGTGTTTGCCTTCCTCTGTATACTCAGTGCTTAGTACAGTGCCCAGCACAAGTAGGCACTTAATAAATGCTTGGTGACCAACTGTCTGCCTAACTATAAGGCATAATGCTAGGCAGTCTCTGACCTCAAGGAAACTGCCTTCTTCTGGTGGGAATACTATTAGGTGGTGCAATGGATAGAGCATTGGATCTGTAGTCATGAAGTACTGTGTTCAAATCCAGCTTCAAGATACTTTCTAGCTCTGTGACCCTGGGCAAGTCATTTAACCCTGTTTGCCTCAGTGTCCTCATCTGTAAAATGAGCTGGAGAAGGAAATGACAAACCACTCCAATATCTTTGCCAAAAAAAAAAAACCAAATGGGGTCATGAAGAGTTGGACACAACTGAAATGACTGAACAAAAACAACTTTGAAGGGAAAAGGAAGAGAAAAGTAAACTTAAGTGGGAAAGAAAACGGTATATTCCCATATATGGTACATATACACAAATGCATATGTTTATTACATATGTAATATACATATTACATATGTATGACATATACTGCATCTATATGTGTGTATATATGTGTTTGCATACACAAAAGAGTAATCAAAAGGAATGTTAATAGGTTGAAAGTGCTAAGATACATGGCTCAGGGCCCCCACTTAGAGTTTGCTCTGAAAAAAATCTCTGAATATAGCCTTTGTTTATGTGGGTAAAAGGATTCTCCACACAAGCACTAAAGGTAAAAAGACAAATATCAGGTGTAGGGCAACCTTTACTCTACCTCCCATAAAGTTCAGAAAAAAGCAAAGACAGGACCATATATAATGCAAAACATACACACATACACACACACACACACACACACACAAATGAAAGACTCAGTAGTTCATAAGCAATCAATAAAATTCTCTCTCATTCTGTTGTGGTTAATACTTTACACAGTATCCTAAAGTCCTTCAAATTCATAGTGAAACTATATTGTTTGGGCTCCCCTAAGAACAAAAACATACTCAGGTCTTTCAGTTAAGCAACTAATTCCCTTACCATCAGACCAAACCATCCAAACCATGCAAAGCCCAGTTTTCTTTTTCCTTATGCTGCAGCTTTCAATCCTTTTTTATTTTTCCAACTTTAAAGGACACGATCTTGATCTAACCTCTTCAGATCCTTCTGAAACTATCATCTCTCCTCCATGCATTGCCATTTTGTGACTGGGGCAACTCTCTCCAGGAATTCCTGATAACTGCCATTACTTCAGATATTGCTGTCTCTTGAACTCAGAAGCTGCCATCTCTGAGGCACTTGGCCAGGTACTGTGATTCCATGTGGTGGAGAGTATGTAGTTCTCTTGTGCCTTGCTCCAGAACAATCAATGGCTCCTTGTGAGAAGGGAGCAAACCCCACCCTTACAACCAGATCTATTCATCTGTTGTTCAGTCATTTTCAGTCATGTCTGACTCTTCATGACCTCATTTGGTGTTTTCTTGGCATTGATATTCAAGTGGTTTGCCATTTCCTTCTCTAGTTCATTTTACAGATGAGGATACTGAGGTAAACAAGGTTAAGTGACTTGCCCAGGGTCACAGAGCTAATAAGTGTCTGAAGCCAGACTTGAACTTAGGAAGATGAGTCTTCTTAACTCCAGGCCTGGCACTCTATCCATTGCACCACCTAACTGCCCATATTCTCAGCTTTTCTATAATTCTCTGGCAGAAAAGCAGAAAAAGGGAAAAGGGGACAGTTGGTCCCTTTTTTCATGCCCTCACAAAAAGGTGACTCCTTCCACAATATTCATACCAGAGAAATCATAATGCCATCTGTTCCAAACCTCTCAAAGATGAGAACACTAAGGCCTAGGGAAGTTAAATGTCTTATTCAAGGCCTAAGTGAACCAATAAATTGACAGTAAAAAAAAAAAAGAAAAATATCTCCTCTAAAACAATCTGGTCCCACAAAAATGAGTCCCTACTTATGTGTCATAAGGACATCATTCATCGATGAAACCTATCCTACAGGAGATACCAAGTACATATTCTCCACATCATGACATGAGGTATTGAACCTGATAACTAATCCCTAAGGTCCTTGTCATCTCTCAATTTATGATCCAATGATGCTAAGACACAATTCTCTAGCACCTACTAGGGCCAAATGCTGACAAAGTAGGGTTCCAATAGACATCAATAGCATGCAGTATGATCACCACCAAAAGATTGTGTCTCTGATCTACATCTTCCAGAACAGCCTTGGCACAACTCAGACATCCCATGGCTCCTGTTTAGGAACAAGGAATATCTGGGGATATTTGCTCAAGTTATGACCTTTTATAGGATCTGGGTGGGTTTTTGGGGTCTCCTCTTTGTCCAGGTTGGTCCAGAGGCCAGAAGTATTCCTACGTAAGCAAATTAGTGTTGTAATATCTCTGGAGCTAGAGGGGAAGAGAATGTTAGAGGGACACAACAGATGAAAAGTCAAAGACCTCCTTCTTACCACCTTGATTAAAGTCTATCTCTGAATCAGAGTTCTTACCTTAGAAGTCTTAACATCACTTTCTGTAATTATTCAATAAAAAATGAAATTACTTACTGCTTTGAAGCATGACTAATGTGAAAGTTGCCCAATGCTCTAGTAAAGAGGAATTTGTGGGGGGAAAATTAAAAAGCCTGACAGTTTGCTTAGCATTGAATTATTCGTTCCTTTCCTTCAGCATATTTTTACTGCAAATTACTACTATGTGTAGTACCATAGTAGGTCGATACTACGAAGAAGGCTAATAAATGTGAAATGCAAACTTAGGAGTAACAAGTATCATTTTCCCATGTAGGAAATCTTCTTTTGTTAAGTGTTCAATGACTCAAATTTATCCCAGAATTGAACCTGAATTGAAGTATGTCTAACTCCAAATCTGCTATGTTACTAAAATCTTTTCTGTATATTATCTGAATTGTAAGAAAGGAAGAAGTGGGAGTTGTACTGAGAAGACAGTCTACATAATCAAAGGCATGCAAGCAAAAGTGAATGCAAATATTCAAAGAACAATCTGAATATGCACATAATACTAACAACAATAACAATTGATATTCATATGGTGTCTAAAAGTTTGCAGAGATTTATGTACTTTGGTTAAATAATTCTATAAATATGTAGAGATAAATTAGAATATATAAATTAAAATATAGATAAAAGTTATCAACAAATAAGCTGTTGTAATACATCACACACAAAAAAAAACTGTTGGTCTGAAGGGATAATGGTACAATTTTCAGTTTGACCAAGCTTTTAGGTGGAGGGCCTGGAAATGAATAAATAACTGGTCTTTATAAGGTTACCTAAATCATAGATAAGCCATAGGCACTGAGAAGTCATCATCAGGACCATCTGTCTGGTAGCCTGGTTGCCTTTTTGGTGGATTTGGTGCTAGTTGGATGACACTTTGGTTTATTGACCCCAATACTGCAGAAATAGCATGGATTTTATTTTTATACATAGCCAGTCACCAACTTATGGGAGTGACTACGATCCCAAAGTTTACTTCTAACAGTTAGAGGGTTTTTTTTGGGGGGGGGTGGAAGAGGGAACTCAGAACACATTTTTCCATATAAATAATGTTTTAATTATAATTACTTTCCCAGATTACCACAAAAGTGATTTAATGCATAGTATAACTGGACTATAGCTCTAATAATATTTATATTATTAGAATTAATATATTATTATAAATTATTAGAATTTTGTGTCTTAGAAACAATAGACCATGAAACAGAAAAGGAAAAGTGAGAAGAAAGAAGAATGGGAAGCAGAACAAGGAAATATAGGAGAGATAGGGAGGGGGAGGAAAGAAAAGAAGAAAGAGGGGGAAAGGACAGGAAAAAGAAAGGGAAAGAAAGAGGAAGAGAAAGAGAAAAAAAGAATGAAGAGAAAGAGAGAAAGATTTTTCTTCATGTTTCCTAGAAAAAGACTTGAGAAAAAGCAAGGTTTTTTCAACAGTTTACATCTGTCTTTGGCAACCATCTTCTCTTTCTGTACCCCAATTCCCATCTCATATTCTTCTCAGATACCCAGCATCTTAGCATGGCTATAATATTCTCTTCATTCATACAATATAGGCTACTCAGGCTTACCCTATCCCCAAAGTACTCCAGGCTCCAAAATTATCTTTCTTACCCTAACCCCTCCCCAATTAAAAACCCATGATCCCCTCATTGCGTATTATCTCAGGTTAGAAAAAAAAAAGCAACTTTATTGACTATTTCATATTAATGTGGAATTAAATGATAATCTTTTAATCTTCCCAGGGGTGTATGGTATTTTTAAAAGAGTTATTTGTGAACTCAAATGAATATATAATTGGTAAAATTCCAGAAAGCATTGCAAAGTGAAGTAAAGAATTGCAACCAATGTAGAAAACACTGGATGGCTCAACTTCTAACTGTTCCAGATTTCAAGGTTTCTTTCTCTCCCCTCCTCACATTAGAATGGTAGCTCCTTGAAGGCTAGGCCTATTTCTACTATTTCTTTTTATCACCAGTACCTGATGGAGTGTCTGGCACATGATAAGTAGTTGACAAATGCTTAGTGGTTGATAGGTTGACAGATTCTGAACCCACAAGCCTTCTGAACAAGTTCTTTTTTTTTTTCATAGTAATTCCTTTAGAAACAGCAGCTCTATTGGGGAATGAGAAGTGGTAGTCATTTGTATGTATTGGTTATTTATGTCAAGTGCTTACAAATTATATATACAGATTAAACACACTATTTATGAAATTTTAGTCTACTTTCAAAAGATCTATGATTCCAACCTGTCTACTGAAGTAAACTACAACCAACACCAATCATTCTCTCACGATTTTGTAAATTGCAATGGACCTAAAAAACAAAACAAACAAACAAACAAAAATAAAACCCTTCACTTGGTGACCAGCATGTTGCTAATGAACCTTTTTAAACTCAGCAAGGGAAATCTTTGAATAGGAAATATTCGATCTCTTATTAGGCCCATTCTTGAAGCCTTTCCAGCTTGGTAAGACCTGATAGAGCCCTTAAGAACCCAAAACCACATCCACGACACAAGGATGACATGAAGAAAAGACTTAATTGAGGAGAGAAGTTAATAAAAGTTGCTTCCATGACACCCAGAATTAATTCCTTTTTCTGAAAAGATTTTCCACAGTTTATTCCATAAAGTAGTATTTCCTTTTATTTATCATAATAATAATCTTCAAAGAGTACCCTTTATTTTTAATAATATACTACATAGTGTAATGTCCTAGATAGAGTGCTGGACTTGAAATGAGGAGGATCTGGGTTCAAGTCCTACCTCTGACATATCGTGTCTGTGTGACCCTGGGGAAATCACTCCACCTCACGGTGCTCTGAGGAACCTCTCAAAGACTAGAAGTTTCTGAGAGGGTATTGACCTGAAGTGGCAGAGAGAATTTCCCTACCTTGGAGCTTTTTATGCCAAAGAAATGTAAGGTTCAGTCCCCATCCCTCTCACTAGGATTTGGTGAACCAATCTATATACCATTCATGATTTTAAGGATATCAGTCAGACCTCATCTCATCCTTAGTGTTTCCAGGCTGATATTTTCCAATCTGTCCTCTTGAAGCAGCCTGCCAATCTGCTCCACCATTTTAGTTGCCCTGAAAGAGAGAGTAGCAGCAAAGCAGATGTTATAAAAGATAAAAATTCTAAGAGAGTGGGAGGGTGGTGAATTAGTGAAATTTCTATCCATTTTCAGTACTTTGGTAAGATGTTCATCTTTGTCTCCAGCAATATCTTGGAATAACAGCAGCCTCATTTTCCTCCCTCCTCATTTCTCTCCTTATTCTTTCTGCAGCTGTCATCCACTTCATCAACAGGGAGTGTGAATCCCCTACCAACTGAGCAAAAGAACTGAATTCTTTCTCTTCTCCCCTTCCTAGCACAAAGGTAGCTTTAAGTGAGAAAGAGAATAAATTAAGATCAAGTGAAAAAAACTGAAACAATGGAAAGAAACTTTACTGAACCTGCAAGTGTTGTAAATTCAGGAGGAAGAAAGAAAAAAGTTCAAGGAAAATGGAATTTTTCTCTGACATCTTGGAAACCAATCAAACATTAGTTTGCAAGACAGCAGTTTAGTACCACAAAATGGCAAAAATACTCAATGTCTAATCAGAATTAATTTCCACTGCTTTCCAAATCACTGACTTAGGAAACAGATATCCTATCTTTAACCGGACCTGAGTTACAAACAAAAAAAAAAAAAAAGGAAAGAAGATGGAGAAACTATCAGTCATTCCAATGGCAGGGTGAGGGTTCAGCTGAAGCCAAAGAGGCCAAATTAGTCATGTAAAACATGCTTCAGGGATAATAAGTTGTCACTGTTGAATTTGTTCAAAATAACATTTCTATGAAGTACTGACACATGTCACTACAGCTGCTTCCTACCCACCCTTTAACCATCCAGCTGTCTATCTACTCTCCCCCCCCACCCCGAACTCCAAGAAGTTTAAAAAAAAAATCTCCCGATAAGATAGCTCTGGCCCTGCAGGGCTTGGCATCAGCCCTACTTCCTACCATATTCACTTCCTAGTACCTTGAAGCAAATGGAGGAAGTAGAGCTAAGTGTCAGTCCTTGTCATCTCAGACACAGCACAGGACACCCCACAGTGATGTCACCCTCATGGCAGTTCAGAGATGTCAGAATGCTGGCAACACATTTCAAAAGGAAACCAGCAAATATGACAGTTCTTGAATGTGGACTGGGAATCAAACAGAACAAAAGCCTATTTGTCAAATAAAGCAAAATAAAATTTGGGAGCATTCTGGGATTTTGCAGTGCATTACATGTTGGGAAAGAATATTAGCATTGGCATAAGATGGAAATTCTACCAAAAGGTCCCAGAACTAAGCCCCTGGCATGCATGCCATTTTAACCACTCATTCTCCCCATTCCTCCATAAGAATTGCAAGACCGATGAGTAAGAAAGACCATAAGATCAAAGTAATTTTCCTGGAAGTAGCAAACATCAGAGAATTATCTTTGATTAGCCCTAAATACTACATGAATACTCAACATTACAAATAAGATGAATAAAACCATAGAAACATAGATCAAAGCTGTGAAAGACATTAAAAGTCATTTAGTCGCTCCCTCTCATTTTATAGATGAGGAAACCGAGGTTCAGAGAAGTCAAGCGGCTTGCCTGCAATCAGAGAGTTAGTAAGTGTCCAAAGCACAAATCTAAACCAGGTCTTGTCCGACTCCAAGGTCAACAGTTCCTTCCTACATTACAGATGTGTTCCTAGAAAGTAGTGTTTACATTTATTTTAAAGAAAGCAAAATATATTTTAAAGGCACTGGAGGAAGGGGGAAATCTTATTATTTACATTAGCGCTATAGTTAATCCTTTTTTAAAGGCAAGAATCCTTTGTAATGCAAATAATGACTTCTTCACTTCCCCATTTGATAATTTGGGGATTTTGTATAATAGTTTTGGGTTTTGTTTTTTTTTCCTTAGAGCAGCAAACACCTGTACTGCATTTTGAGGTCTTTGATGCACTACTTATCATCCAAACCATGGCCTGCTTTTCTCCTAATGCACAAACTTCTAAATGATGGTGGAAGAATCAAAAACACATAAGTCAAGGTTCACATCCATTTCTGATGGGAAAAGGCAAAGGGCAATTAAACTTTAGGAAAGGCACTCATAACACTTGAAAATTAGGTTGCCAATATATGTCAACCACGCTTGCTGAGCTTATCTTATTTTCTCCTCTTGCTTACCTTGAAATGTCAGCCTCTGAAGACAGTCCAACCAAAGGAAAAATTGTCTTGTAGCACAGCTGAAATGTTTTCTTTCTCTATTCCCTGCTCTAATAGCATTTCCATCCACCTATTGCTACAAGCTAGAATGCTGTGATCTTTCATTAGTTTCTATATCGCTTCACTACGTGTTAGAAAGATGAGCTACATCAGAGTACTATGTCTGTGAGGGCGATAATAAGGTGTTTTCTTGGCCCTGATTAGAATGGAACTTATTGGTTCCAGGAACTTTGATTGAATTGTTGTGGTTCTTCAGTCATTTCAATCATGTCCAACTCTTTATTACCCCATTTGGAGCTTTCTTGGCAAAGAAACTGGAGGGGTTTGCCATTTCCTTCTCCAGCTCATTTACAGATGAGGAAACTGAGACAACAGGGTTAAGTGACTTGCCCAGTGTCATACAGCTAGTAAGTGTCTGAGGCCAGATTTGAACTCAGGAAAATGAGTCTTCCTGACTCTAGACCTGGCACTCTATCCACTGATTGAATTACATATTTGTAAATCATTTCAGCATGTCAAGGAAGCGCCCATCCTGGGTCCTCTTTGCTCCCATGAATGAGGACTTTGTTGGACATTAATGTTTTGGGTTTTTTTGTTTGCTTGTTTTGTTTTTGGTTGGGCAATGGTGTTAAGTGACTTGCCCAGGGTCACACAGCTAGTAAGTGTTATGTGTCTGAGACCGGATTTGAACTCAGGTCCTCCTGACTCCAGGGCCAGTGCTCTATCCACTGAGCCACCTAGCTGCCCCTTGGACAATAATGTTAATTCCCTTACCAGGGTGTGAAGTCTTCCACTGATAAAGACCACTATACTGCAGTTGATCACGTCTCCTTAAAACGGTATGAAATGCCCTTGATGAGGTCAGCAACTTGATAAAAAAATGAATTCCTTGTCTTATCCTGGGTTGCCCCATTGACATGACATTAAAGATGATTAAATGATTTTTTACATATTATTTACAGTAAATCCTCATTATTTATGAATTCCATTTTTGCGAATTTATGTATTTATTGAAATGTATTTGTCACCCCAAAATCAATACTCAAGGAGCTTTTGCAGTCTTTCACAGACAAGTTCAGAGTGACAAAAAATTTGAGTTGCCCAACAAACACATTCCCAGCTGAGGTCAAACATGGCAACACTCTGCCTACTTACAGCTCCCATACTGTAAATGAATTTTTTTGTTTGTTTGTTTTGTTTTTTGGGGGAAGAATATTTAGTGCTGGGTTTTTCACTTTTTTGTGTTTTTTGTTGGTGATTTTGCTCCTTCAAAAGGCCTCCAAGTCTAGTGCTAAAGTGTTGCCTAGTATTCCAAAGTGCACAAAGACTGTGATGTGCCTTACAGAGAAAATATAGGTAGAGTACAAGAAGCCAAGTGTAGGGAGGCCCATCGGTGGCAAGGACCATCAATGGGTGGCTCCAAGAGAGGCAGAACAGACTTCTCTAGCCTCTTTTCCCCTGCCCTTCTCCAAGAGAAGCTGGGGAAGCAAGAAGTTGGGACCACAGGCCATTCTGCTCTCCTCAGAGAGATGGGGTACCAGGCTAGAATTCTATCTAACTGCTCCCTTCAATATTATTAGTCTAGGGGATATGATCAGGTTCAATCTAACTTCTGATCACTTTGTCATTGTTGTTGAGGGAAAGGAGGACCCCAAACTTTATATTCAAGGCTTGACCCCTTTCCTGCCAAATACCAGTTCCATTATAAATACAAATAGCATATGGGCAAGAAAACCCATTTATCCAAATCAGTAGCAAAACAGAAATCAGAGAGTGTATACATAGGAGAATATTTACCAGACAACACAGATGGAAGGAACTCTCTCATTGGAAATGAGATAACAGCTCAACCAAGAGAGTTCTGGATTTTACCTAAAGAGAAAGGCCCCAGAGTTTCTGTATAGCAAGCTGGGAATAGGGACATGATGGAGAATGTCACTTCCTCTCACGTCTTCCCAGAGTCAGCAACCAAAAGTGGGATTGACCTCTTCCATCATCTCTATTGAAGCTGGAAGCCAGAGATACCCAAAGTGACTTGTCATTTGAAGAGTCCCCAAGAAGTAAATGGCCCAAAGGAGCCTCCAGAAAGCTAGGGTTCTCCTACTCTCTGGACAGTTCTGGCCAGCCCCTCACATAGGGCAGAACCTTTGTCTCCACCAATGAGCTTTGGGACAGGGACTACATTTGTGTGTTAGATAAGCTTCATTCAAATATGAGTGATAATACTGATGGCTGTGAGTTCAATGTTAACGAATCAACAGTATAGAAAAAGGAAAAGAAAATTCACCAATCTGTACATAAGGATACTTCACAAAGAGCTAAAGTAAATGTTGTGACCAGAGGCTCACAGGAATCTAACCCTGTATTTCCCCAAGGGGATATGATCCAGTATCCACTAATTTAATGTTTACAGAGATATCACAGAGCACAATTATTTCTAATGATGAGAACTGATTGCAAGTACCAGACTATACTCAGTTGGACTTAGCCTTAAAAGGGATCTGTAACAAGGGAGAGAACCAGAATTAGGAAGTAGGGTGCCATTAGTAAGAAAGCAACTTAAGCAGCTATGTGGCCCCTCCTCTGGCAACCTATGTACTCCAGGGAGTCATACACACTGGGGAACCATTAACACAAAAGAATCATGTAGCTCCAGAGATGGCAGAAGACAGAAGCAACAGTAGGAAGATTAAGAATGCCTAGACGAGCCTGGAACTGGTGAAGGAGCTTGTGGTCTATATCAGCTCTCTAGGACAAGTGGGATGAGGAGCACAAATCTGAATCTTTCTTATCACTTGCATTATGAGTTCTGTGGCTACGTTAGTTGTGTGGACCAGGTTAGATCTTTAGAAACTCTGAGTACTTTCCCCTTATACGGAAAAAGGAAGAAGTCCCTGATACTGCTGGATGTGGCTCCTAATTCCATGATACAATCAGAAACTGGGCTAGAGTTCAGGAAGGGAGAAGGGAGAAGGAACAAAGTTCCCCAGGAACTCCTGTTTCTGTACATTTCCAGTAGAACATAAGCTCCTCAAGGTCAGAGATGGTTGAGTTTTTGTCAGCCTATTCCTAGAACTTAGAACAACGTCTTCTACATTTAGTAAATGCTTGTAGAACTGAATTAATTCTAGCAGTCTCCCTCACTGATAGGTCATTCTGGGACATTCATTGTACAAAGAAATGACAATTTTTCAGTTATCTCTAATTCCCAATCATAATATTCAATCTTGGACATGTACTAACCTCTTAGTGCCTGTTTGGTAGAGCTCATGATCCCTGCACTTTCCTGTTTTCTCTACTATTTAGAATTAATTGGGAGGAAGAATGATTTTTTAACTTAGTTCTTATATGTATTTATATTTAACTATACTTCTCTGCAATGGTACTATTTACTTAGAGTAAAGTCATGCAAAGTGAGTTCTATGTTGCTACCCCATGAAAAAGAATTCAGGAATTCTTGGTTCCCAGTATTATTTTCAGATCACTCTTTCTCAAAATATAAGATAGTTTTGACATTTCATCCCTATTTTTCAACAAACGGAATGCATAGAAAGCCAGAACTTACACATTATGGACGATGTAGGTTTTAATTTTGAAATGGTTTATTTGTTCTTTTTCTTATAAAATGTGTGTAGATACATGCAAACTCAAATTGTCTACTTTTTAAGGTATAGATTTCATCAAAAAACACTCAAATATCTCCTGTGGATTCCATATTATCATTGTCACTGGATGTGTGTACTGAAAAGTTTATCATAAGTCATTCTCCTGGGCTTGGCTGCACTAAGTGAAGTCATTATCAAAGGGTGGCATGTTTCGTCCCACAGGAGTGCATGTCATAGGAAGTATAAAAGTTTGCTTCGCTATATGCATTTTTTCTCCTAGATTTGCCTTTTCCCAGGGAAAGTCTAATAAAAAAATATGTTTCCAAATGTCCATTCCTGCTATTTTTAGGTAGACTTTTATAGTTCAACAGAGTCATTAGTATGGATTTTTGTGCCCAGGTTAAGTGGAATGAAGTATATCCCTATCAAAGTATTGTGACAAAGCCTCAGTGCTGAGGAAGAAGAGGTCCCAGGATCTTGGCTTATCACTGCTGCGGAAACAGCCACTAGGTGAAGCGAAGAGAGAAAAACCAAGAAAAGTGAGAAAGGAGAGTTCACCCTCGTCTACCATCTGGACTTTCCTATAGGTAGATTTTCTACTTCAATTAATAATAGCTAGCATTTATACAGCATTTTAAAGTACTATGCAATTTACAAATATTATCTCATTTTGACTTCATAACAGCCCTGGGAGATAGGTGCTAATTATTCTTGCTAAGTGCTAAACTCTATTGTTTCAATGGTACTGAAGGACTGCTAGTACTATGAACACCCTCTAAATTCAGTACCCTAAGGGAATGCCTCATTAGACTCACCCTAGGTTTAACTATAGAATTTAAACCAGTTTGGGAACCAGAACAGTGTTTCTTTGCCTACAGATATGGTCTTGCTCACTTTTCCAAATTCTAGGTCCTAGGTACTTTGGCCTTTTAAAATATCTCTGGTTATATAAAATTCTTTTTAAAATATCTATAGTTATATAAAATTCTTTTACCCCTGCTTCTCAGTGAAAAAGAGAAAAGGAATCCCAAGGTAATACTTTCATTTAAGAAAGAAAAGTCTATTGCATGTTCCTTATAGACTCTCCTGAACATCTAGAACCCTTTAATGCATCCTTAAATCTCATCATCTGGTCAATTCTGAGACATCTTAGCCGTGTGTGTGTGTGTGTGTGTGTGTGTGTGTGTGTGTGTGTGTGTGTGTGTTTCCCTTGAAAAAAATTCCCAGGTCTATTTAAATAAATAAATCCATCCCCTCACCTTTCACTGCTTCCAAAACTAAGTTGCCACGTATCTCATCACCATCAACCACTGGCTCCCATCTACATTCTTTGTCCTTCTTTCATTCCTCCAAATCCAGCATTCCTTTTCTCACAACTCCTATCCAGCTACTTCCAGTAATAGCAGGTAACTAGTCCAGTGGCCACAAAATTTTGAGCTTCAAGGATGCTTGAAAGGTACAGAATTAACAAAAATTCACATTTTATAGGCAACATAGGAAAATTAAGAAACTCCCCCACTATAACAAAGTCAGTCACTGGAGATTCTGGGATTAGCATCCAGATTTCTGTCTCCAAAACCTTTCTACATAAATAGAGTTTTGTGGGGGTTTTTTTTAATAAGGAAAAGTGACCTCATATCCATTATGACTCCAAGAAAGTTTCTCTTCTTTTGCTTGGATGTTTTTCCAACTCCCCCTTCAAGCTGCATATGAAGTTACCTTCTAAAATTTTCTTTTGAAAATTAGAAATAGTGGGCAGCTAGGTGGTGCAGTGGATAGAGCACTGGCCCTGAAGTCAGGAGGACCTGAGTTCAAATCCGGTCTCAGACCACATCCTTGACATTTACTAGCTGTGTGACCCTGGCAAGTCACTTAACCCCAATTGCCAAAAAAACAAATAAATAAATAAGTTAGAAATGGGGTACCCCAGAGTGGGCATGGGAGAGGTGTCATATGAGGGCCATAGCAGCCATGGTGCCCTGACGAAATGGCATGATTCTGAAGCCCTATTTCCACAAACACTGGCAAAGATGAGTTGTCACATGGTAACAACCAACCAGGAAAATCAGAAGTTGAAAGGCTCAGGAAGCTAAAGTGTGACAAATTGTCCCTTACCCCAAATTTTGTCCTGTCTGGGCAACAGTGAGGTTCCCCTACTGTTAGATATCACACTAAAGGTCATGCTGTCAGAGTATTAGAAGAACTAAAAGTGACTAGTAGACATAAGAAAGTGCCAAGGATCATCGGGCATCTCTGTGGATTCTTGTAGGCAAAATAAGTCTGCAAAGTCCCTCCAGGTAAATATGCATATGTTCATATAAACATTCTCTTCCAAAGAAAACATTTGAACCCAAAAAGGTATATAGTTTTGCTGAAGAACTCAAAATTGGAACCCAGCTTTCTGGTATGGTTATTCCCATCAGAAATACCTATTAGAAAAATGAAACTTGAGTCATTCAGAAAACGACAAGAATGTGATACATTTGCTGGTCTTCAAGTGGTCCGTGTCAATGCCCATCTTTTTGGAATCAGAGCAAAAAAAGAGGCCAAGAAGCTGCAGAGCAGGATGTGGAGAAGATAAAATAACCAGACATTAAGAATTTTCATAAAAGAAAGCAAAGGGGCAGCTAGGTGGTGCAGTAAATAGAGCACAGTCCCTGGAGTCAGGAGGACCTGAGTTCAAATGCAGTCAGATCAGATCGGACACTTGACACTTACTAGCTGTGTGATCCTGGGCAAGTCACTTAACCCCAATTGCCTCACCAAAAAATAAATAAATAAATAAATAAAATAAAGCAAAGCAAAACAATATAACAGAAAATAACTTTTAAGTCCTACTTGTACATTTAGTTTTTATGTTCTAAACATTATTTCTTTGTAGAAAGGATATCTAAGGCATATGACCAATTGTTATTTCAGAGTTCTTTCTTCTTCATTTTCTACCAGCTACATCCTCTTGGACTGGACTCCACCATTATCATGCTCTCAGGAAACCTCTTCATCAAGGGAGTCATTATTTTGTGAGACTTCATCAACTTTAGTACTCTCATCTCCTCAGCATCCTTAAAGAACTCCTCCCACAGCCTCCATTTAAAGAGAGCTCATAGACCAGCCAACTCTTCATTTCCTATCCTTGTATTCCCTGGATTAGACTCCACCTTCCCTCCCATCTTTTTCAGCTTTTTTTAAATTTTATTTTATTATTTTTTTTGGTGTGTTGCCTTCTCTTAGTAAATTATAAACACCTTTAGGTAATAGACTTTCTCTTTTTCTTTTTTGCATCCTCAGCACTTAATACAGCAACTAGCACATAGTAGGTGCTTAATCAATGTTTATTAATTGACTGACTGAGAGAAGATAAATGAGAGCCAGTGAGAAAATCAAAAAAGCTCAGTACTTAAGCAGTTAGTGAGCAATGTTGTATGGCCCAACAAGCTGTCCTTTTTGACTGACAGGAGGAGAGAACTCACTGAAAATAGGAAATGGGGAAATGTAGGGACCATCTTTTCCAAGGAGAAGTTGAAAGGCCTTGGTAATTACAGACCAGTCAGATTCACTTTGATACCTAGAAAGATACTAGAATAAATTGCTCAATTCCACAATTACTTTGCAATGCCCTAGGAAGGCACCAGGTAGAATGTAGCTATAAACATGGATTTGTGAACAGCAAATCCTGCCAGACTATTTAAGCTCCTTTGGTGACAGACTGAAGTAGATAAGGGGACAGCAATAGATGTAATCTATCTGTGCGTCAGTAAGGTCTTTAATTCTGTTCCCCCTAACATTATCAACAAGTTAAAAAAGATAGCTTAGGCCATCCCACTAGACAATTGTAACACCTAAAGAATTGATACCAGTAGTTTCCATCATCCTCAGGTGACAAAGCCCCATTCTGAGATCTGCCATTAGCACAATTTGACCACTAAATCAATAATCCAAAAGAAGTAATTGAGAGAATGTTCATAAATTACATAGATGACTCAAAATTGAATGAGGATTCTCTTACCTTGGAAGACAAAAATAGATTCTAAGTTACCTTGATAATGAAAGAAATCTTGTCCTTGCTCATCACCAACTCCACGTCCTTCTGTAATACCCCAACCCTGGGAAGTAAGTGCTATTATTATACCCATTTTACTGATGAGGAAACTGAGGCACATAGAAGTTAAGTGACTTGCCCAGGGTCACACAGCAAGTAAATGTCTGTGGCCAGATTTTAATTCAGATCTCCCTGACTCTAGACCCAGCACTCTATCCACTGTGCCACCTAGCTGCCTATGTACTCTATAAGTACATACAAATTACATATAGTGTAGATCAAAGGTAACCTTAGAGGGGTCTTTATATATATATATGTGTGTGTGTATATGTACACATACATACACGTACATACATGTGCATATTGTCTTCTCCGTTCAAATGTAAGGTCTTTATGGGTAGGCACTACTTCAATTTTGATACTTTGTATCTCTAGCACACAGCACAATACCAGGCACATAGTACCTGCTAAATAAATACTTGTTGAATGAATGAGTAAATGAATGAATGAATGAGGGATAAAGCAGAATAGAAACTCAACCTGAGTCAACCACATAGAAATATCTTGTTATTTTTAAAGAAATATAATACTGGAATGATCTAACATTAGTCAAAACCTTATCAAATTATTGAGTCCAATTTAGATCTATGTAATCTATTGAAAAAATCTATAAAGAAGGATTAAAGCATTTGAAACCTTTTGACCTACAAACTAAAGGCTGATGGCTGACATTTAAATTGTTTTTAAATTTTAGTTGTATTCTGTCTCCAGTGAGACAAAATATTTGGTTAAATGTAAGGGAAAAAAGGTCTTATCTAAATATTTAAATCCTATAGCATGCCACTGAAAAAAGCTATTGATCATAAAGACTTTTTAGGAAAAAGGATTTATTTCCACATTCTTGTAGTTAAACCATCTTTGCTATACGGTTGGCCATAGAGCTCTTTTAGGCAACTAGACTATCCCTCTTATGTTCAATCAACATCCTTAACTCTGTGACTGTCAAGAGTGCTTTACAATAAACAGCAGCAATAAAGGTTGTTCTGAGGGAAGAAAAGAGGACTTATAATGTTTGCCTAATAAGAAGGTTAAAAGTAAAGGAAGAATTCTGAGTTCCTATTAAGAATAAGATATAGAAATTATATTGAAGGGAATTATCAGCCACAATATTCTACTTCTATGTTGAAGAAATCTGAAATTCCATTACCTGGAGGATGTATGAGGGGGAAAAAATGGAAAATAGGGAAGAAGGAAGCCTATACCAAGCAAAATTTGTATACTCCATCATGTCAATTATACTAATCAACAGCTACAACCCACATCTGTTACCTTCATCAAATGGGATAATATTTGTAAAGCAATTAACACTGTGCCTGGTATATAGTAGGTGATACATAAATGCTTATTCCCTTCCCTAAAACCACTTCCATTTCAGAGAAGAATGGTATATTACACAGAGAATCAACATGTTAGCATTTCTGTTATCTAAATTAATGTCATAACTCTTGGCAACAGGTTTTGTTTTGTTTTGTTTTCATTCTGAATCTCTGTAATTGTTGGAAACAGAAAGCTTTTCCTAGTTCCTTTAGATGCTAGCAGCTAAAGTCTTCCCTTCTGAGGTTATCTTCCATCCATGCTTTATGTTATTTGTATGAACTTATGGAATACATAGGCAGCTAGGTGGCATAGTGGATAGCTGAAGGGTAAGTTAGAGAGGGGGTTTGACAGAGAAGAAAATTTGCTGGAAAAAGATGGGATGGAATGGGATTACTTGTGCTTGAAGAGGGGTTTGCCATGGCAAGGAGAGTGACCAATTCTACATGAGACAAACATAAAAGAAGAGATAGTGGCAGAAGGTTTCTGAAGGATGTGAAATGGGGAATGGAGGAAAAGAATGAGCTCTCAGCAAATAGCCTAAATTTTTTCAGGAAAATATGAGACAAGGTTCTCACTTAAGAAGGCAAGGAGAGGAAAAGTTATGGAAAGTTTGAGGAAATACGGAAAAATTTTAAAAGCTGCTTTGGTGAATGAAGTAGTGAATTGATTAGGAATGTATAAAAAGACTGCCTTGACGCAATGAAAGCCCAGTTGGGATTAAGTAACATAAATTTCTGGTGGACCCAATCAGTAGATAGTTTCAGTATTTTCTCCATTTTCATTCAACAGTACATGAATAGGACGCAAGACAGTGGGTGGCAGGAGTGATCCAAGGCTGGAGCTTGGCAGGGCCATAGGAAAAAAGGGGCAAGGGACTTGAGAAAGGAAATTATAGATTTCAACTGGTTCACCAAGGGATCAAGAAAGAGAAGGAAGGAGAGTGTAGCAAGTGCAGGAGTAAAGACCTGGGGGAAAAACTGAGATAAGAGGTTGTAGTGAGTACAAAGAAGAGTTTAAGGTTGCAAGACCGAGAAAGAAGTGGAATGACTTCAGATTTCTTCAATAAGGGGGAACATTGTAGGTGATGGCAAGATCAAGGGTGTGAAAATTTCTGTGTTCAGTTGAGATAGAATAGAAGCAGGTCATGAGATATGAGTAAATTGAGGAACTGGGATGTTAGAATCTTTGAGGGAATATCAATATGCATGTTGAAGTCCCCTAGTACAGGGTAGGTGTTTGAATGGAGAGAAAAACTGTGAGTCAGGCACTGAGGAAAGAAGGAGAATGTCCTGGAGGTCAGGAGACAACAGCTATCAGCATCTTGATTAGATGGTAGATATGGATTGGGTGAACCTCAAAGGGTGGGGTTACTGAGTAAAGGTGGTAGAGAGCTAGCTCTCTAAAACAAACAGCTCTCTCTAAAACAACTCTCTCATCTTGACCAGTGAGTTGAAGGGAATGAGTAAAAATCCAACCAGTGCTGGAAAGGCTTTGTTCAGGAGCAAATCAGGTCTCGGTGAGGGCCAAATGGAGTGGGGAAGGAAAAGATTTAAGATAAAAGCAGAAATAAAGCAGGCATTCCAGGGAGCAGAGTGGGAGGTGGGAATAACTTTAGAATGAGACATTGGTGGGGGGTAGAGGAGTAGAAAGGGTTTGGGTTGAGAGGGATGGAAATAAAGGAAAGGGTAGTGGGAGGGATAGAGAAAAGGATTTGAATAAAGACAAATGAACATTCAGAATCACTGGGATGGGGAGGGTATAATGGAGTGGGAGTTCATTTCTGAGGAATGAGTTTAGGTAAATTATCAATATCCCTAAGGATTTGGCCTCAGAGTGGAGTACTTAAGGGGTATAGCTAGAAGGTGGTGGAGGTACCTTCTTGGAGGCAGGCTCAGTTAAGATGTCCAGTGGAAGAAGCATGATGGAGTAACTTCTCTCCTTCAAAAGCAAGTTGACACGGTCAGGCCAGGAGACTGGTGTAGGACATGTGATGGAATAGTTTCCTTCCTACCCTCAGATGGAGTGTTATAAAATGATTTTTCTCTATTTTTATATCAGTGTTGAAAAATTTCTCTAAAACATTTTTTTAATCAAAAGCATCATCACCTTATGGCAATGGCTTTCTGGTTGATCTCCCTGCCTCACATCTCTTCTCATATAATCCATCCTCTACTCATCTGTCAAAATGATCTTCCTAAAGAGTAGCTCTGAACATATCACCCCTCAACCCCAACTTGATAAACTCCAGTGGCTCCCTATCAACTTCAAGATCAAATATAAACTCTTCCGTTTGGTGTTCAAAGCCCTTTATAATCAGCCCTCACTCAGCTTTCCAGTCATTTTACATCTTACCCCCTCTCCCCATTTACTCTTCATTCCAATGACTCTGACCTCCTTGATATTCCTCAAACAATAATACTCCCCATCTCCCATCTCCAGGTATTTTCATTGCCTGTTCCTGTGCCTGGAATTCTCTTTCTCCTCATCTCTGACTCCTAGCTTCCTTCAGGTCCCAACTAAAATCCCACCTTCAATAAGAAGACTTTCCTTATCCCCCTAATGCTAGTATCTTTCCTCCATTAATTATTTCCAACTTATCCTGTATGTATCTTACTTGTGCATAGTTGTTTGTATATTGTTTCCTTTTTTAGTTTATGAGCTCCTTGAGGGAAGGGAACATATTTTTGCCTTTCTGGGTATCCTTAGTTTTAGCATATGTCTGGCTCATTATAGGAGCTTAATAAATGCCTGTTAACTTGATTTAACTTTCCCCTGGACTTTGTATGTACTTATGGAAGAATGCGACACAGAATTTGGGAGGGAAGGGTGTTATATCAATTATTCTTACTGTATCACCTTAGTAAATAACCTCTTTAAAAAGCAACTTAAGTCCAGGTGTTTAAATGGTTCTCAATTCACCATCTTGGTGAAAAACACACTGGTGGGGGCTCAAGCAAATGGTATTAGAGATTCACTCTCAACTTTTCACTCAGGTTTACACCTGACCCTCAGAAGGATGTTAAAGCCATGCTCTGGGGACTGAATTCATCAGTGGGAGCTGGGAGTTGGGATAAAGATCTTCAGATTTTACATGGGCTACATCTATTTTTGTTGTTTTCTTTGTATTTTCAGTGCCTAGCACTGTGCTTGCCTTATAGTCAGTGCTTGATAAATGTTTGTTGATTGATTGACTGTATTCAACCTACTAAATTATGAATGTGGTGTGGACTTCAAAGATGAGGTACTGGATTTGTCAGGCAAAAGCATCTGTAATTATAGTCATCTCTATAGGGCATGGTCAGACCCCTGCCTCTGGCATTGTGAATTGGGCCAATTGCCCTGTGACCTTAACTCTGGGGACTCCCACATATTTCCAAAGATGAGACTACTAGAAGCAACAGGTGAGTCAGAGAAAGGTGCTACTACTACCTGGGAACAAACCATAGCTATCCCATACCTTTAATCAGTCTCTAAATCCTACCACCAATAAGCAGGCCTGGGAATGACTGCCTGGAAGCATTACTTCTACTTTGACCTATAGAAAAGTATTAAGGTAGAGTGAGTACATTCATACACTTTGATTTTCCCTAGAGCATTTATCCACCTGAGGAAGGTCTTGTATATAAAAAGAGCTAGCATTTGTATAGGGCCTTAAGGTTTGCAAAGTGTTGCACATATATACACTCTTGTTTGATCTTTACAACTGGGTGAGGTAGGAGATATTATTACATTCATTTTTATAGATGAGGAAACTGAGGCTCCAATGGTCACATAGGTAGGAAGTGTCTAAGACAAAACTTAAACCTAAATCTTCTTGACTTTAGGGGCAACACTCTATCCAGTATACCATGCGGCCTCACACAATGAAATTCCTTTATACTGTTGAGGTTAAGGGCAGATCTCATCTGTCAACAATATTATGTTATGATTTTTCTGTCTGCAGTTATGGGAGGCATCATGGTGCCATGAAAACAGGGTTGGATTTGGAGCCACAGGCTCTGGGTACAAATACTGACTTTGTCACTTTCTACCTGGGTGACCCTGGGTAAGTCATTTAACCTCTCTCATTGTTCCTCAACTACAAAAGTGAGAGAGTTCTACTAGATGGTACTAAGATATCTTCCAGCTCTAAATCTATGATCTTATTAGTCTATATTGTCAGGGAGACATGATTTAATTTGTTATTATGTCCAATTTTTTTTTCAAATGAGCCATGTTGCAAATGTCATACCTCAAAAAATAAATAAATAAATGAAAGTTGAGTTCTAAACAAGAATCAAACTTCACATCGGAATTTCCTATCAATATAGGCCTCTACAAAGCTCAGAAAATATCAACCTCAGAAACCAAAACCACTGAAACTTGAGGCTAGAAAGTCAGTTGTTATTTTTTTTTTACATAATTGCAAATCTTTCACAGAGTCTGTGGGCAGACATTTTCATACCACAAGTTCTTCTGATGTCAGCTGTCATCAGAGAGGCAAGGAAGGAAATGTGTAGTTCAAAAGCCCTGCACTCTTTCTGTTTTCTATGTAAAGCAGACAGTTGTGTTGTGTAACACCATCCTCTGCTCACTCATGCTCTGTGTTCCTTAGAATGTTTGATATTCAATGACAGGGGAAGAGAAATAATTGTATTTAATATCAGTCTGTGTTGTAAGAAGAAAGCTGAAATTTCTAGAGCGCTCGCTATTAGAAAATATTTCCGTCTTTGGCTCCTTTCTCACTTTTGCCTTGTTTTATCTCTCCCTGACCCCCTTGTAAATCACTAAAGTAATAGGCAAAATATTAGATGATTCTCAATCGTTGCCAGCTGAACATACATTTCCCAGTCCCTCCTCTTTTCACCCTCAACAATAAAAACTCTAAAGGAGTACTGGAGGAGAGATTCTCAGAGATTCTATCATCCTCTACTACATCCAAAATTTAAGCTCCAAACCAACTTTCAGATCCCTTTCTTGCTATCTTGGTTTTGTTTTGTTTTGTTTTGTTTTTTTAAGATGATGTCCCTACTTCACCTAGCCTGGAAATATGAGAGATATACATGTATCCAGTTGGCACAGCCCACTGTAACTCAGAACTCCAGAGCTGGAAATTTACCAACCTCTGTCTGCCCTAGCTGGGATTACAGGGATGTGCCACCAGACCTAGCCTTGTTATTTCTTTTTTAAAAACTTCAGTTTACCACTCACACCTTTGCTGATTCTCATTCCCCCTTCATTTCTCATAATTGTATCAATGAAGACATAGTGGATGTGGGTGGGAGAGAGCTTCAGTATCCTAACAGAAGCTTGGCAATGCAGTGGATAGAACTCTGGGTTTCAAATCAGAAAGAGCTGAGTTTAAATCTTTCCTCATACACTTATTTGTACTAGTTGTGTGACTGGCCAAATAACTTAGCACTTCTTAGTCCCTTCTGGGAGGGTCTTTGAGGTCAAGATTATTTTCATAGTAATACCAAACTTTAAATTTCTAATACAATAAGTATTTATAGACAAAAAAACTCACATCAATAAAAGCTCTTCTGGGGATCCTAAATATTTTTTTTTGGTGAGGCAATTGGGATTAAGTGACTTGCCCAGGGTCACACAGCTAGTAAGTGTCAAGTGTCTGAGGCCAAATTTGAACTCAGGTCCTCCTGACTCTAAGACCAGAGCTCTATGCAGTGAGCCACTTAGCTGCCCCGATCCTAAATAATTTTTAACAGTACAAAAGGATCTTGAGACCAAAAAGTTTGAGAACTACGTATTGTAAATAGAGAGCTCACTTTTGGATCAAGAAGAACATGATTTTAAACGCTGCTTCTATCACATACTAGCTATGAAACAATGGCAAGTCACTTAACCTCTGAATGCCCCCAGACAATTCTCTAAGTCTCTAAGTTACAGGAGAATGGCTGATCCCCACTGGTAAAAGAAGTTTCCAAATTAGGACTTGTCTAATCAATCAATCAATCAACATTTATTAAGCATTTAATAGATGCCAGGCACTGTACTAAGTGTTGGGATACAAAGAGACAAAATACAGTCTACACTGATGAAATAACAAGCAAATTATCTAGACAGTGGAAATTACCTATATACATAATATAAGAAAGTATGCATTTCTCATAGGATACGTATGAACAGAAGTGAACCAGACAAGTGTTGCATTGCTTCACATTTACCAAAAGTTATTTTTAATTCTAAATGCACAAATATTTTGTGACTTTTAAGAATAAATATTGCATTTCTTCCCATTTTAATTATGACGAGCAAACATAGCTCCATGACTTGTTTTTTGCATCTGCATCTGCCTGCTACAAACTAAGAACTTTATGTTTGGTTCTTGTCTTGTCTCCATCTTCGATTGGTTTTCCAAGTGAGCATCTGCCATCTGTGATGGCAGGCCTGTTTTGTTTTTTTTCTTTTTATTCAAGTCATGTGTGAAAATGTTGATTCACAACAGGCTCTCACATTGCATGAGACCCACTTTTCACAGTGCAGCAGTTTTACTGACTTTTGGGGTAACTATATCACAGTCGCTAATGAGGTAGTGGTAAAGGAGGAAAAGCTATTCCATAAAATTATAGTCAAAAAATTTAAAAAACACTTTATTTAGCTGTGAAACTTTGTTCAACATGTTACTGAAATTTAACTGCAATATGTTTTTGTTTAGACAAACATGATGAAAAACCACGCTGTGGGTCAGAAGGTACTCCATCCTGCACCCAAACCACAGGTTTGCCAGAATGAAGCTAGGATTTCAAAAAGAAGTGTAACTATTATGAAAGGTTGGTACTAAAATATTAAATCCTGTTCTGACCTAATTAGCAAAGGTTACAACGTTTAGAAATGGCATAATGAAAGGGGAACTGCATTTGGAGTCAGACGACCTGGGTTCAAATCCTGGCTGTACCACCTACTACCTGTCTGACCTTAGACAAGTCACTTAATTTCTCTGAGCATCAGTTTCCTTATCTGTAAAATGAGAGGGTTAAACTAGGGAGTTCCTATGCTCTCTTCCAGTTATAAATCTATGATTCTATGAAATCATTGCTTCAGTGTCAAAGATTCTTGATAAAAAAAAAGTCAAAGGAATCCCATGTGAATTTAAGAGGAGAGAAACTGTCTCTAGAAGGGCCAAGATCTGAATTATAAAAAGATGTCGATGAAGTATCAAATGATAAGTCATAGCCAAAATCTTCTGGATCTTTGGAGTTGGTTCAGTTGCACAGGTAACCTCCAAAGCCTCTTGGAGTAAGCCAAGGAAGCCAAATTTCACACCAGGATTCAGGGATCCAATACAGTGGAGCCCTTGGACTAGTGTTTGGTTCCTGGGTTTTTGTGCATTGATGTCAGTGCTTTGGCTATGGAATGGCCTTGCCACTCACAAACCCTCACCTGTTCAGCATATATCCCCAAAAAATTCATTCCCTAGCATGGGATAAATTGCTTTAATATTCAAGGGGGAATTTTTTTTTAAGATTAAACAAATATTCCTTGTAGACTTACTATACATGAGACTTTTTGCTGGAAGATAGACAAAAAAACTTCACTGTAAGGATTAAATAAAATATATAATCCTGAAGGTTTTTTTTTAATTTAAAGGGGTATTGTAGTTGGGTGAATAAGTGGGTTTTTTTTTAGTTGTAAAAGATGTTTTCTGAATTGTTATTGAGTCACGTAATTCAATTTGTTAGGGAAAGTGCCAGTTGTTGAAATCCAATAGTCTAAGTCTCATCTTCTTCAGGCTAAACAAACCTAGTTCCTTTAACCAAAAAGAAGTGGGTCAATCACAACACAAATAAGACAGTATCTGGGCACAGAATAGGTACTTAATAAATACCTGTTGACTTGACTCGTATGGCCCACATGCCTGCTGTAATAATACCCAGCTAATGTTTTAAAAAACCTAAAAGAAGGTACCCAGTACATTTGGTTATGCCCTATGGAGGATTTATGAAAGGACACAGGATGGACGGTTATTTTTATCTGTCGCCTTGGAAAGAATACTCACACTGAGAAGGTAGTTTCACAAATGTTAAAAAAAAAAAGGTTATATTATGGTGGACAGCTAGCTGGCACAGTGGATAGAATGCTGGGCCTGGAGTCAGGAAGATTCATCTCCCTGAATTCAAACTCTGGCCTCAGAATTACTAGCTGTGTGTCCTTGGGCAAGTGACTTAACCATGTTTGCCTCAGCCTTATCTGTAAAATGACCTGAAGAAGGAAATGGCAAACTGCTCTAGTATCTTTGCCAAGAAAAGAGTCACAAAGAGTTGGAAGCTACAACATGACTAATGTGAAAACAGTTTTAATGTGAATGTATTTGTTGAGCCTGTTTCAATTTGTGTGCCATCTTGGGGTAAGGGGAGGGGAGAGATGGGGAAAAAATTTGGAACTCAAAATTTTATGGAAGTGATAGTTGAAAACTAAAAATAAATGAATTTATTAATAAAAAAATTTTTAAAAAACAGAGTTGGAAGGAACTGAAAAATGAAACATCATCATCATCATATATTATGGTAAGCGTGTTGCACAAAATACTAAGAGATCAGATGAGGGAGAGTTCACATCAAACTAGGGGACCAGAGAAGTTACCTACTCTGCATGTATCCTATTGGTATTTATTATATGCCTGTATCTCCCCTATTAGAATATAAGTTCCTTTGAGGACAGGGACTGTTTTCAACTTTCTTTGTATCCCCAGTGCTTAACACAGTGCCTGGTTCTTAGTAAGTGCTTAAAAAATGTTTACTGATTGGTTGATTGACAACATATGGCCATCTATAAGGAAAAATCAAATCTAAGGTACACAACTTTATAAAAAAAAAAACTGAGGCATTTTTTGCTGAGCAACTCTGGCTGGGATTGCTTGTTTAGCAGCCTCAGCATTGCAGAGTGACTCCTGATCTGAGCACAGCTTTGTTTTAAGAAGAGACATTTCCCTTGCCCTAGAGCACCTGACATCTTCCAATGGCCAGAAGTTGTGAATCCCTAAGGCAGGCCCCCAATCTATGCCTGAAGCTGTCTTCAGGCTCTTTCCCTATCTTTACTCTCTTATCACTGAAAAGATTCAATACTGTTGGTCAAGGGCGAGGCTACATTATAAATTAAGAACAGAGAGTGAAAACAGTACTTCTAAATCCTTACTCTTCCCTAGACTTACACCGTTAACTCATTTGGTAGATGCCAAATTCCCTGTGTTGAAATGTTTCTTTCTTCATCCTCTCTACCCTCAAATATTGGAGCAGTTACAAACTAAAGTACATGGAAGAAAATATGATACTGTTGTGTAAAATCTGGATATGGTATTATTCTTTTTGATTCAATCCACTAAATATCTACAAAGCATTTACTGTGTGAAAAGCATAGTTGTCAGAAATAGAGCTGAAAAATGAAAAAGATTTTTAGCCTCAAGATGCTTATGGTATATATAATAAGGAAGGTAAGATATACTCAGCTGAGTAGGATGCAAAGTATAATGTGCTAGGTGCCAACTAAAGGTTCAGGCAAAGTACTATGAGAATTTTGGAGAGGGATGGATCATTTATAGGTATAAGGATTGGTAAAGGTGGCACCTGAGCAGGACCTTGAAGGAACAGAAGGATTTTACAAGATCATAGATTTAGAACTGGAAAAGACAGCAGAGGCCATCTAGTGATTTTATAGATGAGGAAAATGAGACCACAAAAGATGAAATAAGTTGGCCAAAATCACATAATTAGCATTAGAAATAGGATTAGAACCCAGCTCCTCTAACTAAAGAGCTAACATTCTTTCCTCTGTGAGTCCATTTCACACACAGAAGAGAAGGTTGCAGTGTGTAGAGCACTGGGCCTGGAATTGAGAAGACCTAAATTCAAATCCTGCCTCAGATACTTACTAGCTGTGTGACCTTGGGCAAGTCACTTAACCTCTGTTTGCCTTAGTTTCCTGATATGTAAAATAGGAATAATAATAATGCCTACCTTCCAGTGTTGTGGTGAGGATCAATAAGGTAATATTTGTAGTGCCTGGCACATAGTAAGCACTATATGAATGTTAGCTATTATTATTAAAAATCCTGAGAAAATTCATGCATGTGAGACAAGACAGAATGAAATTAAGAAAACTGGGGGCAGTTAGGTGGCGCAATGGATAGAGCTCCAGCCTTGGAGTCAGGAGGACCTGAGTTCAAATCCAGCCTCAGAAACTTGATACTTACTAGCTGTGTGACCTTGGGCAAGTCACTTAACCCCAATTGCCTCACCAAAAAAAAAAAAATCAAATAATCTGGTTTGACTGGAATGTAGAGTGTAGACAGAGAGAGTGGAAACTCTTTGGAGAAGGGCTTAAACGTCAGTCAAAGGTGTTTATATTTGATTTGGTAAATAATGAACACCCACTGAAAGTTTTTGAGCAGAGAAGTCAAGTGATCAGACCAATTGATTAGTAAGATTATTTTGTCAGTGGTGTGAAGGAGAGATGTTCTCAATGTGAACATTTTACCAGTGTAGCTATATGGTAGTGAGACCTGGAACACCATTGCCTCTGAATAACTAAAGATGAGCATGCCAAAGGCACAAGGCATACCCCCTTGAAGTTCACTTGCCCAACTCACACAGCCACAGGAAGACTGAACCCCCAGAGGGGTGGCTATTACTACTTCTAGTGTTCTAGGAGTAACAAGGTAGATGGCTGTCCTCCTAAACAGCAGCTTTTGAGCCCCCACCCATGTGCTTCCTGTTAATCAACCAGTAGACTCTATCCCAAAGACATTTACTCAAATGGTATAACAAGGATAATAGTTACAAAATATTTTCCACTAACATTGAGGGTCTACTCTCCCCCCAAAAATACCCAGAGAATACCTAGAAGAAAAGAGTGGGCACTAATTTAAAGTACAATGGCATTGAGTCCCAAGGGTAAGGAACACACATAGCCAAAACAAATCACAACTCTGTTTCTACCAAGCCTCAATGTCCTTTCTCCAGATGGTTCTCACCGAGTTTACTGCAAGTTGTTCTGCTATTCAGCTGGGCTGCCTCTTTGTGGGGCACATTGTCTCTACCAGACGGACAGCTCAGATGGAAGAAGTATCTGTCTTGGCTGGAGGGGCCAATCTGCTATTGGACAAGTTGCTTGGTGGCTGTCCAGGTTCCTCACCAGGCTCTGCTACTACTGAACTGAGACAGGCAGTTTGCTTAGCTACTGTGCTCTTCTCTAGGTACATTGTCCCTGCTGGACAATGTGGCTTCCTGGGCTTGGGCACCTGCTGGACTTCTTGTGACCTTCAGCCACTGGGTAAGCTGGGAGTATTGCATTCTCATCACCTGGGGTGTTATTTTCTGCTTGACTCTCAGTTTAGAAATGGCAGTCTTTTCCTTGACTCCCTCAAAGCCTAAGTTTTTGAGGTGGCTTATCATGCTCAGGGAAGAGGTGAGAAGACTTTCATCTCCTTTCAACAAATTCTCCCTTGCTGGACAATCCATTCACTATTTACATCACACCATGTTGCTTTAGGAGTTTGACTTCATTACTGTCACCTCCCATCCTCCTTTAAGAATCATAGGCAGCATGACTAGGGACAAAAGTATGACTTCATTCTATGCCCTGGAGGTATGTTCACTCTCCGGTTGATACCTTCATATGTATTAAAATATTCATGCCTGAGGTGAACAGTGTCTATTTTCCATCTTAAGGCTTTCTCTTTTGCCTTTTAACTTCTCTTTCTTTTAGCAATTGTAGACTTTCAGCTTTTGCTAAAACCTCACTGGAGTAGCCTCCTTACATAATCAAGGAGCAACCCCAAAGATTGTTGTTGTTTGTCCTTCATTCTCGAAGAGGACCAAGACATCAGGAAGGTGATCCCATGACTTGCAGACTTGGATTCAAGTGAGGGAGGGCTGTGCAAAGTCACCAGTTTCGCTTTCTCCTCCACAGCCATCTGGACCCAGTGGCAAGATACTGATCAGGACTGGAGATGGCTGGAAGCAATGGGAGACCTTGACCTTTTAAGCTAAGGTCTTTCCGAGGTTTCAATTTTACTGAGGCAATGCCTATTCAGTGATTAAAGCTTGGTAAAAAATAAGGCAAAGAATGGCTTCTTTTACCTAGAAAAAAAAAAAATCTGGGAGGAAAAGAGATATTTCTAAAGAACTATATGACAATAAAAGAAGAGCTAGACCCTAGGAAATAGTGAGGAATGATAATTGAATGGCCAGAGTGCTCCATTGATATTCTGGAGATGTCAAGAGAAAGTAAGGAAAATCCCTTGCACTTTGGGTAGACCCCTATGGCAACTTTTGGGAGAAAATTAACAAAAAGGTTGTGACCTACTTTGTTGGAGGGAACTATTGAATAGGCCTGATCCATTTGAGAATTTGACCAAAATAGATGAGAGAAGGGACAGCCAAGATACACAGAGTAATGAGGGTACCATAGTAGCCCAGATTAGAGGTTATATTTTCCTTAATTAAAATGGTAACATTAGTAGCATAAAGGAAAGGCTGATATGAGAGACATTGGGGATGGAATCCACATGATTTAGGTAACTGATTGAGCATGGGGTTAAAGAAAAAACAGTCAAAAATGACTTCAAGGTTTTAAACCAGTGTGACTGGGTAGGTGGTGGTACAATTAACATATCCAGAATGGCAAGAGAAATGAGTGTCTATGGGTAATGGGTATGTTAGATTTGGGTGACATGTTGCTTAGCTATGCTGAATTTATTATACCCCTATTTTAAATTCCTTGTTATAAGGGATGACACTGGGAAGGTGTGAGGGAAAGCATATTGTTGAAAATGGAGATAATATTAAAAACAGAAGATAAAACATGTCAATAAAACATGTAAAAGGGAAGTGTCAGAGCTTTGGATTTTTTTTTAGGAAGTGGGGGTAGGATATGGATAATGAGTTCAAGTTTGTCCATATAGCATTAGAGATGTGAAATTCAACAAGTCTTGGAAATGTACTCATGGGAGAAATTGAAGTTAGAATTATAGACGTATTAGTCATTGACATGGAAGTGATCGTTTGAAGCCAAAACACAGAAGTCATTAATACTTTAAGTATGTTGTTATTGTTGTTGAAGGTGGCAAAGGAGCACTGGAAATAACAAGCATACATGTTATATCTCCCACTCCCACCCTTTCATTGGTTTGTAAGCCCTTGGAGGGCAGCTTCATTTTTATGCTTGCATCCCTGACCTCTAACATGATGTCTTTCACATAGTAGGTTCTAAATAAATGTTTGTTGAATTAAATATGCATCCATTTTCCCATTCAC
Organism: Vombatus ursinus; assembly: GCF_900497805.2. Taxonomy (NCBI): domain Eukaryota; kingdom Metazoa; phylum Chordata; class Mammalia; order Diprotodontia; family Vombatidae; genus Vombatus; species Vombatus ursinus. Next base: position 12,687,252 of record NW_020954953.1, on the reverse strand, counting down.
TTCCCAAAGCAAACAAATTGGAGGGCTTAACTAATGTCATTCTGAGTCAGTAAAGTTAAATTGAATTCTCATTTAGAAATAAATATGTTGATATTCTGAGTAAAGTCGCTCTCAAGGACAAAAACTCTGGACCTCCATTTCCTACAGTTTCAATAAATAGTACAAAACCCAAGGAGCTTCAAAAATTCAAATCACTCTGTGAACAATTAATGACCAGAAACCCCAATTTCATGTTAATTGGTTTTAATTAAAAATGTTTTTTTTTTCCGTCTCCTTATCTACAAGGGCTTATCGTCAGTATGCTAGGAATCTAATCTTTGAATTCCCTGCATCATATACTGTACCTTTGCAGCTGAATAATAAAGCAAATCTCAGAACAGCACCTGAATGGTCTAATGCAGAAAGGTTGGAGGGAAGGAGGGGAAGGGAATGAAAATTAGAGACACAGTGATTGATACCAAAAGAAATATGCAAGAAAGTCATTTCAGGGAGTTAAATAAAATGGCATTGGCCAGAGGTTCTTACTCCCAAAACAAAGGAAGAGTTGATTTCCTAACCAATTCCACTTGACTGAACCTCCCAAGGTGCCTTCATGTGACTACTAATATTGTAAAGTCACCTAAAAGGTGACTAGGACCACAGGAATCAAGAAGTTAGAGGATAATAAATGAAGCAAATTTTATCAGTTGTCAAAACCTGTAACTTCCCATCCCACAAAGAAAAGAAAGCGGGAAGCATCTGTTTCTGGTTCTGTCCTGGCAAAAGAGAAGCAACATTGCAACATTAAAGAATGAGCGAATTCTGTAGGCTTCAGCAAAAGAAAGGAAGTAATTCTGCTAAATAACAAGTCAGCAACTTGCAAGGAATTTTCCAAGAAGTGTGGCAGTCTTTACCCAAAGTGACTGCATGCTCCTGTTGTGTTCATAACAATTTCACAAGAATTCTGCATTTAATAAATGAAAGGTGATAATTAATCCTTTCAAATAGAATGCTTTGCTCTCACAGTTCTATTTTCTGGGGGAAAAAACTTTTATTTCTGCAAATATCACTCAAGTCATTTGGGGTTCTTTTTGGGGAGGGAGCAAAAGACAGCAATGCTGAAAAACATATTAATTTGCAACTCATCTAAATGCATTTGTTACAGTGGATTTTTGCATACACCAAATCAGCCCTTGTCAGTCAACAGTAAAAAAAACAAAAAACCACCCTCTTCCATCTCTGCCGCTAAGGAATCAAAGCCCTCAACTCATGGCTCATATATACCTATTTTATTTTATTTTTAAATGTTCAGTCAGCTCAGCCTCAGCAGTGGCTCAAGTTTTCCCTTGAGTACTCTAGTAATGATTCTTGCAAGGCAACAGCTGGGAGCCTAAAGATCCGATATATTTCTGGAGAAGCTGCAGTTGCTTAGAAGGTCAGTCATCAAATGAGATTCATTTTTCACCAGAGACAAAGGAGGTGCCAAGGTCTTTTCAATTTGTATTTGTATGGAATTAGGCTGCTTTTGTAAAAGTGATCATGTAAGCTCCAAAACTAAGCTTTGCAACCTTTTTGAAATCATGAAATATTTGTATGCATTTTTTTAAATTCATGGGATTTTGGTTAACAAAAATTAATAAGACGAAATAGTAAATTATCAGTTCCTGGCCTATATTGATCCATATTGAAGCAAGAGTATCAAACATGATCATCATTAATAATGATGATGATGATGATGATGATTAATATTTGGGCACTAAGGATTAAAATGCAGGCTGGGGAAATACAATAAAATTTATCTCCTCTTCACTATATTATAGTAAAGTAGAAAGCACTGGATTTAAAGACACAGGTCCTTGTTTTGAATCCTACCTCTGGAGGTGCACTGGCATGGTGCATGACATATATTTTCAGACTTTTTCAGTGTATTGATGAGTTTTACTGATTTTTTTTTCCTTTAAAAATGTTTGTATATGGGATGGCTCTTAAGGAGAGTTGGGGAGGGGGTATTGGGAGAAAATTTGGTAATGTAAAAAAAAATATGAATAAAAATTAATTTTAAAATGCCACCTCTGATAAGCACTACTTATGTGACCTTGGGTAAGTCATGTAACTTCTCTAGGCCTCAGTTTCCACATCTTTAAAAATGTGAGAATTGGACTAGATGTCCTCTAGGGTCCCTTTCAAGTCAAGGTCTATGCTCAATGGCATTTCTTTTTGTAATTACATTTTTTAAAAATGTAGTAAAGTGTCTGCCTCAAGGTGAAAACACTTATCCCAGTTGTCTTTTGGTGATGCCATTGATTGCAGGAGGAAACAATTGTATTGATAGAATACTAAGGCAAGAGTGTGAGTCAAAAAGATAGGAATGGGATTCCAAAAGCATACTCTTGTAATGAAAAAAGTGCTAAAATTGGAGTACCAAACTCATAGTTATGGGTCCTGAGTTCAAATCATAACTCTACTAATTACTGCTAATTACTCTGTCCATGTGACTTTAGGCATTTCCCTCCATCTCTCTGGCCATCAGTTTCCTTATCTATAAAATGAAGGGTTTGGACTAGATTGCCTCTCAGGTTCCCTTCAGTTCTTAATCTAGAATCCCAAGAATTGTGTGCACTGGAGAGCTTCCACTAAGAGCAGCCTGGGGCCCTCTTCTATTTACTGAAAGAGAGAACAGGCTTAGAAACTGAGAGTCAAATAGCAACAATGAGCAATGACAAAAACCTAGACAGGCAACAGCTATGTAAATCTCAACAGAGCTGCCACTCTCCCAGAGGCGGGGGTGAAATAAATAAAAGAAGAAGGAAGAGACAAAGAGGAAATGAGTATCCCCCCCAAATTTGCCTTTTTTCCCCTTGCTATTTCTGATCTAGTCAAAGGCCATGTGGAAGAGAGGCCCTCCTTCCCCTTTTCCCCCAACACTTATGGAAGGAAGACATTCAAAATGAAAGTTTAACTTCTCTACAACCTATTCTCCAGTTCTCCTCTTTCCTCCTCCCCTACTCACCCCTTAGGGAAGGGGAAACTTTAGACCCTCAACCTTCCAACCTCTATGCCTAATCTTTGGTGGTCAGGTTCATTTGGGGAATACTATCCCTATAGGGTACTGGTTAGTTTGGAGGTTTGTGACATATAAGAAGTTCAAGAGACATAGTTTCTGGGTAATTAATCATTTTATTAATTGTGCTAGCAAATAATTAATGAAAGGGGTCAGTGTCACTCTGGAATGCCAAAGACCCTTCATGGAACCCACTCAACACACTCAACACTATGGGCTTCCCCACTTGGGTGGAGTCTGAATAAGATTGAGGAGAAAGTTAATCCAATTTCATTATCAGCAATGTCCTTCAGATGCTGGCCTGATCTAGTAGAAATTGAGGATATAGGAAGAGAAAAAAACCCTGGATCTCCCTAATAATTTGTTATTTAATAATCATTTCTCTCAGGTTTCTTGCCTTGCCGCCAACCACTTGAATCCAAGCACTTGATTCAAGCGAGATAATATTCTGATGGAGGCTTACTTTGAGCTGGGTTTCAACACACAGGGACCTCATTCATAAGCAGGGGAGAAATGAAGTAACAACATTTTAGAGAGCTTGACCGTCCAGTTTTTTAACTTTCCTTTTTAACATTTTAACTACCTTTCCAAGAACCAAAAAAAAAAAAAAATGCTGAAGAATCCATAAAGGCCATCTTCCTACCCCACCTGCACTACACACATGCCCACAATCTTACCCATATACATTCATACACACACTCTAGGCAGGTCTATACAAGTAGCAAGGCTTTCGGTAAAGCCTGGGGAGTTTTTTTTGCTTGCTTCTCTGTGTATGGAGGGAAACATGACACCTGATTGGTGGAGAGAAGGTTTAGTGTAACACTGTGTAAGGCACTGACTGAGTTGGTGCCAGAGATTCTTTGGCAGAGACAGGTAATCAGAGGACACTGGAGACAGGGTGGAGAATGACTCAATAGGAAATCAGCCCCATGACACCTCTGGATTTGCTTGAAACTCTACAGCAGGAGCTCTTTAACCTTTCCGGTACTATATATCCATATTGGCAGTCTGGTAAAACCTATGGTGGCTTAGTAGGCCCTGGAGTCAGAAGGACCTGAGTTCAAATTTGACCTCAGACGCTTATTAGTTGTGTGAACCTGGGCAAGTCATTTAATCTTCCTTGCTTCAGTTTCCCAATCTGTAAAATGTGCTGGTGAAGGAAAAGGCAAACTACACCAGTGTCTTTGCCAAAAATCCCCAAATGCGGTCACAAAGAGTCAGATCCAACTAATATCAACAATAACAACAACAAAAAATCTATATAACTTCTCTGACTTCTGTTTGTGCTTTGCTTGGATAAATGAGCTTACTTACTATTAACTATTTGTGATCAGCTTTTGTGTAAGCAGTATTTGGTGGGAAAATGCTATGTTGGTCATTTTAGTAAGCTAAGAGCTTCCCTACACTTTAAGAGCAATTATGGCTTCTAAGGCAGACTTATTCTCCTAGACTACTACTATTTGGAGGGACAGATAAATATAATTTGAGCCAAATACTACTCATAAAGATAGGTCAGGGAGGGAACAAGTGCTCAGTCCCTATCCTGCTCCCCTCAAGGAAGATATCTCAGTCATCTTTGGAGAGCTGTGGGCCAGATTCCTGAGACATCTATCCAAGCCACTCACAAGCCACATCTCTACATTTAGACATTCCATGTGGTTACACGTATCTCATATCCATAAATGGTATTGTAAAAACTGCTGAAATCTCTAGAGTATGAAATTTTGTTCAATAACACATCCCAATATTTAACAGTCTTAGCAGCCAGAATGTTCTCAGCGTCAAAGGAACCAGGAGATAGTGTTGGTGGTAGGTATATAGGAAATTTAAGCATAAGACTGTTAGTCTTGGCTCTTCTTTTGCTTTGAGTGAGGAAAGAGGGTACAGTCAATGAACTCCAGGTAAGCTATGAGAGAAAAATAAACCTGGGAAGGGAGGAGAAAAAAGGGGGAAGAAAGAAAAATCTGGTTGAAAGATAATTATTGCTTATCCTGAGGTAAGGGAATTGGAAATGGGGAGGGAAGAGGTAAATTGGGAAGAGGAAGGATCAAGGGTTTGCCGGGCCTTGTTCAGTGGGATAGTTGTAGGATTTCCTTTTCTTTTCTGTACCTTCAAGCTGAAGGAAAAAATGAGAAACCAAGACAGGTACCCATGCAAATATTTGGGGTCCATATTTAAATTCCCTAGAAGTAAATTGAAACACTATTGTTTCTTCCTCTCTGGCCTGTTCACCGCACACCTACTCCCACCCCCAGAAAGATACTTAGGACCTACAAGTCTGCTTTCCCCTGATGCAAACTTGCTTGGCACAATTTAATTAAAGCTTCTGGAATTCTAGAAGCTGATAAGTTCTTATAAAATATTATTACAGTATGCATTAATCAAAACAATGGTGAGTCACTTTTTTCCCCATATGAAATGTCTCCTATAATCTAGGCATTAGAATAAAAAGAAAGGTGGACAAAGGTGAAGATTTATAATAAATAATGATTTTGCACACTGAACAAATACCAGGCATATTATTACCCAGAATAACTATAACAACCACAATAGAGCCTTATTGTTCAGTTGATTTAATAGTCACATGAGAGACTAAAGGATCCTATTAACTCCTCTTAATGCCAAATGAAAATTTTAAGAAGCTATTATTTTTGTGACTAACAAGCAATACATAAAATAGCAGAGGAAAAAAAAAACAAAGAAACATAGCTCAGGATCAGGCTCCAAATTTTATTGCATGACAGGATTGAGTTGGGAATCAGCAAGTCCCATAAACTAAGTTGAGAGTTGACTGGAAACGTAGGTCTCTTGGACATCCGACAAAAAGGTATGATTTTCCTCCTGCTATACAAGCTGTACATTCTACATAAGCCTACCTCCTTTTCTAGAGTAGATGTGAGCCCCCCAAAGTGTATGTCAATTAAATATCTTGCATCAAATTCTTTTAAATACAAAGAAGGCATTTGAAATTTAAAGGGATCCTTTGGTGAATCTCTTTAGTAGTAAATGATCTTCTTTCAAGGTGAATTGCATTTCAGTTATTCTGTCTGATACATGGGAGTTTTCATTAGATAGATAAATAGATAGATAGATAGATAGATAGATAGATAGATAGATAGATAGATAGATAGATAGATAG
>NW_020954953.1:12621774-12681063 GCF_900497805.2 Vombatus ursinus | reverse complement strand
TAGATAGATAGATAGATAGATAGATAGATAGATAGATAGATAGATAGGTGAGACAGAGACAGAGAAACAGAGACAGAGTAAGAGAGAGACAGAGAGAGAATGCATATATTTAGCACTTACTGTGAACCAGGGACTGTGCTAAGTGCTAGGAATATGAATACAAGCAAGCAAAATACTTCTTCCTCTAGAGGCTTACATTGTAATGTGGGAAGACAACATATAAAGGGAGACTGCGAGAATATGTGTAAAGCAGGAAGGAGTGGAGCAGGCCTAGAAATGGTGTAAAGGCCTGGGCTCCACCAAGATAAGGCAAAAACTTATATATCAGAAATGAGAGACCCAGAGAGAGATATCAAGTTCCCAGTGCAGTAGCTCTTAAAGTGTGGTCCAGGAACCCCTCAGAATTCATGAAATACTTTCAAGAGGTCTTTGAGGTCAAAACTATTTTCATAATAATACTAAAATGATGTAATTTCTAATATTGTAAATGTTGAAAGATATATAATGAAAGCTTTTTGTGGTCCTCAATATTTTTAAGAATGTAAAAGGGTTCTGAGACCAAAAAGTTTGAGAATGGCTGCCCTCAAGGGTCTCAGACCTATGGAAAAGAATAATGTGTACAGATTGGTAGATAATGGTAGATAAGCTTCCTCCTCCAGGTTTAGTTACAGCTTTTGTCTTTTGAAAATTAGGTCATGTGAGGAATGGCAAAAGTTAAGAGGTGAGAACTAGACAAAGGTCCATAGAGTCAAAGCTATGGTTTTTCCAGTAGCTGTGTGTGGCTATGAGAGTTGGAGCTGAGCACAGCAGAATTGATGCGTTCAAATTGTGGTGCCAGAAAAGACTTTTGAGAGTACCTTGGACAGCAATAGGATCAACAGTCAATATTTAAAGAAATTAATTCAGGCTATTCACTGTAAGGTCAAATCCTGAAGCTGAAACTTAAATACTTTGACCATATAATGAGAAGATGGGACTCATTGGAAAAGACCCTGGTGTTTGGAAAGATTGCAGGCAAAAAGAAAAGGGGATGGCAGAGGATGAGATGGATAGATAGTATCATGGAAACAACAGACATGGACAGATTTCAAGAGACAGTGAAGGATAGAAAGTGCTGTGGCCCATGGGGTCATGAAGAGTCAGACATGACTGAATAAATGAACAACAAAAATAGTTCGGTCTCTGTGACTGTCAATTTCTTTTGAGATATCATGGTATAGCACACTTGGAATCAGGAAGACCTGGATTTTAATCTTTTTCTTTTTTTCTTTTTTTTTTTTTTTTTTGGTGAGGCAATCGGGGTTAAGTGACTTGCCCAGGTGTCTGAGGCCAGATTTGAATGCAGGTCCTTCTGACTCCAAGGCAGGAGCCCTATCCACTGCGCCACCTAGCTGCCCCCACTGGGTTTTAATCTCATCTCAGACACTGACTAGCTATGTGATCCTGGATGATTGGTTACCTACAGTTTCCTCATCTATAAAATGAGAAGGTTGGACTCTTTCATCTCTAAAGTCCCTTCCATCTTGAGATCTGTGATCTTACAAGCATGTGACGACTAGGCTATGTCTTATTTCATCATACTTCTGGTTTGTATCCCTAGTGCCTAGATCAGTAGCTATAACTTAACATGCATTTACACCATCATGTAATAGAAAGAAGACATGACTTAGAGATTATTGGAATAAAGTCCCAGTTCAAATACTTACTAGCAATATAACCATAGGCAAGTCACTAATATTTCTGCAACTCAGTTTCCTCATCTGTAACATGGGCATGTTGCACTTTAAGCTCTGCATCTATAAACCTACAAACATTTTAAATCCAAACATGTAGAAAAGAATACTCAACCACAAGGAAACTTAGAGTTAAAATTCTCTGGCTGCTGCTTCCTCCCTATCTGATCTTAGGTAGATCATTTTACCACTTTAGAGTTCAGTTTTCCAACTATAAAATGAAGATGTTAGGCCAGATGTCACTTAAGTTCTCTTTCCAGCTATAATCCTGAAGATAGGGTGTCCCAAAAGTCTAATGGCAGTTATAAGGTTTTTATAAGAAGCCAACTGATCTTTCTTCCCCTGCATTTCCACAGAAGACTAAACTCAGGAAAGGATTTCTTGAGTCCAGGAATCAAGAACAGCTGTGACTTTTTCATCCTGGGAGCTCTTTAAAAGTAGAATCTATAATAGACATAAATGTAATGTCCAATAATTTTTATTTTCAAAAATTAACCAAATACCTAGATAGCAGTTCATGTGAAAAAAAGATCTAAGGTTCTAAGTAACTTTAAAGTCATCATTAGATTATAATGTAGTAAGGTAGTTGCTGAAAAGAATAGCAAGATTTTTCAGTTGCATTAATGGAAGTATGACTCCACTGCCTCCCCAACCAAGCCTGGGGTGTATTTTCCTGAAGGAAAGTCCTGTGATGCTGGGTTGTTGTTGCTGTTTGGCCTTTGCTTTCAAAGAGGACCAATGACATCACAGGATGATGTCTTGATTTGTGAATGAATTAGATTTAAGTGAGGCACAGTTGCACAAAGTTGTCAGTCTCGCTCGCTCTTCCTGACTCATGGATGTCCAGTAGCAAGACAAAAGTCAGGACAACTAGCAATGGCCAGGGATGCAGTAATTGACCTTGGCATCTTCAATGTCTGACCAAGCTCTAAGCATCCCACAATGCCAGTTTTAACCACTTTCATGGCTGTTGGAACAAATTGTTTTCATTCGGCCATTCTGCCAGGTGGCAGACATGCTTGGGGTAGACATCCCTCTAACTCATGGGTGATGTTGAGCGCAGTGTGGGGGGAAAGAGTCATGAGGCCTGATAAGTTGAGAGACCTCTAACCCCACTACATTTTCTAAGTGTGAAGAAACTTTGAAGAAGGGAGTTTAAGAGGGATAGGTAAGGGAATCAAGGTGCAAATTTCTGAATGGGAGATGGAAAATGTGTGGGGAAGTCAGACCCAAACATGTCCCTTGACTTGCAGCACCAGCAATGCTGGTGGATGCTAAAAGGAGACTCCCCAATCTCAAAGTTCTTTGGTTGAGCTGAGATTTTATCTCATTCCTTGTTGAAGAGATTATTTACTGTCATGTATTCATTTTCATTTTGGCAGCTGGGTGGAGGATGGACTGGAGGGCAGGGAGGCACATGGCAGGTAGACAAACCAGCAGGCTATTATAAGATATGGCTAGTGAGTGGCTGAAGACCTGAATTTAAATTCCATCTCAGACACTTACTAGCTGTGTGACCCTGGACCTCTCTTAACCTCAGTTTATTCATCTGTAAAAGGGAGATAATAATAGTACCTACTTCACAAGTTGTTTGTGACAATCAAATGCATATATAAATAGTGCACTGAAAACCTTAAAGTGCTATGAAAATGCTAGCTATTATTAATATTAATTTTAAAAATAGGATCTAATTAATCCAAAAAATAAGATTTAATTAATTTAAAAAGCAGGATTCATCTATTTTTAGATGAAGCGTAGCCCTGGATGAAATGATGAATCTGGATTTTGCTAGAGGTTCAAGTACTAGTACCTTCACTGCTAAGGATATTTGATGCTTGGTGGGAGGGGGAGGTTGCTTTCATATTAAACAAACATGGAGGCCTAGAGCAGATTTGGAGAGGGATACACAGTCATTCCTTCCCTCCCTTCCCCTGAAAGCAACAGCTGAATTCCAACAGATCTTTGCCTGTTCTGTGCTCCTCTTCTGATCCTAATACTAATCCCGGCCTAGAGCCAGCAAATTGTTCCAATCTGAAATCAAAACCACAAACGGCAGCTGTTTTCAACCTTAGCCCTACCATGGAGCCTCACAAGTGGCCAGCTAGGAGTTGAAAACAGACTCTATTCTTTTTCTTTAAAGCAGTTGTCACACTTGTCCTGGCTTTGTGAAGGGTTGGGGGTGGGAGTGGGGGTGGAATCTAGAGCCAGTTGGGAGTTATAATCCTAAACCTAGACCACAGCCAGTCCAGGGCCCACATCAAGTTTGAAGCCTGTCCAAATGTTACCCTGCTACTGCAGCTGTCTCTCCCCATACTCTTAACTGAAACCCAACAGGAGCTCATCATAATGCAGTTATGTGTTTCAGGGAAAAAAATAAAAGGAGGAGAGGGGGGAGAGCTCATCCCCATCTGGCATAAGCAGAATATCCTCTTTGTCATAGCCTGCTTTGCCTATAACATGAAGAAAGTGGAAATGAGCTAAGATCTCCGAAAAGAATATGTTAGGTTGGACCATACACAATGCAAGCATCTAAATGAAACAAGAGGAAAATCATGTGCTTCCACAAAATGCTATTCATCTAAATTGATCTACAATTTAATTCAGCAACTATTTATTAACCACCTACTGTGTAAATGGCAATGTGCTAGCAAATTGGCAAGACAAAGATTTTTTTTTTTGGCTAGGCAATGGGGTTAAGTGACTTGCCCGGGGTCACACAGCTAATAAGTGTTATGTGTCTGAGGCCATATTTGAACTCAGGTACTCCTGAATCCAGGGCCGGTGTTCTATCCACTGCGCCACCTAGCTGCCCCAAGACAAAGATTTTTTAAAGAAAGAAAGAAGAAAAAAAGGCAACATGTCCTACCCTCAAAGAGTTTACATTCTAGGTCATAAATTTTAAACTTGAAGAGACCCCAGAGATTGTGGGGTCCAAACCTCTCCTTTGACAGATAGAGAAACTGCTTCATAGAGAGCTTAAGTCAATTGGAGAGGGTCAGAGTAAGTATCAGAGGTGTGGGAATCCCAGTCTTCTTGGCTTCAAGTGCAATGCCCCGTACCCTAGGATGTCACACTTCCCCCAGTCCCCCAAAGCAGTGTGAAACCATCTAGGAATTGGGTTAGGTAAATAAATGGTAATGAAGAACAGCATACAAGGAAAACTGGCTACCAGTTAATCCACCACAGGGAGGTTCTTGGCAAGGAGCATTCTGGGGATGGTGGGTGGTGGTCTCTGAGGGACATTGATCTTTGTTGTTTGTTGCTCATCCTTCATTCCTGAAGAGGACCAATGATGTCAGGAGGGTGATGTCTTGACAAGGAATCATATTCAGAAAGGTGTTCGGAGGATAAATGAATGCCTACAGAGAACTTTAATTTTAAAAAAAAAAAGGTAAATTATTGCCTACTTCTTTATTTTAATGGAAATTTGATTGCAGTATTTCTGGGTTTCGGGTGTTTCTTCGGGTCACCCAAGAATACGACTCTTCAGAGTATTAGTTGCTCTGTCTTTCAGAATCTCTTAAAATCTAAGCCCTGGTAAACAGGGTGGGCTTCCTCTTTCCAATTCCTATGACACTTCATTTAAGATGAGCAATAACCTAAGGGGTTGAAAGAAAGCCTCCTCCCAAAAGAATACATTCTCTTGAAGCTTAAACAAAGCATATACCAATGTTCAATGTAGGAGAAGTGACAAGAAATTCTGAAAACAACTTAAAATTCTTTATAAAGCTGACAGGACTGAAAAGGAAGTGGTGGGGGTAACTCTTTGCTGCCATCAACTTTTCTGGGAAGAAATCCTTAGATGCCAATTCCATAAATAAGCTTACTTTTTTTTTTTTTGGAAGAGAAACTATAAGATATGCAAATGAAATAAATGCACCTCCAGAAGAGTTAAAGTTTTCTACTGAGTATTTTGGGGAAGATAAGTACCGATCACCCTCCTTCCAATCATATTAGTTCCAAATAATCAACAGTTCTCCAGACACCCAAGATTTTTTTTCTTTAACCCTTTATGGCTTGGATATTTGCTTATTGACAAGACACATTAGAAGTTTTTACATAGGAAAGAAATTAACTTTTTCAGTGTTTGTTAACGATACTTACTGTTGACGGAATTGCAAGCCTCAATATGTCATTCCATATTCTTTGAAGCAGGCATATACATTTATAGATGACATTTAGGTTTATATGCATATGTGTATACATATAATTATGGGCATGTGTGTATATATGTGCATACATAGAAAGACATAAGAATAGAGACTGAATGTGTGATTTTATTGGTATAGGGAACTCCTGGGTGAAGAAACTGCCTTAACTGATGCAGGTTGGTATCTTCTTTGCTGCTTATAATGTTAGAGTTGCCTAGAGCACTAAGGGGTTAAATCACTTACCCAGGGTCACACCAATGAATGAATGAGTCACTTATTAAGTACCTACTATGTGCAAAATATTGTGCTAAGTGCTAGAGATACAAACAGAAAAAGAAGACTTCCTTCTCTCAGAGTTCACATTCTAATAGGGGATACAACACATAGCTGCAAAGCAGATGGAAGAGTGCCCTGATCCTTAGGGTACAGTGGCAAAGCAGATGGTCATGTTGTTTCTCTAATGTCATTTCCACTGATAAAATCATATCATTTTCTGAGATGAGCCATCTGACAGTGCCAAAGACTTAGGTGGCAAGAACGTTCTTCCTTGATGCGATCAGCCAAGCATCCTATTAAATCAGTAGCATCTACATTTATCTTTTTGATTGTGAGATGTGGGAGACACCAGCACAGGAACAATCCAGCATGGAGTGACCTTATCAAAGAAGGTGCTGTGCTCTATGAGCAAAGCAGGATTGTGGTGGCTCGAAAGAAACAAGATGCACAAATTTGGAGACATGTCCACTCCAAATGTTCATGTGGACTATTTGTGCCCAACCTGTGGTAGAGCTTTCTGAGCTCAGACTGGTCTGACCAGCCACAGTCAGACACACGGCACCTTGATCCCAACATAGTGATGTCATTTTGATCCTCTTCCTGAACAAAGGACAAAAACCACCAACCACCATTATGTGTTACATATCCACATGTTATCTTGCTGCTCAGTTATTTTCAAATGGATATGTGATCTCACTGATTCAGAAGGTCTCCCCAGTAGTACAGATTATACTCATGCTTGGATTTCTATGTTACCTCATAAGATTAACAGAGAGTCCTCTCAATGTGCTGAAGGTATTCCTGAATTGCTGCTGACATTACAAAGGTGACAACTGAGCACTCTGGCTGTCCCTCCCTTGCACCATGTAATGAGTCAGTCTGCTATCTTTATCATACAATTTCCTGATCACATTCCAAATCTTCAAAGTTCCTTTTTGGTTTTATGTTGCCACCTATTCTCACCCAATGTTCACCTCTCTGTTGCCTGCTGTGCAAATACTCATTTGTAATTCTATAGAGGTAATTTATTCCATGTCTTACTATAATATAGCAACATTGGCAGAACGTTGTTATTAAAGATGAACCCTTTGCTTTTGTGGGAAGCTTGGAGTCAGTAAAGCAGTTTCATAATTTTCTGAAGGTAAGTTAATCTGCTTTCCTCTTTTTCAATTCTGGGCCCAATTTGTTGTCCATTTGTACTGTGTGTCCTGCTAGACAAGCTCCATAAGTTGTACATCCAAAAGCATTTTGAAATCTAGGCAACAGATATTATTTGTCCGCTTAGTCTTTCCCACTGTATAATCAGGCCAAATTCCATTAAATGATTACAGATTTTCTTGCCTATTCAATGTGGAGGGAGGAGGGGGAACAGAAGGAAATAACTGAAAATAAATAATTGTTAAGTGATTACAGATCTATTCCAGTAGCTTCTGTAATGTTATTTGGGTTCATACAATCAGCCAAATGTTGCCTGAAATCAGCAGCATCTAGAGGACCTTACCTTCTACAGTGAATCAATCAATCCCTCCTTAACCTGGGGTCTGTGCAGTACCTTTTCCATCACAGTACTGGATTCCTTTGGTGAATCTTTCTGTTTTATGCTTTGCCTGATGTTCGTGATCAGAAGGTAATTAAACACAGTGGTTTCTATTGTTACATCTTCCAGGGAAGCTTGAATGATTTTGATATATGATATGTTTCATAGTAAAAGAATCTGTGTGGCAGTGTTTTGATCTACAGAATCAAGTGCTTTTTCATATCCAAACAATAAGAATAATGGAATTGTATATTCTCTATATCTTTCAGTTAACGGTGAAAAGTTAAAAATGCTGGGTGGGGTTGTGCATACCTATAGTCTCTGCTGCTCAGGAGGCTAAGGCTGGTGGATCACCTGAATTCAGGAGTTCTAAGCTATACAAGTTCTACTGGGTATCCATCCTAAGTCCAGCACTGATCCAGTGAGGCTCCAGGAGTTGGCTGCCATGCTGCTGAAGGAGAGGTGAACTGGCCCAGGTGGGAAATGGAACAGTTCAAACAAAGCTTTGATACCAACCAGTAATGGGATTCCAGCTTAGGGGAGACGTTGTTTTTGTTGTTGTGTCTTTTCAGCCACGTCCAACTCTCCATGACCCCATTCGAGGTTTTCTTGGCAAAGATACTGGAGTGGTTTGCCATTTCCTTCTCCAGCTTATTTCACAGATGAGGAAAATGAGGCAAACAAGGTTAAGTGACTTGCCCGGGATGATACAGCTACAGATTTGAACTCAGGAACATGAGTCTTCCTGACTCCAGGCCTGGTACCCTACCCATTGAGCCACTTAACTGTCCCTTAGGTCAGATACAGAGACCCAATTAAAAAAAAAAGAGTAAATATGTGGTCCATAGTTGAATATTCTTTGAAAAGGCCAGTTTGTTCCCTTGATTTGTGTATAGATAATTCACAAAGATTTTATATACATGGGAGAGAAGATATATAGGTCACTAATTACTGAAGGAGTTTTTTTCACCTTTTGGGAGGATTAATTAGGTCCAAGATTTTTTTTCGACATTTTTGTTATCTTCACTCCTTTCAGAGGAAAAGATATACTTTATATATGAATTCCTCAATGCCTTCACAACTGCATCACTTCCAGAATAGATATAATTCATAGTATACATACATATATAAATTCATATATATATAATTCAAGTGAATACTTGCTGCAATCTGAATCCTTTCCCCTCCTTTCTTATTTTTTAAGGCCTTTTCTACCTTTCTTATTTTTTAGAGCCATTTCTACTTCCTCTATAAACACATCTGGACTATGACATCAAAATCTAAGTATGGTTCCACTGTTCTTGATGGAGAAAAGAATCTGTTAAAATGACTTTTACAAATCTTATCCATTTTTCTTTTGTTTCTGGTCCTTCTTCCATTTTCATCCATAAATGTTTTTGATAGGACTTGCCTTACATGAATATGTACCAAGCTTTCTTTTCACCTTTTTTACTTCTACTGCTCTTCCCTGCTTTATGAAGCAATATTATTTATAACTGTCCATCCTCCTACGTAAGATTTTGTAAATGAGTTTACATTCTAATTCAATGTTGCCTTTGGCAGCTATTTCTCTATTTGGAATATAAGTCAGCTGTTTGCTGACTAAGGTACTTCATCAGGCCCTTTTGATCTCCTTGCTTTGGCAATTAATTTACATTGGTAAAACTTCTGGATAAAAGTAGTATAGGCATTGTGAACTCCATTTCTGTGTTATAGTCCCCATTTTTTTTAAATGTTCAGTTACTTGATTTAATAGTTCTGGGCTAAGTTGTTTGAGCTGTATGGCATATCCTTTTCTTGTTATTATTTTTTCTTCTTTCTTACTAATTCTGATCTTGCCTCTGACAAGTTGATGATCTGACTGTACACAGACAGCTGACTCAGGAATAACTCCCACATCAATAACAAGTCTTTTTCTGTCTATCAAAATATAATCTAGTTAGTTCCTTATTGTGTTATTTGGTGTTCTCCATGCCCAACACCTATTTTGTTTCCAATGATAGTGTTTATGATATCAGAGGCACGAGGCTTCTTGTAATCTATTTCCTCTTTGGCCTCTCTCATTCCTTCTTCCTAAAGCATGCCTTCCCATATTTTTCTCCCTATATTCACCTTTTCCACCTTTTGCCCTGAAGTCACCACATATCAGAATACATGCTGAATTATTTTGGAAGATCTTATCAAATTCTTCATAAAATTTCTGTACCATTTCATCCTTAGCAACCAATGTTGGTACATAAATTGGATTCCTTGTGTGGTGGTCTTCTTGAAAATATTACATTTATACTACAATACATGATGAACAAATATTCCATAAAATAATGTTTTGGCACTTTTGGGCATGTGATAAAACTCACTCTACCATCCCCTCCCTTTTTTTTTGTCTTTCCAAGAGGTCTCTTTGAGCCATTCTTCTATCTATCTGCAACTTCTTTCTTCTGGTTTTGTTTATAGAAAGAATGTCAAAATTGATGTAACTAAGCTCCTATAAAAGTACAACCACTCATTGGTCATTAGAAAAGTGTCTCATATTTAGGGTATCAATATTCAAATTAAAGTTTATTGATCATCTAAAACCTGTGTGATTTTCATCGTCCTATGCCCCCTTTCCTGCCACTCCTATACTGCCATTGTGGAAGAGGAAGGGGATTGCAGAGGATTGCAGTAATATTTCTTTATTTCATGTGTTGCCATCCCACCATACCTCAACCCAAAAAAATCATTCTCAAGTGGCCAATTCATTGGTGATGTTCCTCTCCCTGGTTATCCCAGTTGGCCCTCGGAAAACAGACTAGGTCTTCCTCTGCTTACAGGCTTTCCAGCATGGTAGGAACTGACAGACATTGTGCTCCACTGGCATAACCTTCAAGAAACCAGGACTGGTCACCTTCACACCTCCACACAGGGCGAAACATTGAAGCATCGGAGTAGGACGTTGCAGAGGATTATTTTGTTAAATACATAAAAATTTAACATGCATAATCCAAATAACAACATTTCATGAAATGAGTTTACACAACTCAAAAAAGCAGATACCTTCATTCATGCAAAGATAAACCTTGCAAAGCAAACATCCTGACTGCAGCCTAGTTGAAATGTTGTGGTGAGAGGCACACAATTCTCATATGGTTCCTTTGAAGACAAGATCTGGCCAAACCCCAACTAGATTTTCCAAATTTCTTGAGGTTAGGCACTATTTCAATTCTTGTCTCTGTATACTCAGTGTCTAGCACTGTACCTAATACATAATTGGTGCTTATAAAAATGCTTCTTGAATTGAATTACTGATGGAAAATCTTCTTTTATTTCCTGTCATAATGTAGATAGATACAGAAGGAAATGAATCTTACTTTGTTCTCTTTTATCACCTTCTACCACCAAATGACTTTGTACTTACACACACACACACACACGCACGCACACACACACATGCACATGTACATCACTGAATTCTAAGATAAATCTCCAGTTTTTAAAAAATAAATACTTCCCTGAGAATCAAGACTTTCATTCAAACTCTAGTAAATTCCCTGTTTAGCAATCATTCTGTTGTTGAAAGAATCTGAAGGAATTTCATTCCTTATAAATTTCATGAGATTCTCTTATAAAAATTTATTACATTTTTATTACTTTGTACATAAATTTACTTTCTGTGTGTGTGTGTGTGTATGTGTAAATACAAAGTAAATAAAATGCATGTGTAATGACAGTTCACAGAATATTTGCAGATTCTCTCTGCCTGTTTCTAGCCAATTATATGTGTATGACAGTGCTCTGGGTACTAGGATCTTTGAAGTGATGAAGCCTGCTGCTCTGGCCCTGGATGACTCATCCCTGAAAGGACTTTGTACTTTAGTATGATGAGACAATTCCAGGTTGGTCCCTTGGTTCTCTCCTTTGCCCTATGACAAGAACAGGGAAAGAAGGTGCTTCATCGGTTAAAAAGGAAAGACAGCTTCTGGCTCCCTTTCTTCCTTTGACTTTCCTGTGTGGCAAGCAATATTCTTTGTCACTAGACCTTCTTCTGATGGTCTAGAAAGATGGGCAGCAAACTTTCACACTATCCCACTGCTCTTTCCACGTGGAGCACAGACTCAATTGGACAAGTGTGCACCTGGGCCTCAAGCTGCTTTTTCTCTTTCTTTTTCTGAATAAGCTACCAAATATTCTCAAGTTTAGAGGTGACCCTATGAGTTTGAAGGGCTCTTGGTACACATATTGGAGCTGACAGGCAGCCAGGAGAATTCCTCCACCACAGAAAATAACCATCAGCACAAGTCATAGATCAGGAGCTGTATAGACTGTACAGAGTTAAGAGGAAATGTGGAATACCTAGGTATTGGGCTAAAAATTGCTTTATATTCTGATCTAGATTAATTATTAGTTTTTCAAGAGATTATAAAAATAGTTTTAAACCACTGCTGAATCCTATTTTCATTCATTACATCAGTGTATACTGTGTCTTTTGTGTGTAGGAAATAAATAGCTATCTCTTACTTCATTTATATTGTAAAGAGTCTTTTGACACTCCCCTTTGGAGAGACCTAGAGACATGAGCCAAAACCTAAATTAAAATAAAAATCTCTCCTGGAGCAATAGGTAAGTTTTTAACAAAGCAAAGGTGATGAAAAAAGAGGTTTAAATACTCCCCTTAGAGGCTAGGTTCCCTTAGACTACATGTATAAGTCCAAGGCAAACGAGAAGGAGTGGGAAAAGTCCCCTAGTCCTTGTAAGCCTAGTAGTAGTTCTTAAAGTGTTGTATATATGATGAGTGTGTAGAGTACATACAGAGGCCGCTATAATAATGAAAATATCAACAGCCGGGTAGAAAGGCTACACACACACACACACACACACACACACACACACCCATTTTGTTGTTGTTACTGTTGTGTGGTTTCAGTCATGTCCAACTCTTCATGAACCTATTTCGGATTTTCTTGATGAAGATACTGAAAAGTGGTTTGCCATTTCCTTCTCCAGCTCTTTTTACAGATGAAGAAACTGAGGCAAACAGAGATAAGTGACTTATGAAGGGTCACACATCTAGTAAGTATCTGAAGTCAGATTTGAACTCAATACTTCCTAACTCTAGGCTCCCCACTCTATCCACTGTGCCCCTTAGCTGCTAGTTATGTGTGTGTGTTTGTGTGTGTGTATAAGGTATGTGTGTGTATATGTGCACATATATACATATACTTATATACTTATATGCATGTACATAAATGTATTAATTTGCCACCAGCTGCTGTACCTGATTTCAACTCCATCCTCATTTTCATAATGCCCCACCCTAGATAAACTCATCATCAGGAAACTCATCATCATAGAAATTAATTCAGCTTTGCTACTGGCACCTTCTCCTCTTCACTCACAGACCTTGTCATCATCCCCCTACTCAATCTCCAGGGGTTTCCTATGGCCTGTAGGATCCACTATTTCATTTAATCTCATTGTTTTCAAAATGTTAATATTTTGTATAGATTTTATAATGCAAATGAGTTGCTTCTGCTTTTCTGTTTGAAGGGCTCCTCCCAGAGCCTCCCTTTATGGAGGGGTCCAAATGTAACCATCTCTTCACTGGTCACCAGCTATTCTACTTGGCTTTGAATACACAATCAGAACATTTTTGGAATCATAAAATATTGACTTATCTAGCTACATATTGTACTAGCTGCTCCAGTCAAATGCAATCTCCTTGAGGGCAGGGACAATTTAGATGTTTATCTTTGTGGTATTGGCACCTAGCAACATCTGACAAAGTGTGTATTCTTAACAAATGATTATTGAATGTCAGAAATTAATTTTAGTAGATATTCTGCTTTCCTTCTCACTTTTAAGTGATCCAGGAGTCTGTTTGCATTTGAAATCAAGGAAGGAGATCTTGTCATATAGTTCTGAATTAATTACGGAAGGTCGGACAAGTGCCACATCTACCACGGTGGAGAACAATTTTTGCCATCATTTCTTCAGACCACTGCTACGTAGAAGCCTGCTCGAACTATTTTGAGAGAGTTAAATTTTCAGCTTGCTCATTAACAATTTAGAAATAAGCAACCAATACAAATCAAGTTTTGATTTTTTTAAACTGTCTATACTTAAGAAAGTGATGGAGCAAATAATAATGCAGATTAGACTTAAAAGTATGTGATGCTTACATTTTTTTTTCAGAGAGCTGGTTGTTAAATGTTTACTAGCACACCCCTACTTCAGGTTCAGAAGTCACAATATACTTAACCAGTCTATCCATACTTACGTTATGCTTAGATATAATTTAACAGTGGGCTACTTCAGCCCCAGATTCTTTGTTAGGAAGATTCTCTTGTGATCTAGAAGTAGAGGATTCTGATGTATCAAACTGTTGTTACTTCTATAGTAAGATACCACTCATCATCAGATTTATCATTACTGAGCTTGTATAGGGGAAGTGGGCCAAAGGTGGTAGGGAGGGGGAGAGCACACCAACCAGATAGGCTAACATATTGGTCTATAATCTTCTTAGCTGAAAGTTTCCTTCTTGCCCTTTCACAGAAAGAAAATAAAAGTTATTGATGGAAGGAAAAATATTAGTGAATAAATATTACTGGAAGAAAATGTTATAAATCTTCTACAAAATGTACTAATTCCAGGATATATTTCTAGTTATAAAACTCAGTTCAACACACTTTATTCCATTATAACTCAATGGAAATAAATGTATATTTACTAACAAAAAAAGAAATAAATTCGAATCCAATAAAGATTTATTAAGAACTCTCTGTGTTCAAGGCATTGTGCTACACAATGGGCATATAAAGCATTTAAAAAAAAAAAAAGATAGTCCTTGCTTTCAAATAGCTGACAGTCTTCTGGAAAAAGAAACAGTATTTAGACACTTTGTGTGTATGTGTGTGTGTGTATATGCAGACACACATGTGTATGTATATATATCTATGTATATGTATATATAGTATCTACATACGTGTATTCTCTCACACACATATATGCCACAGTTCAGCAAGACAAATAACAGTATGTTTTCCTTTGTCTGTAATTAAAGCCTTAGTGACGACCAAGGGCAAACATATTCGTGTAGCTGATTGTCCTCTCTCTCTCTCTCTCTCATGCACGTGCGTATGCGTGCGCACACGTACACACTCACACCTCCTACAATTTGGCATGTGTAGAGGTTACTACAATAATGAGAAAATCAACAGTCCCCAGCTAGGTGAAAAGGCCAGCCACACAAATTATAGAAAATTTCCACCGGTCTTTGCATACCAAACAGCCCATTAAGGGTTAAATGTGAAAATGTGGCCTAATGTAGGTTCTATGACCTTCCCTGTCAAATCTAGGATAGTGTCTTATATTTAATGTGCACCCAATACATATTTACTCATTGATTTTACATTTCTAAGGAGCAAAATGTCATATTGTGAAATATTCTCTGTGTATAGTGTCATGCACATTGTAGGAACTCATGGAAGGTTTGTGGATAATGGTAACGGTAATACCATTATAGATACTACAAACTCTGTGGGGAAGCGCTGAGTGACAGGCAGGCCTGACACTGTGTACAATTTGGTTCAATTTTTACTAACATTTCCAGCAAATCTATCTGAGAGAATATATCAAAACCCTCTATCTCAAACCAAATCCTCTTCTATTCTCTAAGAAGTTGGGAAGCTTTGTTCCAGAGCAGATTTTTTGCACATTTCTGCTGTCTTAAGTTCTAGCTGTGCCCAGAGGGGAAAGAGCTGGAAAATCAGCGAGGAAAGATGTGCTGAGGAGGAGACAAACCTAATTGGAAAAACTGGCACTCTTTTGGTGCTAATTTCAAGCCCTGCTGTGAACCTTTCAAAGCTATCTAGCACAGACCAAGCTCATCGACTCCCTCCCTTCTCCATCCCAAATCCCAACTCCTACGACCTCCTAAGTTTTCCATTATTGTCAAAGCCACTACCATCCTCTTGGTTACACAGACTCAGCAAGACTGTGGCCTTAAGGTTTTACTTCTTTTCTTCTTTGCTGCCTCTTCCAAGTCAGCTGTCTAATCTGCCACCAATTCTTTCCAATCTCCTCTCAGGTTATAGTCTCTATTTCTATAGCCACAAGTAAGCTCAGGCCCTAATAATATCAAAGTTGTTTTTCTACATCTTCCTCCCTAGTTCTAGTTTTTCCCTACACAGGAACATCCTATATATGGGTATCTAATCTCCCTCCAAAATAATGTTCATGCTATTGAGTTTACTGACAAGATTGCAGTGTCTGTTTCCTACTGGATCATCCTAGCTTTCAAGGTCCTAATCAATACTCTAAATATTCTACTTATCAAACTTCCCCTGTCCTGAAATTTATCAGTCAACAAGTATTAAATACCTACTATGTGTCAGGCATTATGTTAGGTGCCAGGGATACAAAGACCAAAAATAAACATCTCTTGTCCTCAAAGAGTTTACATTTTATGGAGGAGCCAACATACATCTAATAGCAGACATTTACATAATATTTAAAGGTTTGCAAAGTGCCTCTGACTCTTGTTGGTGTGCTACCTTGGGCAAGTAACTTAAATTCTCAGGGCTGGGGTAACTCTCTAAGACTATAAATTACAGAGAAGGAGCTGATCTGTTTTGGTATCGGCCTCCCCATCCCCAGTGAAATCACAGTGCCAGCCCCTATTCAAGTTTTATACCCTACATGTACTGTCTCATCTGTTCCTCACAATAACCCTGTGAGATAGATGCTATTATTATTGCTATTTTGTAGATGAGGAAAATAAGGCTTATGGAGGTAAAGTAACTGGAGAATCACTCAGAATAACACAATTAATAAGCTTCTGAGGCAGGATTCAAACAAAGATCTCTTTGCTTCTAAGTCCAGAGATAATTTGTGGGAAGCAGGTAGGGGGAAGGAAATGCAGTACCAGCTAGAGGGATCTGAAAAGGCCTCATGTAAATGATGCCAGAGGTGAGCTTTAAAGGTAAACAGGGATTCTTAAAGGCAACAATGAGAAGAGAGTGTATTTCAGGTATGGGAGACAGCCCATACATACAAAGACGTGAGATAGAAAATGGGATGACATATGTACTCAACAACAAAGTCTGTTTGGCTGGGCTGCAGAAAACATGAAGGGGAATAAAAAAAAAAAAACCTTTGCCATCTAATTAGATCATCTCACTTACTTCACATATCAGAGTCTCACCAAGACCGCTGTTTTTTCTAATGCTATCTCTGCTACTTGTAATGCCCTCTCTCTTCTCCCCTGATTCATGTCTATCTCTTCCTTTGGGACTCAGATACAGTTTTATTTCCTTTGAGGAACCTCCCCTAACTGCACTCCACACTGATCACACCCTTATTTTGCATCCCCCTCAGCACTTGTGCATACAAACATTTTCACTGCCTGCTGATTTTCTACTTGCTCCATGGACATATGCTTCCTCTGCTGCACTGTAGAATCCTTGTGGGGATGGACCCTGCCTTATTATGCATCCTCTGTTGCAGCTGGTACAGTGCTACAAGCTCTAGGTGCCAAATAAATATCTGATGAGTAAATTGCTATGAAGAACTCAATCTAAAAGAAGGTACAATCCAATGAAGAACTCACTTATAGCATAGTGAGTGTGTTGTTGTTGTTCAGTCGTGCCCAACTCTCTGTGACCCTACTTTGGGGTTTTCTTGGCAAAGATAATGCAGATGTCTGCATCATGCAGAGGCTGGATTTGAACTCATGAAGATGAATCTTACCGAAGCCAAGTTCAGTACTCTATACACTGCACAAGCACTTCTTTTAAATCCCTACAATGTGTAAAATACTGTGCTATGCACTGGAGATACAAAGACTTAGAGAAACAGAATAGAACTTCTATGACTCAATGTAAAAATACTTTTTAAAAACTCCAAGGTTTGTTGACATTGACTTGGAACTTGTTTAACACTTTCTACATCTATCATATTAACTTTCTAGAACTAAGTTAAAAGAAACTTATAACATCAGATTTTACTCAAAACTCAAAGCTCTATTAAGTTCCAGAGTCTCCCCATATAATTTAATCTATTAATGCCTGCAACTATTTGCAAACTATTGAGTGATCACATTTTACATAGCTAAGCAAGAATAAGCCAAACATAGTATGTAGAGAGGTTGTCAGTATTTAAACCAAAGGACATAGAATAATGGAATTCTAGAGTGGGAATGATGGGGTTGGGATCTGGGCCCCAGAAAGGAAAAACCCTGGACTTTCCCACTTGGCCAAATCTCCTGCGGTTCGCCTGAGGCTATAATCCCATCAACTGGCCTTTCATTGTGGCCCTTCCTATGGCCCCAGGCCATTTCTCCATTCTCCCTTGGCCATGTGGTCCAGGTCTCTGGAATTCTATTACCTCATAGACTACTTGGCCACTCCTAGATCCCTCCCATAGTCTTTCTGTATATAGGGTCCATCTTGTCTCCATTAAGATGCTCAGATTCAGGGGCAGCTAGGTGGCACAGTGGATAGAGCACTGGCCCTGAAGTCAGGAGGACCCAAGTTCAAATCCGGCCTCAGACCAAACACTTGATACATTCTAGCTGTGTGACCTTGGGCAAGTCACTTAACCCCAATTGCCTCACAAAAAAAAAAAAACCAAGATGTTCAGATTCTTATAATCTAGCCACTGCTTAGAGTCTTAAAATCTAGCCAATAGCTTGCTAATGTTCAGACTCCTTAAGAGTCTGCCTAATATGATGGATGTTCTAATAAACCTTGTCTTTGACTGAAAGAAGGCTTGGGTCGAATTCTTTCGGGCAGGACCCACATGTTGTGATTTTGGGGTCCCAGGACCCCTGAACCCCTAAACCACATCAGGAAGGGAGCTTAGAGGTCATCTAGTCCAACCTCTCCTTTTACCAATGAGGAAATTTAGCTTTCCACAGGTGAAGGCCCAAGGTCACACTGCAGCTCATTAAGGATCTAGAACTAAACCCAAATTTGGGAACCTCTAATTTATTATGAAGGGCAACTAGACTGCTCAGTGTATAGAGTACTGGCTCCATCTTCTCTTCCTGAGTTCAAATCTGGCCTCAGACTCTTACTAGCTGTGTGACTCTGGACAAGTCATTTAACCCTGCTTGCCTCAATTTCCTTGTCTATGCAATGAACTGGAGAAGGAAATGGGAAACCACTCTAGTATCTTTGCCAAGAAAACCCCAAATGGGGTCGTGAAAAGCAGACACGACTGAACGATGGAACGATCTATTCTTTGTTCCACCATAACACACTGCTTTTCTCACTTAACAAAGAGTTTATGCTAAGCAAGTATAAACCTTCATCACCACATGTTTTTTGTTTTGCTTTAATTCTGTCTCACTCTGTCTTTCCTCTTTACTCATCATTCATTTTTTAACTCACAAAAGAACTTTGTCATTCTCTTTCCTGGTCTTCTCATCTATTGATTATCTTTTAATCTCCACATACCAATATTACTCAAACTAGAGATTAAGACCCATGGGTGACTATTCTGGAAACCAGAACTATAGAAATTCACATAGCTATTTGGGCAGGAATGAGGTAGGGAAGAGCATCACTTGCTAGCTAAGCTGTTTTCCCAGGTGTAATAACTGCTTATCCATCTTCTTTCCCAACCATTTCTTTTGCGTCTTTATGTACTCTTCCATATTACCTCCCACCAAAAAACCTTTATCATCTTATTCTCTCACCTGAATAGCATTCTGAAGGATCTGAAGTGTGAGAAGTAGGAAACAATTATATTTCTATATAAAGAAATTGAGAGGAAAGTAGCTCTGGGTGAGTGAAACTGGTTGTTTGATTAAAGAGGCTGGAAGTAGGACAAAGGTTAAGCTTTACATAGAGTGAACATGCTTAACAGGCTCATGAATACTAGCTTCTCCACCTCAGGGTAGGGTTAAGACGCCATTTTCTAAACAAGAGATGTACAGGAGAAGAGACATGCCAAGGAGAGCATGTGGTGGGTGTTTTGGGAAGTC
Source organism: Vombatus ursinus (assembly GCF_900497805.2). Lineage (NCBI taxonomy): Eukaryota > Metazoa > Chordata > Mammalia > Diprotodontia > Vombatidae > Vombatus > Vombatus ursinus. Next base: position 12,661,401 of record NW_020954953.1, on the reverse strand, counting down.
TGTGACCTGCGCTGACTTTTACCAATGAAAGTCAGCTAGGAGGGACTTGTGGCCTGGAATAGGGATATAAGGTTTGCTCTGGCTTCTGTAGAGTGTGTGTGCTCCACTTGAGTTCCACACCTGCCTCCTGCAGGAAGTGTATTAAAGGTTTCAGCTGCTTCACTCATCCTGAGTCTGTCTAACTTACTATGTCTATTCAGGCACCAGAGGTTATTTCCAATAGAAGAACGAAAAGGCTTCAGAATCAATGCCCTCCCTCAGTTGCCTTCTTCTAACCATTCACCCTCTCAAATCCCTTCGCCCATCTCTTCATATTCTCTGTTTAGTTCCTTTCTCTATTTGACTACCACGTGTGTGAATCCTGCAGTTCATATTATGTTACTGGTAAACAGCTGCAACATTTTGTCCTAAGGACAGCTGGACACAGAGGGTAAAGCCATCACCAAAGCAGCTTTCATTAACTCACAGTTAACTCAGTGGCAAAACTCCTAGAGGGACAGGGTTCACAAATTCTAACCCCAGATCTTCAACTAATATTCGAGTCTTCAGGCTTCTTTCTATTCATCTGTTTTCTTACCTGAAAAACAGGAAATACTTGTATCATTCTGTTTTACAGAGTTATTACGGTCAATGCCAAATATTACATTATTTTATAATGTAACTTTATATTTGGTTCCTTAGAAAGCATTTTTTTTAAATAAAGTGAACCCAATAAAGTTAGTAATATCTAAAACACAGCCAAGCAGTCATAGGATACCTGCCAGAATCCTTGTCCCACACCAATGCAGCAGATTCTTTATTGACAGGCCATAGCCACTCTCAAGGCATGTCATCATGCTTTATTAGGCTTTATAATCTTCCACTTCGATGTTTCCAATAGAAGGAACAGCTCTCCATGCCTGCAGTCACTCTCTGCTCCAATGTATTCTATGCCCTGCTGCTAGACCAGTGTTCATGATGTGTAAGGGTGATCATGTCCCTTCACACGCAGCTTCAGGGGCTCCCCATTGTCCAAATTAAGACCAGATTCCTTGGCCTGGCATACAGAACCCTCCACAATCAGGCTCCAAATTATCTAGTTTTATTTCACATTATTCCCTCTCCTGTTCTCTATGTTTCTGTCAAACTGGATTATTCCTCTATCCCCTGACCACATCTCACCTTTCGCCACCTTTCTGTCTTTGTTTTGTGTTTCTTATACCTAGAATGCCTTCTACCTAATCTTTGAATTCCAGAAAACAGTTTGTTACCTGAATCCCTGTAAAAGGACAATGATGTACCCACATTTTTAATACATTAATACTTTGTTATTACGTTACTTAACTTTCTGCAATTTTATCAGCTGAATGTGAGTCTGTGGGAGAAGGGTAAATCACTTGATCAGGCATGTACTGATCAACTACATTTTTATTTCTTGCTGTTCAGTTGTTTCAATTGTATTTGACCCTTCATGGCCCCATTTGAGGTTTCTTGGCAGAGATACTGGAGTGGTTTGCAATTTCCTTCACCAACTCATTGTACAGATGAAGAACTGAGGCAAACAGGGTTAACTGACTTGCCCAGGGTCACATAGCCAGGAAGTGTTTGAGGCCAGATTTGCATATATAGTTTCCCCTACTATATCATAAGTTCATTGAGAACAGGGAAAACCATATCATTTCTTATATATGTGTATATATATATATATGTGTGTGTGTGTGTGTGTGTGTGTATGTATAGATATAGATATAGCTATAGATATAGATATATTTTAGGAGTGTCTACCACAATTACAAACAATAGACACTTAATAAGTGTTTGCTGATTGTTGAATAAAAACTCCTATAGAGCAAATGTATCCAATAAATCCCCAAATTAACCCGTTATCTGGGAAAAGAAATTATGTGTCCTGGGCCAGAGGAAGCTATTAGAGGATTATGAAGAATATGTAGCTAGTGTCCAAAAAACACTGCTGGATAGGCTTTTGGAAAAGTGGGGATGACAAACTGTCAAAATCAGAAGGATTAGTATCAGGATAAAGAAAACGTATTTGGAGTCAGTCATGAGAAGGCCCTTGTGACCATATCAAATTCAGTTTATGCAGAATGATAGGGATGGAAGTGGGACTGGAATAAATAAAGGATTGATTTATAGGAGAAAAAAATAAAGGGACTTGGATAATTTTTTTGCATCTGAGTTTTCTTAGGTCACAAAATAGATAGGTAAGGAAAGTTAAAATGGTAAATGAATATTAAATAATAGGTCCTGAGATAAAAGTGTGAATTAATCTTTACTTCATATTGTTAATCTACCTAATCTACCCTAATCACCATCTGGGCTGATAGGGAACATTTTTTCAGGAGGTATAGATTCAACTGGACAGCAACAGCTTCCAACTCTGGCCAATTTCCATTCATTGAGGTGAAAGGTTAACAAGCTTACCCATTGTGCCCCTTAGCTTGAACATTTTGTGAACAGCTGGGAAGACCTACTGTTATTGCATTTAAAATGCATATGTATGGCCATTACCCTCACTAGCCTCACTTGCAGATTTTTTTCCCCCTGCAAAGAGAATATAAAAGCAGCTTAGCTACAGGGCATGCAAACTCAAAACTGGAATTTTCTCTCCTTTGAAATAGCTCTTAGAGAAGTGGGAATTGTTCTTACAGAAATTTGAAAGAGCAAAGGTATCGGTAGATACCTACTATTGGAAATGGAATTCCATTTAAAAACAACAATTATCTCCCCTTACCCCCAGACCCCCAAAAAAGAATATACATCACCTGGAATTTACAGGTTGTTGGTTTCCTCAGTCAAGCAAAACTTATAACTCCCATTGATATTACTAGCAGCTATTGACAGTTACAAATGGATGATGGTGGTAAGCAAACAAGAAACACACCTTAGTTTGTCATAAAGGGGATTTTCATTTTAATGTAATGCCTCTTGGAATTACCAAGGGTCTGGCTACATTTCAAAGATTAATGAAGGCCTTCCTGTTGTGGACTGGGTAGGTTGCTCCAACCATGTTAGTCTGGCTTCCCCAGAGTTCATAATGACTCTTTAAGGACTTGAGAGAAGTTTTACAGTGAATTAAAGGGGCAGGTGTGACTATAAAAGTAAAGTGTTAGGCTTTGACAGATACTATAACTTTCCTTGCATGGCAGTTTTCCTAAGAAGAATGGTACCCACTGACCCCAACAAAGTAAGTCATAAAAAGAAGAGAAATAACACAAAATATGGAGATAACATCTAGCACATGCTTTAGCACAGACTGACTCAGGGTTCTTATGCCCAAGAATTTGTTTTGCTTTATTTAATATTTTGATAACTGCATTTCAGTGTAATTGGTTTCTTTGGTAATCCTGTGTATTTTATTTTATGCATTTAAAAACACAGTTCTCAGAAAGGGTCTATAGGCATTGCCAGAGGGGATTTTTGGCACACACACGTTAAGACCTCCTGGACAGGTTTTTCAAGAAAGATTTGACTAGCTGAACCAAGTATCAGTGGACTATTTGTGGGTGTGAAAACCATGTATGAATGTAAATGGATTGCTAAATTCTTATCTAAATGTTGAATATAATTTGAAGGTACATGGGCTTGAGAATTGGTTTCTGAATTTTTATTTGATTTTTTTGTGCCTTGGGATTGCCTCAAGAATGAAAGAAAATAAATGATTTGGATTTGTAAAATAGTGGTTGCTTATTTGAAAAGGATTTGCACTAAATCTCTGTTGTTGAAAAGAAGACATTTGTGTTCAAACAGAAAAAAAATATTCTGGTTGCTCAATATTGAAATAAAGGTGCCACACACAATATGAATGCAAATTTTTGGAAACTCTACACCCACAGTAGTGGAAATAGAGGACCCTAGTGAATATGTCATGTTCTTTATTGGTTCTTAAAGGGGAGAACTTCTTTCCTTGCTTCCTTCCTTCCTTCTTTGCTTCCTTGCTTCCTTCTTTTCTTGCTTCCTTCATTCTTTCCTTCCTTCTTTATTCTTTCCTTCCTTCTTTTCTTTTTTCCTTCCCTTTTTATTTCCTTCCTTCCTTTTCTTCACTTCCTCCCTTCCTCCTTTCCTAATTTCCTGAAAGAAAGGAGGAAAAAGGTCTATTTCATGGATGTTTCATTGTAAACTGGATTTCTACACGCTTACCAAGAGTTCTTAACCTCACCCCCAAAAAACTAAATCTTGATGATTCAACATGGGTTTAATGTAATAATAGAATCTGACATTTATGCAATGCTTTGAGGTGTGCAAAGCATTTTACATACACTACATGTTATCTATATCACGAATTCCACAAAGTCATTGTTGACTCAAGAAGAAGCTTTATTAATGACCTGGAAAAGTCAGGCATCCCACATGTGAGAGAGCACACATGAGAAAGCACATGTCTTGACAGATGCCCGCCTTTTTATTCCCTATTCTTGATTCTAATTTCCTTCCCCTGTTTCCCCATTAGCTGGGTACTATAGAGGTTATAGCCCATTTGAAGTGCCTAATTTCCCCATGTGAGTCTCCACCCCTAATTACATCTCCCATTCCCCACAATTCAATGACCTAGGCTGTCATTTATTTGGGTATGTCCATACGCCTTCTGCTTGGGATACAGATGTGTTAATCAATACCTAACCTCAGAACCAGTTTTCACTGGTCAGTCCATGTACCCACCAACTCCACTTTAAAGTTCCTCTGTTCAGCTTCCACCTAGCCCCTAGACTGCACTTTTGCATTTCCCTCCCAGTTTAAACTGACTCCAACACTGTCACATAGGGTTCAACCCCTGATTGAGTGATATGCAGAAGCAACATCCCTAACCACATTTTGCACACTACATCATTTAAGCCTCATGACAACCCTATGAGGGACATGTATCATTATCCCTATTTTACATAAGAGAAAGCTGAGTCTCAGAAAGGTTAAGTCTTACTCAGGACCCCACAGCCAGTAATTGTCTATAAAAGGATTTGAACCTAGGCCTTCCTGGTTCCCAAGTCAAGAAGCATTCTATCTACTAGGTCATGCTTGAGTTAATTTTTTAAAATACATTTCAATTAATACTGACCTTACATATACACAATTAATTTCTTAGGGAGAAACTAAGAATGAACAATATTAGTCAGTGACTTGTATTTTTTTTTTTGGAAACCCATGGCTCCCCAAACCATCTTAGAATGAGTTTGCCATCTAACCTAGAATAGGCTTCTGCATATTCTGAAAAATATGTACCAACCAATATGATGCTCTTAAACATGAGACGTTTAAACATGAAACACTTAAACATGAAACATTAAATGTGAAATGTTAAACTTTCTTAATTTAAAAAAATTAACACACTCTAAAATTTCTAAGACTTTAATGCCTTACCAGAATCACAAAAGAGCTGGCCTGATTTCCAAAGAGTAAGTTTCTCTATGTTAATCCAAAGAACAAATAAGTTGGGGGGGGAGGGGGAGGTTGATTTCCAGTTAGACTGGAGCTTATGTTTCATCTAGCACAATCCTTTCATGTTGCAGATGAGGAAACTGAGACCCAGAGAGATGAAGTGATTTACCCAAGATCCCACAGGTAGCAAATAACTGAGGCAAAATTTAAACTTCTGTCCTTTGGCTCTAAATCTTTTTAGACTTTACCACTTTCTTCAGCATAGAAAAACAAAATCAAGCAGAAGAAAACCAGTTACCTTAAAAAGAAAGAGCACAGTACAGAACTAGGAACTAGTTTACATATAAAGGAGGTCATAGAAGCATATCAAATAACTTATGTCAACACTACAGTTGACTGAAAAGCTAGCAGAGAGTATAATGTGGGCTCATTCTAGTTTGACATTAGCAATATTTACAAACCAGGAAAATCTGATTTCTTATCCCTCCTGCTCTAGCAACTGATACTAAAAATGTGAATTATGGTAATGAAGAAAGCTGACAGATGGCACCAACGCAGGATGGCTTTAAGTTTTCACACCAGGTACTATGAAGGCGCAGAAAAGTAAATCCTGAATTACATATTCAATCAAGAATTTACCTGTTACCCCTATCCTTAGATCCTTGGTATTTACTCCACCATGAAGTTATCAAAGTATCCTAGCAAAACATATTTCTGCTTGTGGCTTCTCCAGCTATTGTTCAGCACTCAGTCCAATATAATGACTATTTATTAAGGGTTGACACTCTCCTGCGTCCTGGGAGAGATTAATAAGACCTAGCCCCTGACCTCTTGGAGGTTACAATATAGTATGAAGAATATGGCATGTGCAATTAACTATGATGTGGAATAGGTCATAACAAGAACACAGCCTTAAGTCTGTCTTTTTCTCCCCATGGCTCCTCCAAATCACCAGAGGCTAGATTAAATTTCCTAAGGAAGACAGAAACAACAGAGGAGTCTTAGACCTGTTCTGGTTTGAGCCTGAACCTTGCAACACTACTCTGGAGTCAGGGGAATTGACTCATACTCAGGGAACATAAGACCACAAGAGTTTTGCCAACCAATGTGCCTCCAAGTAAAAGAACATAGAACTGAGAACTGCAAACAACTCAAGGATTTCTATCAGAGTGTTTGCCAGAACAAAAATAACCCAACTGGGAAACTGGACAACAGTATAATGAAAAATACATTTCAATCCATACCTCATGCCATATACTAGCAAAAAATAATCCATTTGATGAACAAAATAAACATTTTCAAAACCATTAAGAAGAGGGAAGAAGGACGAATATGCTCATCTTAATTACAGAAAAGGAAAGTAATATTTATCTGAAAAATAGAAGAAAATATTAGAGGTAAAGTGCCTTAAGGTCAAGAGCTGTCTCTTGTCTTGGGAGTCCCAATATCTACTTACACTGTTTCTGGTACATAGTAGGCTCCTAATAAATTCTTGTTGAGTGAAATGAATAATTAATGAATTTTATGCCAGGAGAGATTCACCAGTGTTTCACCCAAACTTTATATTTCATTGATTACCTAGTACAGTATTTTCATAGCAGTCTGCTAATGCTTATGAACTGAATTGAATGGATTCGCAGGAAACAGTGTGGTGCAGTACATCACTGGCTCAGGAATTAGAGAATCTAGGTTTGAATCCAGACCTTAACACTTACTTCTTGTTTGAGTTTGAGCAAGTCATTTAATATCCCTGGACTTCAGTTTCTTCATTTGTAAAAGGAGTAGGTTGTACCACATGGCCTTTGAGATCGCTTGTAGCTTGAAAGAGCTATAGGCCTATTAATCACAGAGAAAAAAACTTAACAGCAAAACAAAACAAAACAAAACAAAAGTCAGTAATTGGTGAAAATTTGAAGGCAAATACAGATGATAAAAAGCTGAAAGATGCAATATATAAGCAATTTATATAATCTTAGGTTGTTATACAATTCTTAGTAGAAAATGGTCTAAGGATATAAAAAGATAATTCATAAACTTCTCTTTTATATATTAAAAAAATACAAATTGAACCAACTTTGATGTACAATAAGTAGTCATCAGATGATAAAATAATTAAAAGTATTACAAGTCAATGTTGGGCATTTTGAAGAACAATTTGGAACTTTGCACAAAGGGCTGTAAAGCTGTGCATACCCTTTGGCCCAGTAATACCATTATTAGGTCTGTATCTCAAAGAGATCGTGCAAATGGGAAAAGGACCCACAAGTACAAAAATATTTATAGCAGTTCTTTGTGTGGTAGCAAAGAATTGGAAACTGAGGGGATACCCATCAGTTGGGGAATGGCTGAACAAGTTGTGGTATATGAATGTAATGGAATACTATTATGCTATAAGAAATGATGAGCAGGCAGACTTCAGAAAAACCTGGAAAGATTTGTATGGTCTGATGCTGAGTGAAGTGAGCAGAACCAAGAGAACATTGTACACAATAACAGCCACATTATACCATGACTAACTTTGACAGACTTACCTCTTCTTAGCAATGCAAAGATCTAAGACTACGCCAAAAGACTCATGATGGAAAATGCTGTCCACATCCAGAAAAAAGAACTATGGAGTCTGAACGCAGATTGAAGCATATTATTTGCTCCCTTCCTCTCTCTCTCTCTCTCTTTTTTTTGTTTCTTCTTTCTTGTGGTTTCTCCCATTGATTCTAACTCTTTACAACATGACTAGTATGAAAATGGGTTTAATATGAATGTATATATTGAGCCTATATCAATTTATACACTGTCTTGAGGTGTAGGGAGGGCAGAAATGGGGAGAAAATTTGGAGCTCAAAATCTTATGGAAGTGAATGTTGAAAACCAAAAATACATAACTAAATTTATTTTTTAAAAAAGGTCAATGTTGGGGCAGCTGGGTGGTGCAGTGGATAGAGCACTGGCCCTGGAGTCAAGAGGACTTGAATTCAAATCCAGCCTCAGACACTTACTAGCTGTGTGACCCTGGGCTAGTCACATAATTCCAATTGCCTCCAAAAAAATGAAGTCAGTGTTGGCGAGGCTACAGGAGAACATACACAATTCTACTAATAGCTCATATTTATTTAGCACTTTTAAAGTTTGCAAACCATTCTGCATATATGATCACATTTGAGTTTTACAACAATCATGAGGTAGGTAGTATAGGTATTATCACCCCTATTTTATAGATGAGGAAACTGAGACTTAAAAATGTTGAGTGGCTTATGTATGGATTACACAGCTAGGGTCAAAAGCAGAATGAGAACCAAGGTCTTCTTGCCTTCAAGAGCATCACTCTATCCACTATCCCTTTCTATTAACATTTTTGGCAAGTAAACTTGTAAATTTATGCAAGTTTTTTGTCAAGTAATTTGAAAATGTGTAATAGGATCTATACCCAGGAGGGTTCTCAAAGGTCATTTTATAGCGGTGGCAACTGAGTCCAAGGGAAGCCAAATGACTTATCCAAGGTGACACTTATCCAAGGAGTAGCAGAGCAAGATTCAAACTTGAGTCTTCTAAACCAAGTATGTTTTCTATTACACAACAATGTTTTTTAAGAATTGTGAAATTCTTTGATCCAATGATCCCACTGATTAAGATGCAAACAAAAAAGAAAGAAAAACACCTGGCTAAAACTGCTTTATTTGTAAAGTCCCCTGTGTTAAAATTCTATCTTGTTCTGGTCCTCTTGATCAGAACACCACCCCATCCCTTCTAGTCAGTATAGTAAGTTTATAAGTAGCCAATATAAAGTAATAATAGCAGGAAATAAAATTGCAAAGGCAAACATAGAAGTCATATACATACTGTTCCAAAGATCAAAGGAGCATAATTTGCAAATTGTACCATATGTTAACCAAAAAGCTCATCCTGAGAATATGTGCTAAATCAGGGGAAGCTATCTAGGCTTTGTTGTAAGGGCTTTTAGTCCTGATATGTAAATCAATTGTGGCATATCATTAAGAGTGATAAACACAAGAAATATGTAGAAATATCGAAAAACGTAGTAGTCTAAAGTGAACAATGCAGAACTAAAGCAACATATACATTAACTATGACTATATAAAAATATATACATAAAAATTCAATTTCTATCTTCCATTATCTTTGTTCTCAAAAAACACTTGTAAAGGGCAGTTAGATGGCTCAGTAGATGGAACACCAACCCTGGAATCAGGAGGACCTGAGTTCAAATCCAGCCTCAGACACATAACACTTACTAACTGTGTGACCCTGGGCAAGTCACTTAACCCCATTGCCCAACCAAAAAAATAAAAATAAAAAATAAAAACCACTGCTCTATCCATGAGAGAAAGAAGAAAGCATTTTGCTCTGTGGACCTCCAAGAAGAAAAATTGAGAGGAAAGCAAGACTAAGAAAACTCTATTCTCTTGTCCTCCAGAGGAAGAAAAGAACAAAAGAAGAGAGTCAAGAAGTGTCTCATTTTCTTCCCATGAAAAGGAGAAAAAAGAAAGGCAACACGCTTAGAGAAAGGTTCTTCAGCTCAACAAGAAAGAGAGGAAGTTGAGTCAAAAAGAAAAAATTTCATAATACCTTTGTCTTGAATGTCCACTTAATCAGGTCATAGACTAGAGTCCCCAGTTCTGCTCAGCTCCTCCTTTTTCAGGATGAGAGGCAATACCATATCTTCTGTACACCAAGATTTAAGGTTCAGTTCTGAAAGTCAGTGGTTGCCTCTTTTTGAGGAATAATTCAATTGCCAAACAATGGGGTCCTGACTTACATCCTGAGTCTATTTTTCTGAAGAGTCAAGGAAAGAAGCAGTATTCTGCTACCTATTTCAAATAGCTAGAAGGTAATTAGAATGGGTTCGTAACTTGATGTGGTCAAAGATTTCTGAGTAGGTAGATTCCCAGTAGGAGGGCCTGGTAGCCCTCCACACTCAAACACATAGCCACACTCCACTGCATACTACTCCATCGCAGTATGGCCCTTAAGGAAGGGGACACATCTCTAAATAGGGGTTCCATATATAGGTGGAGAAGGAGTTAATATCCACTAATAAAATCTGAGGGGACAAAAAGATCCCTGTTCTCATAGCTTAACTGAGAGGACTTTGTTATCCTTTGTGAATGTTGGAAGCAAGTGAAAAAAAAAAAATCAGTGACTTGAATGCAGCAAAAAGAAAAGTTAAGCTGATGAATGGAAAAGCAGATTCATTATGGGAAAGACAGAGATTGAGAATAGTAAAGGGGGTCAAACTGAGAAGAATAATAGGGAAAAACTTGTCCTGAGGGTTCCTCGTACCTAGGCTCGATGGGAGTGTTGGAGGCCAACATACCTCTGTTTATTACTATTAAACTTGAACAAGTTTTTTTGTCACTGCCATAAGTTTGTTAAAGTGTATTTTCCATTGTAAATTGTCCTGAATATGTAGTTGTGTTGGGTTTGGAGAAAGAATTATTTCCCTTTTTATTTTCAGTGTGATTTTTAAATGTATAATTCTCAAAACTAAATGCTTTATAAATTATAAATTAAGTAGGTAGTTAGGTAGGCAGATATAGAAAAAGGCACAAATATAGATAGGAGAGCTGTAACTATAGACATGAAATCCAATTGCTTTTATTTTTTTCACAGTGCATTAGAATGGCACAAGGCAGGAAGTCAGCATAGTTATGAAAATAGAATGAACCATATTTAGAAAATTATTGCTTCTTTTTCTAAACAGTACTAAACACTAAATAGTACACTGCACTATTAACTACTAACACTACTAACATGATAGGGTGTGGAGGGAGGAATCAGTTCAGTTTCTAAAGATACTTCTCACAAATACATCTGAACGTATCTCACATGTATCTGAAGATACATCTCACAAATAACACATTAACTTAGCCACTGGGAAAATCTGGGCAACAGGAGTTACGCTTAATTCAGACAACTTCCCCTGGATGAGTATCATCTGAGTATGCAAATGATGGAAATTAGATTATTTCCTTATGGTTATGATATGAGTCACAGGAATAGCTAAAACACAACCCAAACTGACATAGTCTTAATTCAATTCTTAAAATGACAGAATAATAGAATCACAGGAAATTAGAGCAAGATAAGAACTTGGAGATTACCTAGTCTAGCCCCCTTATTTTGTGAGTGATAAAACCCCAATTACGCTTTCAAAATTATCGGAGGACAATTTTTAAATCTTCCTTGGACGTTGTGCATCTCTATGGGATGAAAGAAACAATTATTCTCGGCTACTTTGGGGGCCTCATGAAATTCCATTCTTATTTCCAAACTGTATAGAAAATTTAGACTTCACCAAGTTCTTTTCCTGACTTTAAATTTATCAGAAAATGTCTTCTAAAATTACTTTTGTACTTGGACAGTTCTTTGATCTCATTGACTAGGTCCTTCCTCCAACGTACAGACCTCAGCTCATTCATGGATTCCCTCTAATTTTGTAAAACTCTCTTGTCCATATTCTTCTAGAAATAACTATCGAAAATAATTAACAAAATCTTGGAATTATGGGAGATGTGTGGATTCTAAGGGTTTTTATTCATTAGCAATATGCAAAATCTGTTTCAGGTTGTAAATTATTTTAAAGCTACCTTTATTATTTGCTCTTGCCAAGTAAATTGGCTATTTTGTTGCTCATCAAATTTTTTTGGCAGAAGGCATACCATGTTAAAATCACATTGTGAAATAAATGGCAAAGTAGGTAAGAGGTCCTACAGAATCACATAAATGTTGGCAAATTTCTATAATCTGTAGAAATCTACCAAAAATAAAGGAAGATCCCAAAATGAGAATGCAAGTTGAGCCTGAACACATGCTTGGTCTGGCTCTTACCAGCTAATAGTGTATGTCAAATGTAAAGTGCACACAAGTTTTCATGCAATGGAGATATCCAATTACATGTGTGCAAATCCCCCCCCCCCAGAGTCTCCTAATAGGCACAAATTCCCCATGGGTAATTTAGGCACTCAATTTTGATCATTTGGCCCTGTATCTCTACAAATTGTTTGCTTTCTTTGTCATTCATAATGACACAGCTGTTCTTGGCAGCAGGGAGACAAAGAACAGAAAGACAGCAATTTCCTCTATTTTTTTTTTTTTGTTTTTCTGTGTCGCTTTTTTTTTTAATATGGTTTCTTCTTGCAGCTTTGCTCTTGTGCTCCATTCCACATTGCATTCATAACAGGCAAACTCTTGATGCCCACAAAAAATTATTGGTCCTTTAGTTCACCAGGCTTTCCCTGCCCTCTAATAGAGGAAGCTGTGGTAATTTCCCCTTGGAGTGATATACCTCTGACAATCTGGTAAGAAGCTTTTACAATTTCCCTAGGATGAGGTAAACAGGGAAAAGCAGCGTGGGTCACAGGCTGTTTCCTGCATCATTGTGCCTAGTTTTTTAATAGCTTCACACAAGCAAACCTGTCACAAATGAAACTAAATTGCTTTTTTTCCCCTAAACTATTCAAAATCCACACATTCATCCAAGATTTCATCTTTAAGGGCTCATTTATTATATTCCTTGCCTTGCTCTCTGTTCCTTCTTGTTTGTCCTCCTTTCTCAAAGAAATTGCTGACTTGTTGAGGATGACTCTGAAGCTCCCTACACAACCAAACAATGTCTTCCCACCCTTTCCGAGGCTTTACCAAGTTTACAGAGTACAAACAAACTAGGGAGGTGTCAGGAAGTGAAGCAGGGAAGGGATGCTGTTTATAGGCCACAACAGGCCCTTGAGTGTTTTGTTTTGTTTGGTTCAGGCTCTGCTGTTTGGGCTGTAAAGAAAATACCACCCCTCCCAGGGAAAATAGGGTCAATCTATTGACTATCATTTACAGCAACTGCTTCCACAATGTCAGAACTCAAGGCTCAAGGGAGTCCAGCAAAGGAGAAAAATAGTGAAAGGGCATCTAAAAGAATATTGCTTATCTAGTACAGGGGGGAAATTGAGATGAAGAAACTTTAGGGTGTGTATTCCAAACTCTCTTAAATGTTTAGGGCTGCAGAATAGCTTGCCTATTGAAATAATGGACGATTTATCCTTTTGGAATCACTTTAAAGCCTTACCTCTCAGAGCAATGAAATACATGTTATAGAGGATGACAATTTGCAGCATTTAACAAGACCCCATTTAAATGTATTCTAACTGTTGCTTTGCACATTGCTGCTATATATACATGCATTTAAGGATTGGATTGGCTTAGATTAGAAAGATGGTAAGGAGTTTTCTAAGTCTCCCTAGTTTGAAGGATGGATGGATGAATGAATGAATGAATGAATGGTATTGTCCAATGTGAGTGTATATTGTGGCTGCATATGTTGTTTTCCTTGATAGATTTAAGCTTCCTGAGGACAGAAGTGTTTCATTTTTGTGTTTATATTCTCAACACCTATAACAGTACCTGATACATAGCAGGCACTTAATAAATGCTTGTTGATTGATTGTGGGTGGCAAAAACAAGGAAGGTGATTTTTGATGGAAAGATAAGAATTCATAGAATTTTGAAAGCTGAAAAGCACCTTGGAGATCTTATAGTTGGGCTCTCAGTCACAGAATATTAATGAGTTAATTGAAACAAAACATTCACTTAGAACTGTTATATAGACAAAAGATCTCGATGGGTTGGATTAGTGGACTTAAGAAGAGTATGACTCTGTAGTATGATTCTGGTTGAAAGAGTCCATAACCCAAGTCATGGATGTTGAGACCTATTATTAAGATAGGAAAGATGCCAAAGAATCTCAAAGAGATTCTAATGTAGCTTCTATTGAATCTTCCACTTAATATGTTGCAATTTCTTTTAAAGTGAAAGATTTAATCATACATGAAATAAAGGTGTCTGTAACAAAAAGTTGCAGAGATTTTGACCAGAGGATGTCTTAATTATCCAGGAATCTAGAATGCTACTACTTCTTCAGGGATTAGGAGGACTTCAGAATCATGAGTCATATGTCCACCATATTGTGGGCATCAGGTAATCTGAGCTCCACCCTCCATTTCTCATTTTCTATACAGGACCATAAGGTATCACAGCACCCTTTATCTGTCGTCCCCAGCCAGTAGCCTTGTCCATTCCCTTTATGACACTGGCAGACAGTGCATAACGATAGATTGGAGTTTCCTGTGGAAAATGGAATAAACTGAAAAGGGAAAAGAAATGATACATTCAGTCACAACTTCACCTTCATGCCAGTCTCTGCCTGCTGACAAAGCAATAAGAGAAAATATGGCCACATTCAATCTCTTCCAACTCACCTGGGAATGCTATGCTTTTTAAGTTTGTGCTACCGAGATTGCAGTTTCTACTTTAACAGGGAAAACTGGAAGTAGAAAATTTCCAACTCTAAATAACCTACACCACTGTGAAATAATGTTCTATAAGAGTAAAAGACTTTGAGGCTTGAAAATAACTGGTTGATCCCTGCATTTGTTGTTTTATGATGTTGTCAGAGTCAAACATGCATTGGACAGATACATATGCCCACAGTGTCTGGCTCATAGTAGATTCTTAATAAATGCTTTTTGACTGACTGACTTCTAAACCATCTGGCTGCCAAATATGATCCATTCTAGCAGCTTTCCTTCTTCAGCTTTAGCACTTTTTTCTTTCTTTTCTCTGAGGTGGGTTTAGAAAATGAGGCTTCTTCTCCTTTTAAAATCCTAAGGCTTTCTCTCAAGTAGTGTTTACTGTATTCAAGCTCAGAAAAACCATAGGCCAGATTCAGCTTCTTACTAATGAGTCGATATTGGGTTGACTTTATGAGTTGGCAATCCATCAACAATTCATCATTAAATCATTCCCGAAATGAACGTTAATGAACTTTACCTTCCAAAGCTGCACCAATAGTCACAGCGCATGTGGACACTGATTTCTAATTCTCTAGGAAGTGACATGAGCTTAGACTGATGTTACTGAACTCTTGCACAGCCAGCTGTCATAGAAAAACAATGCATTTCTCTGTACAGAGCATGGTTTAATCCTTGCTAATGTGCTGATGTGATAAATCTCAGTAATCTGGTCAACTTGTGAATGTGAGATCTTTGAAATTCTTGTTCTAGCTGCCAAATTCTCAGATTGGCTAATGCATTCTAACTGGCACAAGTGTCAATTCACATTAAAATATTTTGTTTTACCAAATTATTTCATGTTAATCAGTAGGTTGCTGCTAATTATCATCAACATTTCTTTGTCCTGGCTCAATGCCTATTATTGAACGTGGAAGATGACTAAAAGTGATGGCAACTGGAAGATGATCTCAAAGGAACTCATTGTTAGAACTAGAAAGGACCTTAGAGTTAATCTAACAGCTATCCATTTCAGCTTCCTCACCTGTAAAATGGGAATAGCAAGGGCACTTACCTCTCAGGGTCATTATGATAAAATGAGATAATATTTGTAAAGCACTTTGCAAACTTTGAAGAGCTAGAGAAATGGTAGCTATTGTTTAGTCAAACTTTTATTTTACAGCTAAAGAGTCTGTAGATTAGAGTGTTTCCCACAAAAACCTAGATAATCAAGAAAAGGAAAAATAGTACATTTAGTCACACTTTCACCTTAATTCCACACTCTGCCTGCTGACAAAGCAATAAGAGAGAACATGGTCACATTCAATCTCAGCCAAGACAATAGTGTACTACAAATGTTAAGTGATTTGTTCAAAGTCACAGAGCAGAATAGGAATTAGAACCTATCATTATACCATGTTCTAATCTACAGGACCAACAGTAATATCATGAAGTAGGCAATAGTTGCCTTCCTCTCACTCAACCAGAAACCTCCTATCCCTTGTGGAGAGCAGGTGGGAAGGGAACCAGTAAGCCCAGAAAGAATGTAGGGAAGAGAAGTGCTGAGAAATAGATGTAATGGGATGGGTCCTGGTTCCCCCTTCAACTTTATCGTGGTACTCAACTTTTTTTTAACTCTTAAGCACTTCTGCTGTGTCTTATTCATAAGTTGTTAGTAAACCTGGCTTAAGACTTGCTGGGGAATCAGCATTTTCATACAGGGGACTCTTTTGAAGACATAAAAGCCTTCAAGACCCAAAAGAATAAAACTACACAGTTGGCAATAAGCAATAAGCTTCAATGCAGGAGCTTTAATCCTGTCAAGTGCTTCCTTGGAAATAGTAGGTGCTTAATAAATGCTTATTGATTGTCTATTGATTCATTCCCCAAACCATGCAACCTAGGCAGACAGCTATTCTACGACCTGCCCAGCTAACTTTTATGCTTGGGAGTGTAACAAATTTCTGGGATTTGCCTTTCCCTGGGATTGATGTTAGGAGTAAGAAAATCCAGGAGGGACTGAGCTGGAATTGCCCACAACATGTCACTTCCAAGATCTCTGACTTGGCTTAAATGGAATTGATAGAGTCTGGTCAGTACTGAGAATAAAACAACCATCCTACTGTCATAACCAGCAAGCATTTTGAGCTCTCCCAGTCTCACACTCAAGACAACGTTTCTTCCTTTGGGAAGGGTGGCAAGAGGATTGGACTTAGAATAGAAAAATTTGTATCCATTTGGATGCCACCTCTGGTCATTACTACCTGTACCACCTTGGGCAAATCTCTTCAATTCTCTAAGGGTTGTACTAGGTCTGTAAACTGCCTCCTCACCCCTTCCAGATCTCCTTCCATCCCATATTCCTTAACCTATCACATTCCATCCACTCCTCAAAGCCTACTCTTTCTTTCATTCTTTCCAGACATGCTTACCACTTTCTCACCTGCCCTAATGAGCAGTACCACCATCCTTCCCCAATCAGGATGAATAACCCCAGTACTACTTTCCCTCTCTGCTCTCTTTGAGGAGGAACTTTAACAAGACCTATATTTGATGTGGTAGAAAATTCATAGGACCCCACATCTCATGGGCTACATTACATTCATTACCTGTGGGGTCCCTTTTAACTGTGGAATTCTATTCTGTGAGCCAATATAACAGAAATGTCTCCCACATGCTCAACCGCATGAGTCTTGATCACTTCTTATATTATTTTCATATCATAAAAGTTGTTTTGGGGGCCTATTTTGCACTGCTTGTCCCAAGTGTCAAAATTACTAGTCATAACTATATGTTGGTCCCATATCCTCATAAAAAGCATTTTATATTATAGGCAAGAAATAATTATATAAAATTTACTTGTGCCTTCTAGGAATTTCTTAGAATTAATTTTTTAATTACCTAAAGGATTTAAAATGTAGAGCTACAATGCCCTAAATGAACTAACTGTCCCATTAATATTGCATAAAATATTACTATTTAGTAAATACTGTATGAAAATATATTTGAAAGATGCTTTCTTTTCACAGTATTGCTTAGTTAGCACACTGTGAAAGGAATAAGTTTTATAAGCTACATATATGGTACAGTAGAACAAGAAAATTGACTAGAAGTCAGAGGATTGGGATTTAAACCAAAGCTTTGCCACTTATTCTTGTGTAACTTTGAACAATTTATTTCTCTAGGCCTCAGTTTTCTAATCTGTGTAATTGGACTACTTGCTATTTAAAATACTTTCTAGTCAGTCACTCATTTGACAAGCATTGATTGTTATTTAAGCTCTAGAGCCTATGAATATAACTTTTTTGAGGAGTTGTGTGTGTGTGTGTGTGTGTAAGTAGAGAGAAAGATCAAAGGATCATGGATTTAGAACTTGAAGCTATCTTAGAAGTGACCTAATTGAGCCCCTTCATTTTATAAATGAGGAAAATGAAACACGGAGAGTGACTTGTCCAAGGTCACACAACTAATAAGTAACTAAGGCAGAATTTTATTTTATTTTATTTTTTTGCAAGGCAGTTGGGGTGAAGTGAAGTGCCCAGGGTCACATAACTAGTAAGTGTCAAGTGTCTGGTCTGAGACCAGATTTGAACTCAGGTCCTCCTGATTCCAGGGCTGATGCTCTATCCATTGTGCCACCTAGCTGCCCCAAAGGCAGAATTTTAACTTAGGTCACTCAGTGAACAAGCGTTTATGTACTTGGGCTCAGCCCCTATGCACTTGGGCTCAGCCCCAGTCCTCATGACCCTAAGTCCAGTGCCGTCTGCAGTATGGCACTCTCAGAGAAGTTGCTTCTTCCATGAACACATTAACATGAGTTTGATCAGTTTATTCTGGTTCTTGAAGAGATGAGGGCTAGAATCAGAGAGAGGGGAGATAGAAGGGGAAAGGAAACATGGCAGCTGTAATCAGGTAGAAGGTGAGGGAAGGGAGAATTGCCAAGTAGTGATAATAACTAAAAAGAAGAGACTCAAGTAGTGAACTTCAGTGAGGGGACTATGCTTAAAACACTATCAGCAAGCGTAGGGAAAAAGTGGGAGGAGGAGGAAAGAAGATGAGATTCCCTAGAATGTAGGTTTAAATACTGGTTCTGCTACTTATCCCTGATGTGAGCTTGGGCAAGATACTTCATCTCTCTGGGCCTCAGTTTCCTGATCTGTCTAGGAGCCTAAGACCTCTAACTTCTGTGCATTAATGAAATGAGTGAATCTACAGTCAAGGATTCATTTGTTTTCTCTAAAAAAAAAAAAAAGCTGAAGACCATACCTTGTCCCTACTTGGTCGCAAAGCCACAATTTGACAACACTTGACAACCCCCCTTAATTTATACTTTTATTGTCATTGTTGTTATCATGGTAGTTATTGTTGAGTCTTTTCAATTGTGTCCAACTCTTCATGACCCCATTTAGGGTTTTCTTGGCAAAGATACTGGAGTGGTTTGCCATTTCCTTTTCCAGCTCATTTTACAGATGAGGAAAGTGAGGCAAACAGGGTTAAGTGGCTAATTTATACTAAGAATTCTAAAATCAGGGGGAGGTAAGGGAAGGAATATAATTTGGAACTCAAACTTTAAATACAAATGTTTTAAAATGGGGGGTGATAAATAAAATAGTTAATTTAGAAAAAGAATTCTAAAATCTTTTCAGAGTTGAGAAATTCTATTATTTTGTTTGTTTTTAGCAATAATCTTTTCCCAACCCCACCCAAAAAAAGTATCCTGTGGAATATATTATTGTTAAGTTAAAGTAAATTCAAAGTAATTTTATTTTGAGCACTGTGTGACAATCTAAGGTAACTGGAGACACCCTGGAGGGTTGAGAAATCAAGGCTGGTGATCTCTGATCTGCACAGACAGCCACATAACCCCTCCAGCTTCCAACATTTGTCTGCATTATGTCCTCACTTGCATGTAGACTGGGGCTTGTCAATGCATGGAGTCAGCTGCCAAGGGAAACGCTCCTTCTTCTTTGAATGTGATGTTTCCCTGAAGTGACCGCTGCTGAGTAACAACCTGGTAAATGGGGTTGACAATGTGTGAAGTAGAAAATGTCACCGGAGGAAGAGAGACACAATGAACTTTTGTTATGATTTAAATTAATAGGAACTCAATGATAGAAAATCTGTACCATGTTCAGATAAAAGCTACATGGTACAGGTGGGCATCTCTACGTGTATGTCTGCCCAAATATGATAGATATATGTATTTGCAAACCAAATTGAAAGATTTAGGAACATAAGTACTCAAATTACATGGATGCCATTTAACTATCAATCTTTGGATTCCATTCTAATATGGATTTTTTTAAACATTATTTTGACAACAGAAGCCTGAGGGAATATAGCAGGCTGAGCCAATTATATCAGTGAGGAAATTGTCTGAGCAAGATGCTGAAAGATCTGGTTTATGTGAGACTTGAGTTTCATCTTGAAATAAAGATTCAACCAGCTATTGGATTTCTCTGGCGTATGTAATTGTTTTTAAAAAGTCAGACAACCAAGAAGGAAAAGATTCCCAAGGAGTGCGGAAGCTGTACAGCTCCCAACTCAAACCAGCCCCACTGCCTCTTCAAGATGCTTGCGTACGGCACAGCTTACAGTAGTCAGTAAGCGTGACCTTTCCTTGCTAGAGAGGAAAACGGCCAGTGGGAAAATGGCAATGACGCATTCTTCTAGTTTTACTGGATGCCTCTTCTCTGGTTCACAGCCTCAATCTATTAAGTGACCTAAATACAATTCTGTGCAAAACACAGATGCAACTAAGGTAGAAACATCCCTCAAGAGAAACCAAGCTTCCCTTTTCCCCCCTCTTTCTTTATTATCCAAAGAATCAGGCAACTCAAATGGGGCTTGGAATTGATGACTTGGCAAGGGAATTGGATTGGGGAATCTGGGTCTTAAATAATAGTCTAACAAAAAGTCTGGCATTAACCCAATCCAAAAAGGTGGGATGAAGTAGGTGGGCTCCTCATTATCATGGGATTATCTAATGTTATCATTTGGCATGCTAAAAAAGCTTCTAGGAGGAAAGCACTCATTAGCATCTCTGGAAGAGTAAGAGAAGAGGCATCTGAGAAGTTGTTAGGACAATTAGCATCCTTAAATAAGAGACATAAGTGTAATGGGAACAGAAAAGTTCCTAAGTGGCTCATCCTACAGCCTGCTTTGCAGTAATGTGAATGTTAAATGTGTACCGGAGGAGGAAAAAAACAAGGATAAATGAAACAAGTGTTATTCCTCATGGAATCATAGAAATAGATGTAGAAAAGGCCTCAGAGGTCCTCTAGTCCTATTCTCTCACTTTACAAATGAGGAAACTGAGGCCCAGGGAGGCGTGTGACTTCACACTCCTTCCACAGTATCATGGTGTCTCCTTTACAAATGGCATGCTCATACCCCATGTGTATTTACACAGTTCTAACAAGTGAGCTTGATTTGAAACTTGCGATATAAAATAAAATTTTAAATGCAAAGATAGTAAAATTCCATTACAAAGTACCTTGTGCTATAGAGTTCATTAGCATGGGCACAAACTCTGTCTCCCACATACCTGGTCGGGGTGAAGTGCATCTTTCTCATTCTAATGAATTGATGCAGAACCAGAAAGGCAATTTATACCACAACATTAATATTAAAAAAAAATAACAATTTTCAAAGACTTGTACAAACCAATGAAGAATGAAATGAGCCGAGCCAGGAGAACAATTTATACATTAATAACAACACTATTATAAAAAAAAAAAACACTTTGAAAGTTGTAAGAACTCTGGTCAATGCAATGACCATCCATGATTCCAGAGGACATTGATGAAGCATGTTCCCCACCTCCTAACAGAGAAATGATGGACTCTGGATGCAGAATGAGACAAATATTTTTAGACACAAACAACAAAGAAATTAGTTCTGTTTGTCTTTGCATGTTTGGCATGAGGAATTTCTTTTTTTCTTTTCAATGGGGTGGGAGTGTAGTATGAATAGGAGAAAATATGGATTTCTTTTAATTAAAAAAAGAAAATTTAATTTAAATGAAACTTACAGCATAAGTATTATACTTCTCTTCTGCCAAGAGCTAAATCTATTAAATTATTTGAAGGACTAAACCCATTTTCTCCTTGGAAACTTTCCTCACCACCTCAGACTATACCCATCTATCCTCTGAATTCCAAAAAAACACTTATTTCCTGTTCTACTCACTTATTTCTTATTATTGTGCTTCTATTTTGGGATAACTTTCATATGTATCTAGATGTAAGCTCCTTGAGGGCAGGGATAACCATATACTTCTATGTAACTCCCAACAACAGTTCACATACCAATAAGCATTCATCAAGCACCTACAAGGTGCCAGGCACCGTGCTAGATACTAGGAATAGAAAGAATTGAAACTATTCTTGCCCTCAAGGAGCTTGCATTCAATAAATGTTTCTGATTGATGGATTTGAACAGTGTTATGCTAGTGAGCATACTGCTACATGCCTATCAGAGTTGTTTGTTCTAATGATTATGACACATAATTTAAGATACAGCAAAAAAGATAGTTTTGACCGTGATGTCATTGATAAAACCCTGGACTTGGAAACATAAAGCCTGAGTTCAAACCCTTCCTTGGATACTTGCTAGCTCTGTGATTATAAACTGGTTCCAACCTCTCAAAACTACAGTTTTCTCTTTAATAAAATGGGAATAATGTTTTCTCTAACCCCTTTACTTGATTATTGTAAGGAAACTGCTTTATAAACTAAAGCACAGTATTAATATGTGTTGCTATCATTATTCAAGGGGGTCAAGAGGTATTTTCACTAGGTAATATAAATACATTGCATATATGCCTATCTAAATATAATAATAATTTATTAGTAGTAATACTAGATATAGTAAATGTATAGCCTATATCAGATTATGCGCCGTCTTGGGGAGGGTGGTAGGGAGGAAGGGGGAGAAAAATTTTAAACTCAAAAGCACATGGAAGTGATTATTGATAAATCAAAATAAATTAATGAAAAAAATACTAGATATATTATTACATAAACATTACCAATATAAATATAATATATAAATAAATTACCAATATAAATATAAATATGTTACCAATAAATATATATCAAGTCTGAGAACAATCTTAGAACAGGCAGTGTGGTGGTACAATGGATTGAGTACCAGATTTGGAATTATTATGACCCAGATTTATAGCCTGCCTAACATACTTACTAGCTGTGTTACCATAGCCATATCATTTTATCTCTCTCAGCCTCAGTTTCTTCATATGTATGATGAGGATAATTGTGTTGCGATAATAAAATGAGTTAACATTTGTAAAGCACTTTGCAAACATTAAAGTGTTACATAAATTATTATTATTATTAACTATTATTATATTTATTATATATTATGTGTTATTATAATAATTAACATTATAATTATTCATTAATTACTATTATTAGGTATTATTCTTTAGAAGTAGAAAGGATTTTATTATTAGGTATTCTTGTTGTTGTTAATATTGCAAGGTATTATCTATCATTCTTTAGAACTGGAAAGGATTTTACAGATCATTTACTTTAATCCCCCTCCCTGATGCATGAATTTCCTTTGTGATATCTCCAATGACTGGTAATTATAGGATCATAGGAAGAGAACTTAGAGGTTCTCAAGTCCAATACCATCATTTTACAGATGAGGAAACTGCAGTACAAAAAGATGAGACTTGACTGAGGTCACACACCTAGCAAAGTCCTTCTGACTCTAAGCCAAATGTCCCATTCATTATGCTATGCTGCACCTCTTGAATATGTCCAGTGATATGAAACTTACTACCTCATAGCTCATTCTATTTTGTTAAATTCATTCTAATTGCTAAGATGCCCTTCCTTATAGTGAACCTAAACCTGCCTCCCTGCAACATCCACCCACTTGTCCTAGTTCTTCTCTCTAGAGTCACACAATTAGAGTCTGATTTCAGTTCCACATGTTATCCTTTCAAATATTTGCAGGCAGAGATCATATTCCCCTGAAGACTTTTCATCAACAATTTCATCAACTATTGATCATACAACATGAGTCTTCAGCCATCCTGCCTGCCTGCCTGCCTGCCTCTGGATGTGGTACAGATGGTCAAATTCCCTTCTAAGATATAGGGTCTTGCACTGAACACAATGTCCTTAGTCTGATCAATGCAGAGTAGATTGGACAACCTCTCTGAAATTACCTCCCATTTATACTGTACATAGGTAGGTAGTTAAGTGGTTCAGTGGATAGAATATTGGACTTGGAGTCAGAAATACTTGAATTCAAATTTTGCCTAAGACATTCACTAGCTGTATGACCTTGGGCAAATTACTTAACCTATTTGTGCCTCAGATTCCTCATCTATAAATGTGGATAACAATAGCACCTATGTCCTAGGGTTATTGTGAGGATAAGATGAGATATTTGTAAAGCATTTTGTCAACATTAAAGTGCCATATAATTTCCCAACCTTAAAGCATCAAAGAAATGCTAGCTAACTAGGCAGTAGTGCTAGTGGTATCGGTAATAGTAGTTGTAGTTGCAGTAGTTTGTTGTCTTTTGGTTGTTAAGTCATTTTTCAGTCATGTCCAACTCTTAGTGATCCCATTTGGGGTTTTCTTGGCAAAGGTACTGGAGTAGTTTGTCATTTCCTTCTCCAGCTCATTTTACAGATGAGAAAATTGAGGCAAACAGGATTAAGTGACTTGCCCAGGGCCACATAGCTAGTTAGTGTCTGAGGCTGGATTCAAATCCAGGAAGGTGAGTGAGTCTTCCTGACTTCAGGCCCTGCACTCTATCTACCATGCCACCTAGTTGCCCTGTACTAGTGCTAGTACTGATAATAGTAGTAGTGGTAGTGGCAGTAGTAGTAGTAGTAGTAGTAGTAGTAGTAGTAGTAGTAGTAATAGTAGTAGTAGTAGAAGAAGAAGAAAAAGAAGGAAGAGGAGGAAGAAGAAAAAACAGTTATTTGAATGTTGCTTCCCCCATTAGAATGTGAGTTTCTTAAGGTCAATGACTGTGTTTTTGTGGTTCTTTGTATCCATAGCACTTATCAGAGTGTCTGGCATATAGTGCCTGAACATGCTTAATAAATACTTGATGGCTGACTGCACACTAATTCTATCAGTGAAGCATTTCTTCACTGATAGGGAAAGTGAGTGAACTCAAGAGATATTGTGAAGGAAGATTTGGCAACTGAATGCATATAAGGGATTTGAGAAAGTGAGGAGTCTAGGATAATGCCAAGGTTAAGAACCTGGGAGCTTAGAAGGATGCCTTCAATAGAAATAGGGAACTTTGGAAAACAAGCAATTTGTGCATGCTGGTTCAATTCCCATGATATGATTCCAGACCAAAAATGAACCCATAAGTTCTAGAATACAAAGAAGTAAAAGGCCTAAATTCACGTGAAATTATGTGAAATTTGAATTTTGTTAACGATGAATGGCACCTTACTGCAGGGATATCTTTTGTCATGGCAGTCAATATACTCTATATTTCTGCTGGAACATAATGAAAGATATATACATTTGGCCAAAAGAAGCATACCACTAGAATTTACTTTTCCTTCCCATACCTAGCCAATGTCTCCTTTCCAAAATTCAAGGTTCTTAATAACATAAGATCATCTGCAGATGTCAGAACCATGGACCATCTTGACCAGTACTCAATGTCTCACACAGCTACTAAAGCATCTTTAGTGGAAGGATGTGGTTATCCACTGACATCAACTCTCAAAATACTTTAGAACATCATCTTCAAAAAGTTAGGGCTATCACTTGAAAATACAAATAATTAGTGATGCATTCTTTCAGTCTGGAGGCCAAAATCACCATAAATATGGCCATCTTCCCCCAGAGCTCTGAAAAAGGTAGGATCATCTTTTGTCACATAAAAACAAGATTTGAGTAGAAGGGAGGACTAGAGCAGCATATAGATCACTTCAACAGAGTGTCACAAGACACATTTGTCTCAAAAATAATGTATTGAATTTACATGCATATTCACAAGATGTATATTCCAAAGAGAATTTATTAAATTAGCATTAATGTATACCCTTTAGAGCAAAGTTAATTCGATCAAGTCAGCATTCCTGTTTTTCTTCTGAAAGACAGTATAGACACTCCTAGAGTTAGTATAGGGAGTGAGTTATTCATTTCTTCATTTGTTTATTTATTCATTCAACAAGCATCTATTAACCACCTACTGTGTGTCAGGCTAGTTGCTAGGTGCTAGAGATACAAAAAGAAAACCAAACAGCTCTTATCCTCAAGGAGTTTACATTCCACTCTGGGGAGTGGAAAGAAAGGGAGAGGAATAATGCATACACCGATAATTAAATACAAAATAAACACCCAGTAAATATAACATAACTTGGGTGGAAGGGCATTAACAACTAATATAAAAGAGTGTTTGATAGAGAAGGGGTTTTATAAAGAAATGACTACCATGTTAAAATAGAAAGCATCAGTAAAACTTTTTTTTTAAGAAAAGAAAGTCAACCAAGAAAGAAGAGGATTTTCATACAGCTATGAAGACCCAACTGAGATTAAATAATTTGAATTTACAGCAAATTGAGGCTGTAAAGGTTCATTACTTCATCCAACAGTATTCAGCATCCTAGAAATGGGCACAGAGAGGGTGGTGGTGACCCATTGTTGAAGATTGTCAGAGCAATGGTAGGACAAGGGTGAAAGAGATCCACAGGTAGAGAACAGAGTATTGTTGAATAGTACAAGATAGTGAAGGGGCGAAAGTGACCTTAAAACATGGGTGATGAACAGGAAGACATGGAGGGGCTGGAGGTCATGGTTAGATCAAAGAATAGGCCAAGGAGGAGTGGGGCATTAGAAGAGATAGAAAGGTTGGTGATTGTCCTCAAAGGAGAGGATTTCAGCTAACTGTCATGAAAGCAGCATAGTTGTGGACAGTGACATGCAAGATATGAACACCTTGTGTGTGGCTGAAGTGGAATGAAGAATTGGAATGAAGTTGAATGGAAATTGAGAAGATTGAGGTGTGGAAAGGTCAGTGTGCTTGAAAGGACATCAACGTGTATCTTGAAGCCCTCAGATAAAGAGCACAGGGATAGGGGTAGAGAAAGACGGTGAGCCAAGTACTAATCTCTAGAAAGAAGAGAGGGTAACCTAGAGGCCAATATATTAGTACAACAAGGATCTGGACAGGTTGATGTAGATAGTAGGAGTGAATCTCAGAGTAGAGGTTTATAAATGGTGCAGAGGTTACAGTACCGGACTTGATATCAGGAAGACCTGGGTTCCCATCTTGCCTCAGAAAAATACTAACTATGTGACCCTGGGGAAGTCACTTAAACCTCTCTAAACCTCAATTTCCCCGTCTGTAATAGCACTTATCTCAAAAAGTTGTTGTGAGGATCAAATGACGTAACCTGTAAAGTACTTTGCAAACTTTAAAGTGCTATGTAAATGCCAATTATTGTTGTTATTGCTGAGTGATGATGACAGAAGGAAGGACTGGAAATGGAACTAGGCAACAAGGAGCCTACTGAATCATCTTCCTGGTCCAGTGTAAGTGGAGTATGAGAGAGAGAACAATGCAGTAGAGTGTATGGTCAAGGCTGCAGGGTCTTCCAGAGAGCCACACTAGAAGACAGAAAGTGTGAAATGAAGAGATCTAGGAAGTGGAGTTTGTTAACGACAGGTCTAACATTCCAAAAGGTATAGTGGAAAGGTAGGGCCAAAGAGGAAAGTGTTTGAGCAGAGGACTAAAACTGAAAGTTTGGGGAAAGGGAGCAGGGAATTACCTTAGCAGATGGTGATTCTAAATCACAGGGATTAGGTGATCAGGACTTGGGAATTTGCCAGCTGTGAACCATCAGCTTCCACAGTTTCTCACCTGGAGCACTGTGAGGCTTAGAGCAGAGGCAGCAAGGGGTGAAGGCCACCCACCCGGGTCAGTAAATATTTGATGATCGGTCTTCAGGACCAGATTGAGCTCACAATCTGTGACAGTTCCCAAGATGGCAGAGGGACGAGGCACATCCAAAAGATACTCCAAGATGACAGAAATCATTAATCCATCAATCAATAGGACATTATTGATGTAGATAGTAGGAGTGAATCTCAGAGTAGAGGTTTATAAATGGTGCAGAGGTTACAATACTGGACTAGATATCAGTAAGACCTGGGTTCCCATCTTGCCTCAGAAAAATACTAACTATGTGACCCTGGGGAAGTCACTTAAACCTCTCTAAACCTCAATTTCCCCGTCTGTAATAGCACTTATCTCAAAAAGTTGTTGTGAGGATCAAATGACGTAACCTGTAAAGTGCTTCGCAAACTTTAAAGTGCTATTGACATTATTATAAATGTGGGAATAATATAATAATAATAATATAATAAATAATAATATATTAATAATAATAGTAGAATATTATTTAGACTTAATTATTAGACTATTTATTTAGGCTTAATTATTAACTATTAGAAAACAGTTTATTATTTATATAACAAATATAATAAATAAATTTATGACATTATTAAACCCCTATTATATACAGACACTGTGCTAGGTGTTAGAAAGACAAAAACAAAAGTGAAGTAGGTGTGTGCCTTCTTCCTGAAGCCTATACTCCCGCTATTCCTTATCAAACCCTCACTAGAGCATATGATCCTCTCAAGCTATTGTTCTACATCTCTCCCCTCCTTCTCAGCTAAACTCCTGAAAAAACTGTCTACACTCAGTGCCTCCATTTACTCTGTTCTAAGCACTCTGCCATCTGGCTTCCAACCTCATCATTCAGCTGAAACTGTTCCTATTGAAATTATTGATGATCTAATTGCCAGATTTAATGATCTTTCCTCAGTTTTCTGCAGCTTTTGACACTATTGACTACCTTCTCTTCCTGGATACTCTCTCCTCTCTGGGTTTTCATGACACTTCTCTCACCTAGTTTTCCTTCTAGCTGTCCAAACACCCTTCAGTCTCCTTTACTATATCCTTATCCATTTCATAACCCTTAATAGGAAATACACCCATAGACTCTTTCCTGTGTCCTCTTCTCTTTTCCCTCTAAACTCTCATTTGGTGACCTTATCAGGTCCTGTCAATTATTATTGTTATGCAAATGACTCTAACCTACCAGGTCCCCCAAGCCATCTCTCCAACAACTACTGTGGACTCCCTCCCACCTCCTGCAGTGGCCTAAAGACCATCATGCCTGCAACATCTCTGACTATCATTCCTACTGATAGGGTATGGGCCCAAGCCAAGACCTTTCCCCCTCACCCCAAAAAGAATTTGGGTCTCATTTGTCTATGGCCCCAGAAAACCCTTAAACTTTCTTTTAACTATCACAGAAGTATCAAATGGTTGCCTAAGGCTATAATCCACTCAACTGGCCTTTTCTTATCTCTTATTTTTATTCCTATCAACTGACCTTATTGCCTAGGCCCTATCTCCCTTTGATACCCTAATGAAGCCTAGTCTTTGATACTCTAATGAAGCCTAGTATATTTCACGTCTTTGATCTCATCCAGACCCCATTCAACCTGTTCCTTCCATATCTTCCAGTTCTTTGTTACCCTGATGGAGCCTAGCACTCCACCTTCTATTCCCAGATGACCCCATTCAACCTCTCAGACATTCCCATTGGGATTTTCTCTAAACTCTTTCCCCAGTCACCCCAGATCCTCCTCCCAGTCCCTCCTCCAGTCACCTCAAATGACTTGGCTGTATATAAAATCCATCCTGGCCCACATTTAAGCACTGAGATTTCTTCATGCCGGCTCGTCCTTACAGGCGTCACTAATGTTTAGATTCCTTAACAGCCTGACCTGTATGGTCAATAAAACCTTGTCTTTGGCTGAAAGAAGACTTGGGTCAAATTTATTCGGGCAGGACCTATGTGTCGTGATTTCAGGGTCTCAGCACCCCTAGCATCTACACCTTAAGACTACCACCCCACTCCACCTCACTCCACCCCACCCCACCACATGCATGCAGAGTGTGTGTGCATGTGTGTGCGTGTGTGTGTGTGTAGGGTTTCCTTACTGTCTCTGCTTCTTCCTCCATGCTGTCTTGGTCATCTCCAGTTTAGCCATGTGGCCTTCCCTAAAAAGCTTTTTTTTTTTTAAGGAGTCTATTAATTTCAAAACTGAATGATCCATCTAATGCTTCTGCAAAAGCCCCTTTGGATCCCAGCAATAGACCTTCACCCAACTATTATCTAACCTCTTGTTCTGGGTTGGGCCTGACTCAGGTCAGTTCCCTGGTAGTTTAGATTTGATATTTGAACAAAATGAGACACCTCTTAGTCATGGACCAGTTGTAAAAAAGGAGATTTTTCTTAGCCATAGCAGGAGAGGGATATTCAACAAGGATAGATACTGGGGACACTTCAAGTTAATTCAGCTGACAGAAACTCTCTTGCCTGGGTTAACCATCATGATCCACTAGCTAAGCCTCCAAGGATCACCCCACTCCTCAGGTCCTGGGGCTGCTTTACATTTCTCATCTAATTTTGGAGCTTAATCTGCATGGGGGAAGGGAGAAGGATATTGCTTCTACCATGTCCTTAAAAGCAATATTTCTATTCAAAGACTGCCTAAACAGTCCCAATTGCTAAGGGCCTCCATGACAAGAAAACACTCTATTCTCTATGCTTATTTTTGCAGGGAAATTAAGTTTAGGAAATACCTAAGATTTTATCTGGGAAGCTTAGAGTTTAAACTTATGCCACACTGGTAGCATTTTCTAATCCTTGGAATGAAAAATTCTTTATTAAAATTGGACTTATTTTAAAATAAGGAAACAGAGAGTAGTCCATTTTTTACATGTAGTTTTAAATTGGGTTACTTTTAAAAGAGTCACCCCTGTGCACAGCATTCATTTCCATGGCTAAGTGTTCAATTTGAATATTGACTATCTGCTAGTGTGGTAAAGCCTCATGAATTCAGATTCAAAGGTAATTATAAAAATCATAATTTGTACAAAAATTGGTCAACTTCTCTTTGAATTTTCAGTGGGGGAAAACATTTGCTCATATTTAAATAATGTAAATATGTTTACAAGGGAGATCGTTGCCATGACAATTATGAATCTTCATCTATTATTAAAGTGGGCTCCCAAAGACCTCCACTTGAAACTTCAAAGATGACAATATAGATTCTTGAAAATAACACAAATAGAAATGCACTTCTTATATTTTTAGTCTGTAATACAAAATTTTATCAATTTAGGTTGCTACACTTAACTCTTCCTTCCAGATCATATAATGAACAAAAAGTTGTCTAGTATAGACTGTCCCACTTTTGCCTGTGTTTGGCACTGTACTAGGCACTAGGGGTTCAAAGAAAAAAGTCTTTCAAAAGATTGTCTTAATGAATAACTAAGAGGTAGTATGGTATGGTGGATAGAGCACTGACCTCAGAGTCCAGGAAACAGATTAAAATCTCTCCTCTGACACATATTATGTGACCCAGAAAGAGTTATTTAATTTCTCAATACCCCCAAACAATGTTCTAAGAACATAAATTGCCAAACAGTTGCTATCTGCACCGGAGGGAAAAAAAAGGTTTTCTCACTTGTCTTCCTTATACCAGTGAAATCACAAGTTCAATCCAAATGAAGATAAAACAGTAATAACAGTAAAATAACAGGAATATAAAGCACATTGTGTTGGTGAAGAAAAGAAATTCTTTTCTACCACTCTAAAGCTGAAATGATAGTCATAGAAAGTAAGATGCAAACAACAAACAGGCAGGGTGTTAATGCACTAAAATGATGTGCAAGGACAAGTCTATCCCCTGTTAAGTGTAGTGTTCTCCCTGATGAAATTTGAGGGGCAGCTTTCCATAGGCTGGCCCAAAATTGGCCTCACACCTTAAAATACAAGCCTGCCAACCCCTGAGAAGCAGTCAGAGAACATTCAAGGTACTCAGCAACTCTGTAAAATATGGCCCCAATACCTTTACCAAGACAAAAATGGGAAGTGGGGAGAGGGCAGAGAGGAGGGAGGGGACTTTCTCATTTCCTCCTCCTCTAACCAGACACATCTAGCAAAGGGCAGAAAGAGATGCTTAGAGACTGACAGGGTTGAAAGGCAGGAAGCAGCTTCAAGGAACCTGATCTCTGGCAGTAGTGAGGAGAGCCAGCTATGGATTCAAGGGATCACCCTGACTGTTGAGTTCGACTGTATGGAGAAGCCGACCAAGGGAGCCCTGACTAGCCATTGAGCAGGCCAAGGCTCTGCTCCAAGGGTAAAGCAATATGAAAATCCTACAAGAAGTCAAAGTAGCCCTACCATGCTGAAAGCCTGAATTGTCTTCACTACATGTGCCCCTCATATACATGTCTTACTATCAGTGTACGTTGTCTGTGCCTACTCTTCACACAGATACTTTGTGCATTTGTGGGACAATGCACCCTGCCCAAGTCTTTGGGAGAAAATGTTTCATAGCTACTATTCTTATTATGCTATCTTAGTGAATGTATGTTTTTGTATTAATTAAACAAGCTAGGTGGCCCAGTAGATAGAATTTTCAGTGAGAAAGGCATAAATGTCAATCCTGACTCAGATACTTACTAACTTTGTGAACCTAGACAAGTCACTTAACTTCCTAAGTCTCAGTTTCCTCATGTTCAAAATAAAGATAATAGGGGCAGCTAGGTGGTGCAGTAGATAGAGCACTGGCCCTGGAGTCAGGAGGATCTGAGTTCAAATCTGGCCTCAGATATGTAGCACTTACTAGCTATGTGACTCTGGGCAAGTCACTTAACCCCAATTGACTCACCAAAAATAAATAAATAAATGAAGATAATAATAGTACCTATCTCACAGGGTTGTTGTAAGGATCAAATGAAATGGTATGCACAAAGCACTTTCCAAAACTTAAAATATTAAATAAATCTCAGATATCATCATCATCATCATCTGCTGGTCAACTAATATAGATGAGCACACCAGTGGATGCTCAGGCACTAAAGTTTTAGAAGTGCAGACCCAGAAAGTACTTTTAAATTAAGATAGCAACCCCTCACTCCCAGACCCACCCTGCAAATCTGTGAGGGCTAAGTTGGAGAAATAGCTCCCCAATGGGGATGCTAACATTCTTTAATCCTTTGCTACTATGTTGCAAGGCACAACTTATGATCCTTGATGCACTGCTTTATATAATAATTCTCTAGTCTGCTGGTATGTCACAAATCAACTTACTATTGCAACCAATGCCTCAAGTTAACCTCAAATAAATGACCAGCCTCAGGAGAATGATGGAGCTCAGTGATGAAGTTACCCAGAAATTCAACTTCAGGGTTTTTACAAGTATAGTTATTTGAAGTTTGGCTATTCCTTCCATTTCAGTCGAATCATATAAAGCATTTTTGTGTTGAAGAGACAACTTCCTTCCTTTTTTTGTTAGCTTTCACACTATTTTCTTTCTTTCTTTCATTTTGAGGCAATCAGGGTTAAGTGACTTGCTCAGGGTCACATTGTTGGTAAGTGTCTGAGGTCACATTTGAACTCAGGTCCTCCTGACTCCAGGGCTGGTGTTCTATCCACAGAACCACCCACCTGTCCCAGCTCTCACTCTATTTTCATGAAAAATTTAAGCAATACTATGTCCCCAAAAAGCTATACAGTCTGTCTTATTTAAGCAGTGTTTGTGAAATGATGAGCTACAAGTTAATTTTTACAAGAACATCCCCAAAAATTCTATTACAAAGACTTTAGAACATTTGTTCATTTGAGTTGTAAATCAGTGGAGAAGAAAACTGAATAAGGGGAATCAGAAAGTGATGCCCATCTAAATATACAGGAACTGATTGAATACTACCCATGATAATGACAGGACATAGCAACCCTACCTAAGTGATACAATGGATAGAGTCCTGGTCTTGGAGTCAGGAAGACCTGAGTTCAAATCCAACCTCAAGCACTTACTAGCTGAGTGACCTGAGTAAGTCACTTAACTTTTGTCTTCCTCAGTTTCCTCAACTGTAAAATGGGGATAATACAAACACCTACTTTACAAGGTTGTCATGAGGATCAAATGATGTAAAGCATTTAGCACGGTGCCTGATATGCAGTAGGTTCCCTTCCTCTTTCCAATCTATGGAATTCATCTTCCATTTACAAAATGGTGCCTTCCTCTAATCGTAAACATTTACAGTAGTAAGTTAGTATGCCTATTTGTTAGAAGAATTCCCCCCAACAACTCAATGCAGGGAGGAAGGAACAACAGGAAAAAGAAAAAAAAATTTTTTTACTTGAAAAAACATTTAATTTTTAAAAGTAAAATATTAAAGGCAGGTGTCGCAGCTAGTTAGCACAGTAGAAAGAATGATTACCCTGAAGTCAGCCAGACCTGAATTCAGGTCTAAAGCTCACCTCAGACCCTTAATAACGTTGTGGTCTTAAACAAGTCACCTAACCCCAATCTGCCTCAGTTTTCTCAATGGCAAAATGGAAACAATAATAGCACCTACCTCCCAGGGTTGTTTTGAGGATCAAATGAAATATTTGCAAAGCACTTAGCACAATGCCTGCCACATGGTAGCATTTAATAAATGCTTGTTCCTTTCCCTAAAGATACGCAACCTCCAAAAAGAATCAGGTGGCAGGAAAATTACTTTTATTCGTATTAATTTTGCCGCTATTGCCCATTACCCTCCTAAGCAAGCCAACCTGTTCCACCCTCATCTCACCCCAGCTTAAACTTTAGGTAAGTAACTATTCAGTGAGCAGCCATGGAGAAATCATAAAGTCCTTGATGTTGAGCTGGGGGGACCTCAAAGATCATCTCGTCCTCCCCTTCATTTTACAGATGGGGAAACTGAGACCCAAGGAGTTTAAATGATTTGCCCAATGTTACAGACACTTTAAGTGACAGGGTCAGGATTCAAACCCAGATTCTCTGAATCTAAATGACTCTTCCCATACCCCTTGTAGAAACTTCTCAAAGGAAAAGAATCATATCACATGTTCTCACAATTTACTGAGATTGTGGTCTTGATCCCAGAATCTGGAAAATTTAGGTGGAATTTGAATCCAAGTCTTCTGACTCCAGATCCCAAGTTTCTTCCACTAGACCTTACTATGTCCTTTAGATACTTACAATTTTTTTTTTAAGTGGCCAAAGTTATTTGGGATAAGACAACCCAACTCTCTTCCTCCATTGTCTTAGAGAATGAAGAGTAGAGGCCAGAGGGGTGGAGAAGTCAGTGTTAAAAAGCTAACACAAAAAGACAGTAAATTAGAAGAGGAAATGGAAAGAAAAAACACTCTATATATCCCCTCCTTCCTCCCTTTCCTCTTCTTTTTCCTCCTCCTCTTCTTCCTCCTCCTCTTCTACACCATGAAGACAAGGAAAGGGGGAGATATTCAAAGGAATGAGGTGGGTGAGGGGAAGCTGTCTTAGTGCAGACTCATTACTGATCTCTGCAGCTCATTCTCCAGTTTTCCCTGTCTGCCCTTTGCACAGAAAGCAGGCCGCACAGTCTGGCTCACAGATCCCTGGAGGGCAACCAGCTGAGTCACTCAGGCATTAGCATGTTAGAGGTAGCCGTTTTAGCTCACATGCCCAGGGAACACAGACTCCAGAGCCCAAAAGGTCATCCCTCCCAGGCAGTGTGTACTGCCTTAAATGGGGCATGCCATTATGCAGGCTGAAATTCACACTCATGGTGAAATAAGTCCAATTGTGGGACTTTTCTTTGGGGCCTACGTTTTGTTTCATCGATCTGTTATCTATTAAATAACCTGTTTCCTTAAATGATACTAAGTCTTATTTTGAAAAAAAAAAAGTATCTCCCCATCCCCACCTTTTATTTTCTAGTGATAAAATAAAACCATCTTTCTAGTAGGGAACATGAAGCTGGAAATGAGTAATCCTTTTCTCTTCCCCAGGTAAATGAAAATGTGGAGAGGGTTTTTGCTGAGCCTGACTGTCCCCAGATGCAGCTTCTTCTGACATGGTGAGCACGAAGACCAGGCACTGTGTGGACAAGTGAACTCAAACACACCATATGGCGTCTGATTTACAGGACTTTGGTGGGGGTGCTTCAGAACAACGCACTGCCTAGTGAGTGAGTGAGTGAGTGAGTCTAGGGGAATCACAAAGGATTTACTGCCTTTTCTATAGGATTCCTTCCAAATGTATCTTGACTACATGATCCTCTTACCAACAAGTTCACCCAGAATGAATGCCTGTCACAACATTAGGGCTGAAGGGAAAACAAACTGGCCGAGTTCTGCGTGAGTCAGGGGACTGGTATTGTGCTGTATTACCTTTCACCTCCAAGTCAAATGGAGGTCCATGTGGATCGCAGCCCACAGGAAAGCAGTGGGTGAGCTCAGTCTGTCTTCTTCATTATGGCCAGAAGCCTTGGGAAGGACGCCAAGGACTGAATCATTCTGTGACGCTGAACCATGCTCACATTTCTCCTCGGGAACAGGATGGGGACACCTTGGAAAAGACTTATGGAAAACTTTGAATCATGGTCCTATGCTGGGGCAGCACGTTTGCCAAGGACACTATTTAGCCTTCTCTAGGTCTTTCATGCTTCTTGGCCACCCTGAGGTGATGGAAAGAATACTCCTTTTGGAAGTAAGAGAGAAGTGAATACAAATCCTGACTCTGACATTTGTAGTGTGACCCCAAGCAAATCAATTAACTTTTCTGAACCTTCTTCCTCATCAGTGAAAGGTGGCTCATAATACTAAAAACTCTGCCCAATGGTGTTACCATGAGAATCAGATGAGATAATGTACCTGGATAATGAATTACTCAGAAATCTTAAAGATCTATATAAACGTCAGTTATTGTCCCACCCCAGGCACTCCCTTCTCACACATATGGGCCTTAGAACAGCTTCCTCAAGCTATGGATTCACACAGTAGAGAAAGCACTGGATTTAGAAGCAGAGAACTATGTTCAAATACCATCCTCACCCCAAGCTACATGTGTGAACTTGAGCAAACTACTGCACCTCTCTGGCCCCCGGTTCCTTAATCTCTAAAGTGAGGGGTGCTGGGCTAAATGACCACCAGAGCCCTTTTTTGGCTTTAAATCAAGGATCCGACAATCCATCCAAAACCATAACTCAGGAGCCCTCACCAATGTGTTTACTTTATCTTTAGTCAGCCAGAGGGAACAATTAGTTCAAAGCAAATGCAATTAATAAAACAACATAGTGAGAAAACTCAATAAACATAGGACAATAAATGCAGGACATTCTCCCACAAATCCATATACCATTAAGGTGGAGGAGAGATGCTGGGAACACAAGTGGGGAATTTATGCTGCCAGAGCACACGTATAGAGAGGCAGCTCAGAGCACAGGTGCTGCAAGACCACGGATTTCCAGTCATGGCATTTTGCTGCTCTTCCTAAACACATTCTCTGTTACGTGACCTCTCTGCAGGGTGGAGTGCTCTTCTTTTCCCTTTTAGGACTAATCACTCCACTTATACCTTCATTCTCCCCAACCCCCTTACTCCCACCTTCCTCTAGGGTCTTGCTCTATCAATCATTTGTTCTTTCTTCCATCTTTGATTTTTCCTTATTTACCGGCTCCTTCCTCTACGTCTAAACTATGTGCAGATGTCCTTTTTCTTTAAAAAAAAAAAGTCTTTTCTCACTTCTGCTCAGTCTATCTTCATCCTCAGACTATCTTCTTTTCTTTTTCATTGACAAACTCATGAAAAATAAACCCACCTCCAATGTTCTTGATTCTTATCACTCCTTCACAACTCTTTGTGATCTGGTTTCTTTCCTTAAAAAAAAAAGAAAGTCCCCAGCTTTCCCCCTCCCAAAAAAAAGTCCCTGCTCTCAAGGAGCTTAGAGTCTATGCAGTGAAACAACACACAATCAGCTATGTACAAAGAAGATATATGTACACAGGATAAATTGTAAGTAGTCTCAGAGAGAAGGCACTAAGATTAAGAAGGACCGAAAAGATTTCTTACCTGATGTGAGACTAGTTGCAACTTGAAGGAAGCCAGGGAAGCCAGGAGGTAGAGGTAAGGAGGGAAAGAGTTTTGGAAATAAGGAACAGTTAGTTAAAATTGCCAGCATACAGATATGTAATGTCATATTGGAGGAAGAATGAGGAAGTCAGTGTCAATGGAATACAGAGTGAGTGGAGTGGACCAAGATGAGCAATAATAGAAAGGTAGGAAGGGGCCACATGAAACGCCAGAGTTCTAATCCTGCCTTAAACTCTTAGCTGTGTGAACATGGGTAACTCTTAGAGCCTCAGTTTCTTCATTGTAAGCTCCTTGAGGGTGAGACTGCCTTTTACCTCTTTTTATGTTCCCAGGGCTTAGCATGATTCCTGGCACAGGGTGCTTAACAAATATTGATTGGTTGATTGAGCTGTAAAGTGGCATTAATAATTCTTATGCCACCCATTCCTCACAGGCTTATCACCAAAAAAACAAAAAGCACATTCTAAACCTTAAAATATTATATGAATATATTACTATCTCCAATTCCTTCCTTTTCCTCAACTCACTGTAACCAATTAGTTGACGTTTCTACCTTTGCAATATTTCTAAACTGTTTTCTCCTTTTCATTCCCATTACTGCCACTATCTTTCAAAGGCACTCATTATCTCTTGATGAGACTCTAGTCTCCTTACTGGTCACCTTTCCTCCAATTTCTCCCTTTTTTTAATCTATCCTGTGACTTGCTACCAGATTCATCTTCACATAAAGATCTTATGATGGTTACTCAAGAGGTCAAAAAGCCTTCAGTAATAGTTCCAACTGCCTACCTAAAGGGATTTATACTTTTCTACTCATAATGCCTCCTTTCCTTTCGAGTATTCCACATCCTGGGCAAACTGAATGACTCACTCTTCTTCAAAACATCCCATACTTTCCTGCCTCCTGTCTTTGTTCACACCAGTCCCATCATTGGAAATATGAATGATTTCTCTCAGGCTTTCAATTTGTAGCTCAAATGCCACTTAAGATTATAGATCTAGAGGTGGAAAATTCATCTCATCCAACTCACTAATTTTCTAGGTGAGGAAACTGAGACTCACGGAAGCTGTGTCATGTCTCAGATTATATAGGTAGTAAATCAGAAGTGGGATTTGAACCCAAGTCCTCTTGTACTTTTTTCCCACTATGCCATGCTACAGTCTCATAGAATGCTCCCCTTTGTCCTTGATTATCTACACTAACCCTCCCTTTTCTATCTTATTCACTCACATGGTTCCAATTGTATGGACATATGGCCCAACAGGAGCATATTCACCAGAATTCTCTGCATTTTGGCCTCCAAATTTAGTGTGGTCTTTCTGGTCTTGAATCTAGACCTAGTCTCCTAGACACTTATCTCTGTCCCTTGGATCTCTGTGTTTCATTGGCACCCTGTTACAAAATCTGTTTGACTTTGAAGTGTGCGCTTACTCTCCTTCCAACTTAGATCACATTTCTGTCCCAGGTCAATTCTATTAGGAAAGGAGGGGGTGATGAGTGTGTGTGTGTGTGTGTGTGTGTATCTATACTCACACATACATATATGTATATAGAGGTGTGATCTCTATATATAAATAAATCTATACCTATATATCTATATAAATTTATATGTATATATATTTATCTAACTACATATAGAGAGAATTAAATACAAATATGTAGAGATATATAGATCTGTAGATCTACAGACATATATCTATAGATCTATAGATATAGATATATAAAATCTTTATAAGAGAGGAGAGCACAGGTCTAATATAAAGGCCAGCATGTTAACCATAGAACAGTGATTCCAGAGAGCACAAAAGAATGATTAGAGAAGAGAGAAAAAGGAAGGGAAAAGGAGGAGGGAGGGAGAGAGACACAGAAAGAGAGAAAGAGGGGAGAGGACAGGGGAGAGGAAAAGAAAGGGAAAGAGAGAGAGAAAGGAAGGAAGGAAGGAAGAGAAAGAAAGAAAGAAAGAAAGAAAGAAAGAAAGAAAGAAAGAAAGA
>NW_020954953.1:12567772-12621764 GCF_900497805.2 Vombatus ursinus | reverse complement strand
AAGAAAGAAAGAAAGAAAGAAAGAAAGAAAGAAAGAAAGAAAGAAAGGAAGGAAGGAAGGAAGGGAGGAAGAAAGAAAGAAAGGGGAAAGGGGAAAGGGGAAAGGAAAGGAAAAGAAAGGAGAGGGGAGGGGAGGGAAGGAAGGAAGGAAGGAAGGAAACAAGGAAGGAAACAAGGAAGGGAAGGAGGAAGGATCAGATCAGTATTAGAAATAAGCTAAAAATCAAAATTTAAATCTCCTGAGATTTGAATTCCATACCAAGCTAGCAAATCTCATTTTCCTGATCCAAAGAAAGAAAGCTGAGAAACACCCACAGCATGGACCTGGAAGCCTTCTGAAACACCAGGCTACCACTAACAAATAGACTTTGATGAGTTTAGTATAAATGAATCATGGTCATATAGACTATGTTTTAGATGAAACAAACCAGAGGTTTAAAAATTACAAGAAGTCTCTGGCAAATTCATTTACATGTCATTGAACTCACAGCATTTGGAAAATAGTTCTGCTACATTTTGCTGACTCAAAGCCCTGCCAATTTCCTCCTATACCTAAGAATTCACTTGTTTTCCATGCTAAATCTTATTGTACTTCCTGTCCACATTTCTAACTTTGGTTGACCACAGAGAATTTATGGGACTTAAAGGGTCACACAGCCAATAACTACTTGAGAGAGAACACAAACCCAAGTCTTCATGACTCTTAGCCCAAAGCCTCCCATCCACTATGACATGCTACCTCTTAATAGGATCCTGTGCTTTATGAATATCCATTTGGCTGCTGTGTGCAAGATAGTCTGGAAAGGGAAGGCACTTAAGAGAGGCAAATCAAATAGAAGACTGTCAAAACAGTTCAAGTGAGAGGTGTAGAAAGTCTAACTAGAGAAAGAGATGGCTGCAAGAGATGTTGTGAAGGTAGAATTATTATTGACTTGCCAACTCATTGGAGAGTGAGAAGTCAAGGATGACAATGAGGGTGTTAACCTGGGTGACTTGGAGTATGGTGATGCTCTCCATGGTAATGGGGAAATTCAGAAGAGGGAAAGCTATGGGGAGGGGAAAGAGAATGAGTTCTATTTTGGACATCCACGGAAGGAACCTTAAAGGTCATCTAAATTAAATTCCTTATATTACATTTAAAGAAGTGACACTCATTTAGGTAAATAATTTGCTTGAGGCCACGTAGATAGTGACAGATTTGGGTTTTGAACCCAAATTTCTGCCTCCAAATCCGTACCTCTTTTCAATGTAGCATGCTGCCTCCCCATTGAAGGGCATTAGAGCAAAGATCAAATAACCACTTGTATGGAATTTGAAGAGAGAATTGAAGGTTTGTATAAAGGGTTCAACTAAATGACCTTTGATTCTGATTCTACATCACCTAATTTTTCTAACCATGGGGCAGCAAGACATGTCCTTTTAGCTATTATTATCAACTACCATGGAAGTGATACATTTGCTCTACCCCTTCAATACCCTCTCATCCAGTGCTTCCCCTTTGGAAATGTTTCTGAAAAATTGGACTAAAGAAAGGGATGTAGTCTGTGCTAACAGAAAATAAAACTATATAGGGATAAAATCTTGAATCTTGGCCACTAGCCAAATGTGCTACATAGCCCAAATTCCATTGTATTACTTCCCTATAGTTAGTATTGTTTGCACCACTTTGTTCTTTCAAAAAGGATTTTCTTTCCACTTGCATTTTTTAAAGTATAAATAGAATGATGCATGATTCTGAATCTAACACAAATAAAAAGGCTTAGAGAATAAGATTATATGATGTCTGAAGAAAACAAACCAAAGTGTTGGCTACAAATTGAGCAAATACCTTTGTCAAACAAGATCTGTTCCACTTTTACTCAGTATACACACTAAATTACACAACTTCCTCACATCCAGTGAATGATAAAACAATTAGTCCATCCTCTGCTACACCTCACAATTTAGATTCCAGGATTTTAATTAATGAGCTGTTTATCCCTCCCCCACTTCCAGATCATTAATAAAGATGTTTAATAGTATTAAGCTGAACACAAATCCTTAGAACTCTTTGCTTGGGCTTCTTCTTCTCCCCTATGTGACCTTCCAACCCATTTCCTACTACTCAACCCCCAACCACTAAATACATCGCCACTTAACATTGCCATTCATTACAAATCTCAACTGCAGACATAAATCCATGTTAAAGTATTTGCATATTTTCAAATAAATTTTGGTGACAATTCAATGCTTTGTCAAACTTGCTGCTTCCTTTGTTTGCTAATTTTGCAAACCAGTTAAAGACATAGCAAGTTTGTCTGCTGTGATTGTTGATTTACTGTTCACCTACACGTTACATGATTCAAAGATATTTAAAAGAAATAAAAGGTTGACATACTGAATTCTATGTTAAGTTGGTCATTTGCAGTCCTTTTTTCTCAAGGATGTCACTTTTAATTTCTCCTTACACATTTGCATTGGTGAATAAGAATGCTGAGGTTTAGATAATTATTTGCATCATCTGATTAAAACACTGACTGGTATACAGCTCTGCAAATGTGTTTGTTTGTTTGTTTTTTTTTGTCTTCATCC
The DNA here is from genome assembly GCF_900497805.2 of Vombatus ursinus. Lineage (NCBI taxonomy): Eukaryota > Metazoa > Chordata > Mammalia > Diprotodontia > Vombatidae > Vombatus > Vombatus ursinus. The sequence goes on along the minus strand of NW_020954953.1, from coordinate 12,619,194 downwards.
ATCAACTCAACAAAATGTTTATTAAGCACCTTCTCAATGCCAGGCATGGTGGGAAGTGCTGGGAATACAAAACCACAAACAAAATAGTGTCTGCCCTCAGAGAATTTCTCTTATACTGCCTCAATTAGAACTCATAATTTTTTGTTACTCATTTCTTGTTCAAATTGTAATCCAGAAAATTACATACAGATTCAATTCATGGTTTTGACACTTTTCAGGCGATCAATGTTATAGAAACTTATAATGATCTATAATAATATAATTATTATTAATGATCTATGTTCATATTTCTTTTTATACATTTGTTCATAATAACAGACATTCAGTATCTGGCCCAGAACTCATCTAGTGGGCCAAGAAGGAAAAAGAAGCCTCAAGATGTTCTCCCTGTCACCTACCTCATTCTGTCTGCCTACCTAGCCCATATCCCATCCATTTCCACATGAGAAAACTTTCCTCCTGACCTGGCTGACAACATTTCCTTCACTTTTCACCTATCTGGATGGGTTTTGACTTTTTCATCCCCATTCTGCCAGGAAGAAACCCAGAGTCCCCATTCTACTTCAACTCATGAGCTCACTCTCTCTTTTGCTTAATTAAGGTAATAGACTGAGACTTCTAGCCACCCTCCCAAACTGAGGTGTGGAAATGGCCACTCTACCCCTTGGAAGAGCAAGGTTAACTACAACCCTTTCAGTTAAATGAGCACTGGGCCTTTCCACTGCCCTTCCACTACTCTCTCTAGATTCCCATGCATTCCTGTCTGACCTACTGATGTAACCTAATGATCCCTGGACATTGCCACCTGCCCCATAGCAACAACTTTGCTACCACTGGTTCCTTTTGTCCTCCCTTCATCTGGACCCTTCTTCATATTTTGTCTCTTCCAATTAGCATATGAGCTTTGTGAGAGCAAGGACTGTATCAATTTTCTATTTTCATAACCAGTGCTTACTATAGGAAACATTTAGTAAATGAATTTTCATTCATTCATTAATATAGTATTTTGGGATTTTCAAAGTGCTTTATATAAACAATCTTATTTGATACTCAATCAATTCTAGCCAGTTCATGAAACATCACAGTGCCAGTCAACAGAAATATGAAGAGAAAAAAGAAATAGTCCTTGTCCTCTCAAGGCAGCTTATATGGTAAAAAGAGGGAAATAATATGTACAAAAATCATAAAATACAAAATAAATATAGTTTCAGAGACACACTACTAACTGGGGATTTCAGAAAAAGCTAAAGTGGAATTTTTGCTAACCCTTGAAAGGAACTAGAGGTTTCAAAAAGCAGACATTGGAGAACTCCAGTCAAGGTTGAATGATGGAGTATTTCTCCAACTACCAGTCATTAGAGGACCTCCTCCCACTTCTGTAACCCTAGATTCAAGCCTGGCACATGGGCATAACACTCTTTTCATTGGTGAAGAGAATGATGGCTCAATGCGCATACCCTCTTGAGTAGAGCAGAGTTGGTGAGAACTTGGGAAAAGGGAGACTAGACTTTCTTGTTCCTTCTTCCAGAGAGTACATATATGGTTCTAGACTCTCTTCAGAGGGGAAAAAAAAACAAACAAACAAACATCAGCAACTCCAAAAGAAACTAGAGAAAAAAAGAAGTGATTTTGGAAGGCAATGATGTTGGGGAAAAAAATCAGCTCTCCAACATGTTCCTTCTCTCCAGCTTTCCTCACTAGAAAATTTAGGGAATTCCTCCTCAGATATGACCAGGGACTCTCTTAGTTGAGCTAAGACATCTTGTTACCAATGGGAGAGCTTATTCACTCTGTGTGTTGTTTGGTATATTCTAATCTATATAACTGCTCTGATTTCCATTTGTTATCAGCTTGGATAAGTTGATTTACTTGCTGTTAATTATTTGGGATGGTCTTTTGGGTAACTTGCCTTTGGTAGGAAGGAGTTAAGCCTTCAGATACAAGCTTAATGCTTCATGTAAGCCTCCTCTATAAAGGATAACAATCAGAAAAGCAACTTCAACCTAATGGAGACAAATCAATTCCCCTATACTAGCAATATTCAGAGAAACAAATAGATATAATTTTGTTCCAGTAACCCTTCTCTGTGAAGAGCAGAGAGACTAGCCTTCTGACCATTTCTCCTATTCCCCCCTCCAGACAGGAATCAAATTCTCCCTTGGAGAAAACTGGGTAAGAATATCAAGGTATCTGTCAAAGCCACCCAATATATCCCTTTTAAACAAACCCATGTGTACACACACACATGCATGTACAATATGCACACCCTCCATTTCTATGGCTCTATCATTGAAATAAAGTAGTCAAAAATACATAAGATTTTAATGATACTAATAATACCTCATCTTTTTATTTTATTAAGTTTCATGAAGGGCTATTATCTTAACTGTCTTGACACAACAGACATTATTATTTCTATTTTACCAATGAAAAAACTGAGGAAAAAAGGATTTAAGTATGTTACCCATCTTTGCACAACTAATAAGCATCAGAGGTAGGACCAAACCTTGGGTCTTTCCTGCTGCTAAGACTGTGGACTCTTTCAACTACCTCTAGAAGTGTAGACAAGACTCTAATTAAAATGGTTAGAATTTAACTAAGGGTCTGGATAAACCAGACAAGGAGTAACTTGCTCTATTCAGTGCCTAGAAAGGCATCATAAAGAGCTGGGCACTTGACATCTTTTTAGAATGCTGATGACGAGCTGTGTGACCCTGGGCAAGTTACTTAACCCCAATTGCCTAAAAAAAAAAAAAAAAAAAAAGAATACTGATGATGATGCCTGAAGAAATTTAATAATCTCCTATCAAACTTCACATGATTATATTTCTTTCTAATCTTGAAAGAAATGGATGAAGCTATCTCACAATGCTTGTAAAACTGTGCAGCCTGAGCAATAGCTAAGCCCAGACTTTGGGACATTAGGACACTGGGTTCTACCTCCAGAACATTTCTTGTATCCATTCCCCTTTTCTCTGATCACCTAGGCCACCCTAGTTTGGGCCCTCCTTGCTTTTCATCTGAATTATCCTTCCTAATTGGTCTCCCTGCTTCCAGCCTCTCTCCTCTCCAGTCCATACACCACATGGTTGTCAAATTCAGTATTCATAAAGTACTAGTCTGGCCATGTCACTCAAGAAGTTCGAGGGTTACTAAGGCCTCTAGGATTAAATACAAGTTCCAGAGTCATGCAAAACCTTTCACAACCTAATTCCAGACTCCCTTTCCAGTCTTACCATTCACCTTCACACATTCTATGTTCTAGTTCAGCACTTCTTAAACTGTGGGTCCCAATCCCATATAGGGTTGCAAAAATTTGGCAACAGTAAAAGGTTTCTGAATGTGCAATGACCAAACATTAATTAAAAATCAAACATGTAATGAATCCAAGGTGTTTCTGGAAGCTCTTGCCCATGTTGCATCATATAGCTTCACTGCAGCTTTGGTTCTGAACACAATATGTGCACACTTTGCACTGTGCATGCCCTCAGGACATGCAATGCCAACTGCCTTGAAAAGGGGTCAGGAGTGGGAAAAGTTTAAGAAGCCCTGCTATAGCCAAACTGACAGATAAAACATCATGTCTCCAAGCCCCATGCCTAGAATGCACTCCATTCTCACTTCTGGGAAGGAGAGAGGGAAGAATGGAAAGAGGGACAGAAAAAAGAAATAAGGAAGAAAGGAAAGAAGGAAGGAGGGAAAGAAGGAAGGAAGGAAGGAAGGAAGGAAGGAAGGAAGGAAGGAAGGAAGGAAGGAAGGAAGGAAGGAAGGAAGGAAGGAAGGAAGGAAAGAAGGAAGGAAGGAAGGAAGGAAGGAAGGAAGGAAAGAAAAGAGGGAGGGAAGGAGGATTAGGACCTAGAGATAAAGCATTTCATTGAAGATTTGAAGGGAATACTATAGTTATCTGAACCTCAAAAAAATGTGGTTTTCTTTTCTTTTTCTTTTTTTTCTTTTAGGCAATTGGGGTTAAGTGACTTGCCCAGGGTCACACAACCAGTAAGTGTCAAGTGTTTGGTCTGAGGCTCAGGTCCTCCTGACTTCAGGGCCAGTGCTCTATCGCCTGTGCCACCTAGCTGCCCCAAAAATGTGGTTTTCTTACTTTTGTTTAGGCTCTGATTACCCACTTTACCTGTGAAAAGTCTGAGGACCCCACAAACAGATGACTATACACCCCTGGTAAATTTCTCCAACTATCCATGGTTGTCTTTCTGCAAAATCCATGATCTTAAAAATGGAACTGTTTTATTATGCAGTGAATAAATATTGTACACAACCTATATTCAGGCAAGTCAGTTATAGGTATAGAGCCTGGTCACTTAATTCAACTTAACACAGTCTTTTACAGGTCATTATTCATTGATTCATTGCTACTCAATGAGAGGAATTGTCATAACATAGTTAGGGAGCCAGCCTTAGAACTGGGTCCAAATACCACTCTGACAAACACTGAATGTGTGACCCTGGGCAAGTCACTTAATCTCTCGATACCCCATCCATCTCTCTTAGATTACAAATTGCAGAAAAGGTGACCTGCTTTAGATGAGGGAACTTTCTTATCTTGGAATGCACTACACCAATGAAATCACAGGTCCAGTCCCTATGCCCCTCTCATTGAATCATTTTCTATTTCTACCCTTGCTTTTCCCCCTTCCTGTACATTGGCATTCCCCTCATTCATACCCCACCTTGGCTAACAAGGAATCAAGGTCCTTTTTGTCTTATTCCTCCATGCTGTATCGTTTGATTCAGATTGAATTACATTCCAGGCAGCAACTTGACTCCTTAGCGATAATATTTGCCTTGTATCACACTTGGAGAGTTTCCCTGAACTAAGACATTCCTCTCTTCCATTCAGCTCACCCCAAGACTACACCTCTCTTTCAAGCCTTTTCTATATGACCTCCCTGAGGTCAGCTAATATAGCCTGTTTTAGCCAGCTCAGCAGTTCCTCCCATGCGACTCAAACTATCCAGATTTCTCGATAATAATAGCTATCATTTATTTCTCACTTTAAAATTTGCAAAGTACTTTATATACATTATCTCATTTGATCCTCATAACAACTCTAAGAGGTTCCTAAATCTATTTATCTCAATAGCCTCTTTCTCTCTTTGCTTCTGCCCTCACCCTTATTACCAGCTCACAATGATGGCACAGAGGTTCACGTTTCCTGGCCTCTGTGTCTTTTTGCTTGTCAATCAATTCTGACATTAGCATGCTCAAAAACCCATATTTACATACATACTTTGTTGTTGTCATTCAGTCATTTCAGTTGTGTCTTACTTTTCTGGAGTCCTTTTGGGGTTTTCTTAGCAAAGATGCTGGAATGGTTGGCCATTTCCTCCTCTAGCTCCTTTTACGGATTAAGAAACTGAGGTAAACAGGGTTTAGTGACTTGCCCAGGGTCATACAGCTAGTAAGTGTCTGAGGCCAGATTTGAACTCAGCTCTTCCTGACTCTAGGCCCAGCAGTCTATCCACTGTACCATCTACCTGCCCTACATATATACTTAGGAGATCACTTTTTCATCTACAAAAAAGATGGACTACAATATGATCAATAATCCTGTGGGAAGACACTATTTCTTCAAGAAAATATGGCTCAAGAACTGAAAAGTCATATATTTCAACCAAACACTTTGGTCCAGGTCTACAGACTTAAGACTACAAAGATATTAGACTAGATCTAAAAGAGTACAAAGATATTAGCCTAGTTCTAAAAGAAACTATTGGAGAATAGAGATTGGACTTGCAATAAGTAAACCCTCCTCTCTCACCCAAAACAGATCAGAGCCTTTTCTTGAGCTTAGAGAGTCTTAGTCACCCAGAACAGAGATGTCAAACTCACTTGCCCACAAAACTCCCAAATGAATCCTGAACCAGATTAAAATATAATTGGAAAATGTTTAGCAAAATAAACAAAAATACAATGAACCATAGATAATGTCAATTTATGGTTTTCTAAGTCAACATGCAGCTTCAGGGATCCATTTTTATTTGAGTTGGACATCACTGACCCAGAGCACTTATTAGAAGTTTCAAGGGGCAGTTAGATGGTGCAGTGGATAGAGCACTGGCCCTGAAGTCAGGAGGATCTGAGTTCAAATCCAGTTTCAGACCAAACACTTGTCACTTATTAGCTGTGTGACCCTGGGCAAGTCACGTAACCCTAATTGCCTAAAAAAGAAGAAGAAGAAGTTTCAGAGGTAAGACTTGTCTTTGTGGAATGCAATCTACTGCACCATACTGCCTCTCAGTGAATAGCAATGAATAAAAGAAAATATGCCCAGGGAAAATCAAATTTCATAAAAAATCAAAATGTTGAATGAGCTCATCTATGTGACATGCCTCAGACTGCTAATTCTTAGTATCATCAGATATATCATTGCCACCGTGCTGAGAACTAATAAAAAAAAAAGCTAGTGAAAAATTTGTTTAAATTGTATTTAATCCATTATCAATCAATAAGCAAAGAGGTAAATTGAACAAATGATCATCTGCTGAGAGACCAGAAAAGCTCTTCATTTTTAAAAATTGCAAAATTATAGAATTTCAGAAGCCATCCTTAGTCCTCCTGACTTCAGGGCCAGTGCTCTATCCACTACACCATCTAACTGCCCCTTGAAACTTCTAATAAGTGCTCTGGGTCAGTGATGTCCAACTCAAATAGAAATGGATCCCTGAAGCTGCATGTTGACTTAGAAAACCATAAATTGACATTATCTATGGTTCATTGTATTTTTGTTTATTTTGCTAACCTATATTTGTGCAGAATCCTCTTTACAACTTCCCAGATAAGTGATCATTCTGCCTCTGTTTGGAAGACAGGTAGGAAGGAGAAACCATTAACTTATAAGGCAATCCAGTCTACTTTTGCTTAATAGTTGGAAAGTTTTTCCTATATCATAAATAAATCAATTTCTCTGAAACTTCTACCCATTTCTCCTAGTTCTGGTACCTGAGGCCAAATAGAACAAATCAAACTTTGTTCCCCGTGACAGACCTATAAGTATTTGAAGACATCTATCATGTGCCCTCCCAAAGTTTTCTCTTCTCTGGGTAACTATATCTAGTTCCTTCTATCAGTTCTCAAATGGCATAATCACAAGGCCTATAATCATCCTGGCTAAACTTCTCTTTGGACACTCTCCAACTTGTCAAAATATTTCCAAAACTGTGGTACCTTGAACAGAAGACAAAACACCTAGTGTGACAAAGATAGAAGAAAGTGAGACTACTATTTCCCTTGCTCTGATGCTATGCTTACTATTCCCAGCATATGACACTCCATTCCCTCAACTCTAGCCTTTTCACTGTCTCCCATGCCTGGAATATACTCCTTCCTTGCCTCTGTTTCCTGGCATCCTTCAAGACCCAGCTCAAATATTCCCTTCTGTAGGAGGCGTTTCCCTCCTACAGAAGAGATTTAAGGAGAGAGGGTATTCCAATGGACTCCAAGAAAATTTTCCCTCAGATTATTTGAGGTATATTTTATGCTTGGCCAAGGGTCCCATAGTTTAACCCATGGTACATAAATCTAAATTCCACTCTGAAACACCATCTTCTGAACAATGTATTTACTTTCCAGATGTCTTTCTCTTCTAAAGACCTTGCCCTTGATTAACAACAGTGATGAAACAACTTGTTTTCTTCAGGTCTTCTGTTTCTTGCCCAGAACTTTGTAATTGTTTGCAATCCCTTTCAGATTTCTTCTGGTAATATTATTTGTGCTACTATGAGCAAAAGTTGTTTTGGCAACACTAAGTTTAACAGATCTGAAGACATTTGCCATTACATCAGGTAGCTATTAACTATTTGTTAGTATCAGGCCTAATGATCTCAAATTACAATCCTACAAAGGTCTGTGATTTCATTGGTATGGGTGCTCCTTCTCTCAACCCCAATAGAGATCTCAACTCCTCACAGTCTTAGTAAGTGGTCTTGAAGAGTCTCTGGTTGAAATCAGTGTGTAGATAATCTGAGGAGTTGTTGAGGGGTCTCTCCAAACTTATTTTGACTGGTCCTTGCACAACAACCAGCATCATTGGACTGGTACCTAAAACCTATCCCTGTGATAGGAATTGCCAAAGCTTTTGTTCTACTGACATAACCCTCAAGAGCCTTGGGTCACATCTACAGTACACTGAGGCAGATAAGACAATAGTGAACACATATAATTAATACTTTAATGTCAACCCTTTCCTTAAAACAACTCTGTGAGGTAAATAGTATAACTACTATTCTTACCCCTGAGGAAATTCAGTCTTAAGAGATGATACTAAGTAGTTTGTCTGTATACTTTATTTTTATATTTCTCTTTCCACTTTAAAAGCCTTATCTAAAGCTTAAAACAATGCTATAAGAGTTACAATGTGTCCTTATTTTACTAATGGGGAAACTGAGGCTCAGGAAGTCTATGTGATTCAATCAAAGTCACACAGCAAGTTCAGTGCCAGAATCAACACTCTGACCATGGTCTTCTTTTTAACTCTAACTCCATTGCATTATTTTCTTCCTAATTTTAGCCCCATATACTCTACTGGTGCATTATCAATATAAATGGAATTAAGATTCATTGACATTGTTTTGATACATAAAACAGAATTTTTTGTTTCCCCAATTATTTAGTGAGAAAGGTTTCCCTCATTAAAGAAAGAGCATATAAAAGAAGGAAAAATTCTCACCTCCACTTCTTTAAAGCTCCCATGTAAATATTTGCTTCCTCCCAATTTTCTTAGAGGTAAAAATCAATATAGCTGGCTTATACAGAGGACTCTTCCCTCCAAGCATTGTAGTGGTAACCATGGGGACAAAAATCTTCCTTTCAGGAAAAACCTATACCTTGCACTGCTACCAGAAATGGTTACATCATTTAAGTTGTACTGACATAGCTCCCAGGAACCTTGGGTCACTTCCATGGTACAATGAAGCTGGTAAGACTTTTGATAATAATGAGAACTAACACACACAATTAATACTTTAATGTCAATTCTCTGAGGTAAACAATTCTATGAGCTATATAGCACAACTATTATCATCTCTATTTTATACATGATGAAATTCAATCTTAAAGAGAGGAATGAGACCATGACAGAGATGAAGGAACAGACCAGAACATAGGCTAATAGAGAGGGACAAAGGAACAGAGAAACAGAAGGACATAATAAAAAAAAAAGAGAGAGAAGCAGCACCTGGGATATATGTTCTTAGGATTTGGGAAAGAATATATTTTGTGGTTTACATAGACAGTTTAATAAATGTTCCTCTACAAAAAGTTCAAAGGCTCAAGAAATATTCCCGCAGGACTTTTCCCAAGTCAGAAAGCTTAAAGGTGTCAACAGGTGCCCATACAGCAAGTCAAATCCTAAAAGACTTTTCACCAGTACTACTTGCAGCTTTGCTCCTTTCAAAGAAAAAGTTATAGGCTCTTGCCTTATATATCATTTGGCTTTTCTCTCTGATAGGAGAAATCCCTTGAAGGAGAAGACACTTTAGACTCAGCACCAAGGATAAATTTACTTTATAAAATTCCCTTTCAACACGGGAAATAGATGCTGGGTAAGTTTTCTAAGTTTAAGAAAAAGAAGGGAGGGAAAAAAACTTCTGATTGGGGACTGAATTTTATGGGAATTGATACATTGCTCTCCATCCGAATGGGTAAGAAATCTCCAAAGTTTTGGATTTCAATTGTATGAGAAATTACTTCTGCAACTTAGCTAGCAGGAGCAAATTTAAGTATGTTTTTTAATCTTATCAGAGTGTGACAAAATCAGAAAATCCATAGATTTGCACTGGAAACATATGAATGCACAAGTTACCAGGAAGCCTTATTTAGAGAATTCTAATTTATGAATGCAAGCTACATATTTGCATTGATCCTTGCAAAGTATGGAATCCTTTAGATGCTCCGAGGTGGCTTTTAAAATCTCATCAGCTGTCCTGCCTGAAGGAATGGGCAGCAGGATTACTTTCCAGACTGCCTATGACTATTTCATATAGTTCTGAATAAGACCCCTTTGCTTTGGGTTCTAATCTTTCAACATAATTCTCAGGATCAATTTTCACGGGTGTCAAGGAATCCTCACTGGGGCAGTTCAAAACCTAGGGGAAAAAAAAGTTAGCTGCCTTCATATCTCTGTAGAAAATTAAAAACCTGCCCACCCTGCAGGAAGTTTCAACTATTCCATTAGGTGTCTGTGCCATGTCAAAGCCTGTGGGCAAGACATGCTTTGCGTTGCCCATCAGCCGATAAGTTGCTGAGATCATTTAAGTTTAGTCAGCCCATGAAGTCATGCTTTAGGCAGCAAATGCTGATTCTCTAAAGGTATCATGTTTTTCAGAGTCTATAGAGCTTTACTGAGAGGTAGAAGGTTCATGGCCTCACAGGCTCCTACATTCAGAGAACAAGAAACGTAAGAGAGTTTAGCGGTCATCTCCTACAGAGGGTAAATGACTTACCCAAGGTGTTGCAAAATATGGACAACTGGACAAGAGAATTCAGGAGAGCTTTCAACTAAGCTTTATAAATTCTTTTCCCTTTAATTTCATCTCCTGTTGGTCTATATTTATCTGCATGAAAAGGTCTCTGCTACATGGCGCAGACAGACAATGACAGAAATGGATCCAAGAGAGATTGATCTAATCTATGTGTTCTTCATCATACCCAGTAGTCCATCTTTCAACTCCAAGCTTCTTCATAGCCATTGTTCATGCTGTAACTTCTAAAAAAGCCTTAGCTACCAGTAAGGCATCCTAGGTTCCCCCTTTCACAGGAAGTCTTTCCTTGATCCCCCTAGTTATTCGCACACTTTTCCTCCTCAAATTGTTGACATTTAGGTTTCTTTTTATACCTTTGAGTTGCAGAGTAGAATGTAAGCTCCCTGAGGGCAGGGACTATTCTGTTTTGGTCTTTATATCCCCAATATGTAGCAAAAGGCCTTACACATAGTTGGTGCTTAATACATGCTTCCTGAATTGAATCGAATTGACAAATAGCAAGTTTGGGGGAAAATAAACCAGAAAGCAATTGGGTTTTTTCTCCATGTCCAAAGGGATAATCTGAACAATCTAGAGTGAGGGGTGGGGAATAGCCATGGCCACAAATCTGGAATGTAGGAGTGTTAATAGACTGCCATCTTGAGAATTTTCCCAGTCAGCTTTGGGGAATGGTCAGCTCTGCTTACTTAAACCTACACTGAATTCTAGAATTCATGAATGCACATCCAAACATTCTGGTACAAATATAACCTAGTTCTCAGAGCCTAACAACCTAAGATAGGTTCTTCATATAAATTAGACCTTTTCGATGATCCCCAATTAGGCCAGAAGCTAGATGGGAATACTTTCTCTTAGAGTATAAAATTCAACAAACTCTGTTGAAAAACCTAAATGATAAAATAAAATATTTCAGAAGAAAAATTGTTTTAGACTCCTCCACAAATTTTTGGAAAGGGTAAAAGTTTCAGGGATGAATCATATATTTCCTTGAACCATTCCTCTTTCAAACTTTTAGATTTCTTCATTCTTTGGACCTGTGATTTCAGTAGTATGCGACATTTCCAGTGTGGAAACTCCATCCGTTAATACAGTTGCAACTCATTGACAAATTATATTCTCAGAGTACTGCCTAAGACACTGAGAAATTAAATATCTTGCCTATGTTCACACAGCTAACATGCATCAAAGGCACAACTTGAACCCAAGTCTTCTTGACTTCAAGGTCAGCCCTGGAGTCATAGACCCGAGTGCAAATCTTGACTCTTGCTACTTATGCTATTTGGGGCAAGCAATCTAACCTCTCTTCTCATCTCTAGAATGAGAGAATATGGCTAGTTGACTGCTGATGTCCCTTTCAGCTATAGCTCCTCAGTCCTTCAAGCCTCTGTCCACCATGCAAACATTCTTCTACTTCTTCTAAGTTACAGCATATTTATTAAAGACTCTGTTCAATAATAATGAACAAGTGCTTATTAAGCACTCATTAGGTACCCAGCACCATACTAGGTAATGGGAGAGGGAAGGATATGAAAGAAGTGTATAATAATACTTTGACATTTATGATACATATAAACATTATTTTGATCTCTTAAGGTAGTTTTTACACCTATTATCTCTTTTTTTTAAAAAACAAAATAACTCTATGACAGAGATAAGGGTACTACCATCTCCATTTAAGAGATGAAGAAGCTGAGAGAAAAAAGAAGTTATTACTTGCCTAAGGTCATTTAGCTAATTAGAGAAAGAATCATAACCCTTATTCTCAAGGTAACTAGAGATTGGACAAACAAACCATATAGGAAAAACTAAGTGTATGACAATGGCATTCCCTTCGGTGGTCGGTCATTTAAGTTGGTACCTCAGTACATTTACCACTGATAGGAGCATCAGACTTACTAGGTCCAGAACTCAACAGGAAGAAGAGAGCAGATTAGATTGCATTTGACAAATCATGCAGCGCTTTCAGACATCCCAAGCTTTTTTCCTAATAGTAGAAAAAAAAACCTTTTAAAGTGCCGCTGTGTATTTATGAATCCTAAAACACAGTCTCAAAAAAAAAAATTCAATGGAAAAGTATCTAGTAGAGCTAAATAAGCTATAGATTTCCATTGATGACATACACCAGCAAAATGGTGGTAACAGATGAATTGCCCAAGGGCTCTGCTAATGCCGATGATAGATAGAAAGACCTAGAAAAAGGCCTCCAATAGTCAACAAGCATTTATTTAATATGCAAGATAAAATTGGAGATCCACACTGAGAAAGGCTTTAAGTAGAAGGTGAATTTTTTACTGGGACAGGGAGGCCAGGAGATGGCTATGAGAAGGGGGAGAGAATTCTAGGCATAGAAGAGAGTCAGTGAAAATGCCCAGAGTCAGTTGATGGAGTATCTTGTGTAAGCAATAAGAAGGAGGTCAAGGTCATTGAATCACAGAATACATAGGGGAGAAAGAAGAGTATGGTATAATCAGACTAGAAAGATAGGAGGATATCCAGTCATGAAAGGCTATGAACACCAAATAGAGAATTTCATTTTCATCCTGGGGGTCACAGGGAAACATTAGAGTGTGATAACAGTGAGATATTACTGTTCACTGGGAGGAGATGGGGAAGGTGAGAGAACGGAGGTTGTATAGGGGACTGTGGTAACATGGTCAGACTTCTACTTTAGGAAGATTGATTTAAAACTCGTGCTTTAGGCAGATCAATTAGAGAGTAGGACACGGAGTAGTTCCTCTTTAGAGGGCAACCTTAGACAGGGCAACCTTAAACAGGACAAGAAAGCAGGGGTAGGTTGTGACCTGTTCTAATAGATATGATATGCACATATTGCCTCCCCCGGTAGAATGTAAGCTCCATGAAGGTAGGGACTATTTCACTTTTGTCTTTGTTTCTTCAGCAACTAGCACATTGCCCAAAACATAATACTGATTTTATAAATGTTTATTGATTGGGTGATTAAAAAATTCAATGGAGTCTTGGAATATAATGGAAGACTATCATAAATACTTACAGAGAAGTAAAGTAATGAAGGTGGTGGCCACCACCAATAAGTTTGGAGGTAGTACACAGGGGGTTTGGAGGGAGTTGAGACCAGAAGCAGGAAAATCAGTAAATATGCTAGTGCCATAATCCAAACCCCTGAGAATTTAGGTTAAAAAAAAAATGTTATAGAAGAAGGTCTTCTAGAAGGCTTAGATCTTCTCAGTAAAATAGAAGACAGAGTAAGTCTCATTTGTTTCTATTTTATTTTTATATTATATAAATTATATATAACTTTATATTATATTTATTTATGTTTTCTATATACATTATTCTAGTTTTTGTATAGGCTGTCTCCAATGACTGAAATCCATTCCCTCCTTACCTCTTGGAATCCCCAGCTTCCTTCAGGGCTTAGCTCAAGTGCTACTACTTATCCTACCCAATGTCTTTCTTGATCCTCCCAGTAACTCCAACTTCCTGCCAAGGGACTTGGTTTTTACTTTGGTTGAAGTGGATTATGTGTATACATGTGTGCAAGTATATACATGTTTATATAAATACGTGTGCATATATGTATAATTACATATGTGTATATATTTGCATGTATTATATACATATATAAACCAAGACTATAGGCTATCTATATCTATGTACTAATTTACCTAACTGTACATACTGTCATTGTCCATCCCACTCATCCCCGTAGCTCTTTGTGGGTAGATATTATTTAGTTTTTGTCTTCGTATCCCCAGCATGTAAAACAGTAGCTAGAACATAGTATGAGCTTAATACTTGTTCAATAAAATGAATAAGTAAATTTACCACCGGCTTCATGTCTGCCCACACTGCAACTAATACATTTCAGCCAAAAAAACAAGCAAACAAAAAACAGACCCCATTTGAGAGTTATCATTTTCTGCCTCACTAAAACATGACTTCCTGGGCTGACTGAACTTAGAGCCGCTCAGGGAAATGACAACAACAAAAAACTTACATCACCAAAATGTTTCTCCTGCATTGCATTCTTCCCCACATTCAAAATGTTCACATCATCTACTGAATACAACAGACGTGGAGCGCTCTGTTTTGTCAACAAAAGGATCATCACTACTAAAGGCCTGCTCCCTTTCTCCCAATGAGTAAGTTTCTCCTGGAGCCTCCATTTTGTGGAGAGGTCCAGACAGGCCTTCCTTCATTACTCTCCTGACTCTATTCCTGATGACTTCCTCTGGACTTCAAAACCATGCCCCTGTATCAGGTACCTTCACCTTCCCTCTCCCCTTTTTCTGTTTCCTTTTGTATATTGTCTTACTCCATTAGAACATAAGCTTCTTTGAGGGCAGGGATTTTCTTTTGTTTGTATTTGTATCCCCAGCCTTTAGCACAGTGACTGGCCATGGTAGTGCTTAATGTTTTTTCTTCCTCTCTCCCTCTCTCCCTCTTTTCCTTTTCTACCTCCCTCTTTTCTTCCTTCCCTTCTTTTCTTCATTCTCTATTCCTTCCTCTCTTCCTTCTTTTCCCCCTTTCTTCCTTCTTCTCTCTCTTTTTCTTCTTCCTTTCCTTCCTCTCTCTCCCTCTCTTCCTTCCTTCTGAGAGAATTGTGGGAATTAGGTCAACCAAACTGACTCCACTTTCTAAAACTGACTCCATTTTTGAGACTTAAGTTCCATTTTCCTGTAAGTTCTACCTGCTTGCTAATTGTGGGCACTGAGTGACATTCTGTTTCACGTCTGGAAAAGTCTGCGCACTCTCCCCTCTCCCAATTCTCAAAACTCAATCATCCCCCTCCAATTCAGAAAGCCCCTAATCTTTCTCTTTCCTCCAATTAGAAATCAAATTACTTAGTCTTGTGTCTTGGTTTATATCCCATTAATTGCTTTCTTTTAATGAATAAAAAAATCTCTTTCCCTGCCCCCGTATTCAGGGTCCAATGCCACTGAAGAGATATGGTCCCGTTTTGTTATATAATTGGTACATACTGCTTAATAAATTCATATGCTCAGAAGCACAACCCTTTTTTTCTTGTCATTTAAATCAATCCTCAAGTCACTCTTCCTTCTTTGCTTCTTTCTTTTCTTCCTTTCTTGTGACATGGACCTACTTTCCCAAATAAGTTCAGATACAGATGATTTGAGTCTCTTACACACACTTCAGGTGACCTCTTCTACAGCCTGGCCAATGCACGGTTTGTAACACTGGCTTTCTTTACATAGCATAAATTGTAAGCAGGCATGATAACCCCCCTAACGATTTATGGTGGGAGTGGAGCTGTCTAATTCACACTGAAGGCACAAGATGCCCTTTTATTTCTGGCTGCTCTAGCTGTTTGGTCTGTTGTGTCCCAGAGGATAATTAGTCCTGAGCTGATGGAAAAGATTTATCTTACACTAGGGATATTTTATCAAATACCTCTTCACATTGAACTCATTCAAAAGAAGAGGAAAAATGCTCCCTAAGGAAAATTAATCAGTTTCCCATCTTCCAGTAATTTCCAGCAGGTACTACCTCTGAAGGCATGGGACCTCCGTCTTCCGCAGCTGGGAAGGGATTAATTAACCACAGTCTATTCCACAGTTGGAGTGGAAAAGGAGGCACTTTAAATAGCTTAAAAGGAAAGTGTTCCCTTTTTCCCCAGAGATGTTTCATTCATCCATCAGAGATCCGTGTACAGCATAGAATTATCAGAAATTAGATAATAAATGTAAGGCACTTTGCAACCTTAAAACACTATATAGATGTGAACTATTGTGAGTTATTATTTCACAGAAGAAGAGTTAGTTTTATATCTTTACAAAGCAAAGTGGACTTGGTTGGGGGGGAGGAGTTTTCCCATTAAGTTATTATGAATCAAAAAATCAGATTTAGAGTTGGAATGAATCAGAGGACATTTATACACCTCCCTCGTTTTATAGATGAGGAAATTAAAGGCCAAATAGGTCAGATAGCATGTCCAAGGTCACACAGGGTGTTGGGCAGGAGAGGGATTTGAACCCAGGTTGTCTTACTCTAGAGCCTATGTTCTTTGCATTGTACATGGCCAAGAACCTAATTAAGCATATTATAATTAAGTGGTTCGACCAGTATTCCCCCTAGTACCTCATAAATTTCTGTGATTAAAAAAACAAAAATGAAGGGTGAGGAAGTACTCCAGGAAAATAGGGGGAAAGTTATTTTCTTTGTTTCAGGGGCACAAAGGCCTGTCACTGTTGCTGCCACCCTGCATTCACAGCCTTTTCACATCTGGGAAGCCTAGGAAAGGAAAGCTCTTTGGGATTTAACTGTTTTCCTTTATCTTTGGTTCTGCTAGCTGGGCCTCAAACAGTCTACTCAGAAAGGTTCACAAGGGGCTCTAATGATAGTCACCAGGAGGTTAGAGTTTCCTTCTTTGGGAATTAAAGGGCTATAGGAAAAGTAGAGGACGTGGCCCTGTCTGTCTTTTGTCACCACCAGCTCCTTCCTCTCCCCAGCCCCATCTCTTTCCACCCGACTTAGTAACCTCCAATCATTCTTATCGGTGGTTCAAAATATAGCCACAGCTGAATTTAGAAATGAAATCATTGGTGTCTCAAAGCATTTTTTTCCAGTGTGGTCACTTGAGCCTTGAGATTAAGACTGTGTGTGTGTGTGTGTGTGTGGGTGGGTGTGTGTGCCCTCTGCTTGCTAGTGTATCAGAGAGTCTGCCTAAAGAAGATACTCATACAGTCCAACTCAAGTGAACAAACATTTATTAAACAATTTGTATATATTCAGTATATATTTTAAGGGTCTGCTTAAAATTGCCCCCACCTCACTTAGCTTTGAAACACTTATAAGGTATTAAATACATATTTATGTGTTGTTCACTGCATGTGAAGAAAGTCTGAACATCTCCCTAGGAGCAACAGAAAGTCCATTTGGATTGACTGATGGACTTGGTAACATCCTCTGGGGCCTACACAAAACCAGAGAGTTAACTGGAATGTAGAATTCAAACCTCTTACTAAAGCGGAGAAGAGAGGAAGTCATTCTTAAGGACAAGCTCTAGGCCCCTGCCTTGTCCCCTCCCCACCTTGACCAGAGGAGGATCTTTAGAATTGTGCAGTGTCAAGATGACTTTGGACTTCCCATTAATATCCTAACAGTAATCCTGGAACAGCTGACAGCAGTGTCTACATCAGGAGTCAAGGACAAATTGGATACAGATTCAAAACTCTATAAAGAGCCCAGAGTTTGTATGTGCTACATTCCGATATAGATATGTTGTTTTAGCCATTGGAGCATCAGCTATTAAGGGCTATTGCAATTTTGTCTTTGTATTCCCAGCACTTAACATAGTTACTGGCACATATTAAGTGCTTAATAAATATTTATGGATTGACTGAATTTGTTGTTGCTGTTCAGTCATTTCAATCGTGTCTGACTCTTTGTGAACCCATTTGAGGTTTTCTTGGCAAAGACACTGGAGTGATTTACCATTTTCCTTCTGCAGATCATTTTACAAATGAGGAAACTGAGGCAAACAGGGTTAAGGGACTTTCCCAGGGTCACAAAGCTAGTATCTGAGGCTGGATTTGAACTTAGGTCTTCCTGACTCCAAGCCTGCCACTCTATCCACTGCACCATCTTATACTGAGTGCTAAGCAAGCGCTAAGATGACAAACCATACAGGCCCTATCTACCAGATGTTTATAGGCTAATAAAGAAGGGAAAGCAGACACATAAATAAATAGTTTTAAGTCAGAATCTTAAGTGTATAACAAGAGAGGTCAGAATCAGAGAGGTCAGAGTTTCAAAGAGTGGGAGATTCCTTCTAGTTGGGAACATGAGGAAAGGCATCATAGAGAAAGTGGTACCTCAGCTGGACCTTGAAGGTGGAGAAAGCTGTGTGGGCAGACATGTGGATCAAGTCAATTCTAGTCAAGGTGTGGGTCATATACAAGTCACCTTCCATTCTAGTATGACAGTAAAAGATAGGAGTAGTATTCATTAGGGATATACATCCTAGCCCTCTAATACCAAATATGATAATAATAATAATAATAATAATAATAATAATAGTTAGCATTTCTTTTTTGGTGAGGCAATTGGGGGTTAAGTGACTTGTCCGGAGTCACGTAGCTAGTGAGTGTTACATGCCTGAGGCCAGATTTGAACTCAGGTCCTCCTGACTCCAAGGCTGGTGCTCTATCCACTGGGCCACCTAGCTGCCCAATAGTTAGAATTTCTATAACGATTTAGATATACTATCTCATTTTAATCTCACAACAATTATCACCCAGACATTAAGTATTGGAGGCAGGATTCATACCCAGGTCTTTCTGACTCCCAAATCCAATGCTGTCTCCACTACACCACAAAGGAAACATAAGATCTACAAAAGAAGAGAACTTTTTTGAAACTAAAGGGATTCTAAGAATTGGGTGGGGGGGGGCAGAATTATATTGAAGAAATATTTTTGAAGTGCCTACTGTGTGTACAGAACTGTACTGGGTACTGAGAGAAATACAAAATTTAGACAAAATTTAGAACTTATAGTTTAGTAGGGGAGTGTGACATATAGAGATACATGTAATATAAAATTCCATGTAAGTGTATTAAAAATGTTCAAAATGCAGTGAAAAAAAATTGTTACTGACTGGGGAAGATCTAAAAATAAGTTTCTTAGAGGAAGTACCATTTGAATATGACTTTAAATGACAGGAATTCATCAGGTAATGAGGAGGAGGAAAGATAGTCAGGATAATCTAGGCATAGGAAATAGTGTAAGCTGTTTCCTATAGGAAACAATAGACATGGAGGAAAGAAAGTGTAGGGGAGTGTTTGGGAAACATAAGTCTTTGCAGGAAAGTGGGGTGAGATAAGACCTGAAAGGAAGGGTGATACCAGATTGTAGAGAGCCTTTAACTTCCAGCTAAAGAAATGTGGATTTCATTTAGTAGGCAATATGGAGCCCCTAAAGATATTTGAGCAAAATGACATAAAGATTAGTCTAGCGGTAATGTGAACAATAGATTGTAGGAGGGGAGGGGGCAGGAACTGGGAGGGAAAGGGTAGCAAGAGTGAAGGTGGAAAGGCTTATTAGGAGGTTACCACAATAGTCTAAGAGGGTGGTGACAATGGCTTTTACTGGGTAGGGGTGGTAGTAATAAAAAGAGAAGCAAATAAAGCAGAAAAATAGAATCAATAAGACTTGCCTATCCGAAGGAAACTTATTTTTACCAATGAGATAATTTGGCTCAATAAGAATAAAGTGCTAAAGAACCTAGGACATCTTACAATAGTTGTGCTATTTTGAATTCCATCCACATATAGCTGTGAGAATTTAAGAGGAAAGTATGTCAGACCACCTTAAAAAGGAACTGCAGTATTCAGGAAGGTAACCCAGGAAAAGATAATTCTGCCAAGATCAGTGGACAACCAAACTTCATTTGGCTCCATCTTAAGTTTTTTCACCCCAGGTCATGGAACTGGATACATTTTACGAGTCCCCAGTTAATGCTTTTTCTTGATAAACAAAGTTGAATCAACCTAGAATGTCTATTTGGCTGTTATCTTGAATGATTTTATTAATCCCCACTAATAAGATAAGCCATGAAAACCTACTGAGAATATTCAATCTGGAAAAGCCATTTCCACCATGTGCCTAGATTACCCAAAACAATATGAAGTCATGTAAGATTACAAATCTGTACCATTGACAAGCTAACAGATTACAACTCTCAATGTTTTGTTTTGTTAGTTCAAAGAATAATGCAGTCAAATAGCCAGCAGCATTCTTGATTGATTTGATCTCAATTTCGACAAAATCCTGAAATGGAATATATATTTGATATATCTTTTAGTATATCAACAAGGTAATATTCCCATAGCTCTAAGGCTCTCTCCCAGATGTGCAGTGTATAGTGTACAGGTGTTAGAGGCCAAGAAGATAAACAAATGTTAACAATAAATGAAAGTGAAATATAGGGCTGTCACAGTCTTTTCACTACCCTAGAATGGGTGTGTGGTTTCCTAATTTTTTTAGATAAATGCAAAATTTATGCCAAAATGATCCATTTACAGAACAGGGGAGATACAGTGAGCTCAAGTCAAAGAATAATGCCATGAAAGATTGTTATCAGAAAGTGCTCATTTGTTCTGAAAAGGATCCTTGTCCTTGAAAAAGGTTGGGTTGGGTTTTTTTTTTTTAGAATGATCTATGCCCGATAGCTTTTTAGTAATAAGAAAACTGTCTATCAGTCTTTGTTATTAAGCTTTCTCTGAAGGATGACACCACAGGGATTGCTCTGAATTACGTCTGCTGATTAATAGAGAATTAGCCAAGTTCTATTCCTGTATATCAACAGATGCTTCCTTTCATGAAGTATTTTCTACCATATATTTTTAAAATACTCCTTCCTTTCATTCCCCTACGTATAACAACATATTTTTTAAGTCATAGTGTGGCGACTATCTGCTAGCTCACTTTCCCAGAGCAGGCCTGGGTTCTAGGGTATCCCAAAGGGTTGGGAGGTATCTCTTTTCTATTTCCATTAGCTCATATCTCTACAGAAGTATTCCCCCAAATTGTGAGGGGCCAATGAGGAGCACCCCAGTTCCATCTTGACATCAATTAGCTTTTACAAACAGTTGTATACTTTGAAGAATGAGCACTAAGGAAACATAAAGTTACCCACAATACCCGGGGAACACATTCTTCCCCTACCCCATCTCATTCTCTAGGGAGAGTAGGTACAAACTTGGCTCAGCTCTTACATTGCATTAGTCCCACCTAGTTCACATGCACATGGAATACAACTGCCTCATGACTTGTCTCACTACCTCTGGGCAGGGTTCCGAAGGTCACTCCCAAAGGTCTTTTTTTGCTCCTCTGGTCACTAACTGGCTTAACTGGCTACAAAGCCCAGGTTCTGGGAAGGAGGATTCTTATTGTTTTTGAAACTCTTAAGATTGAAATCTCTAATCTCTTCACCTGAAATGAATAGAACTAAAACAGAATTCAAAGACCAAGGTCACATGGTCTCAATGAGAAAAAACCACACAGGCCTCTTCCCTCACTTCCCTAAAATTGTCTCTACTATGTCCATCAGTGAAGGAGTCAAACCACTAGCATGTACCTGAAGAGAATGAGATGAAGAGCCTAGGTCAAGGCTGAATCAGGACTTTTTGAAGATTCTCAGTTTTGGCTGCATAGCCAATCAAAAAAGGCTTTTCCTAACCATACGGTTAGCAGAGGTATCCAGCATGCTACCTGTGGAGAGCATGCAGTCATGACACTCTCAAGTGTGTCCCAAGCCAAATTAATGTTAATGGGAAATATTTAATAAGATAAAATACAATAAAACAAAGATATTAATATTAAATTAATAATAATTAAATTATTTTACTATTTGATAATTAAATAAATTAATGATTAAATATTAATATTTGGTTTTCTAAGTCAATATGCTGCCTGCAGGGATCCTTATGTATAGTTTAGTGGACTTATTTCTATTTGAGTTTGATACCACCCACCTACAGTCTCTCCAAGGCATTTTATTCTTCATGAGGATGAGTCCCCTAGCTCTCCAGCCTGTCCCACGTGGGGATGTTGCATCAGTGGAAGCTTTTGATACAATCTATACAGTCCGTAACGATAGGATCTTGGGATCATAGATTTAGCACTGCAGTGACCCTTAAAAGTCATCTAGTTTGTCCATTCATTTTACAAAGAAGGAAGCCAAGGCCCAAGAAAGGTTGACAGATTCACACATCACCACTAATTTTCAAGTACTTCCGCAAAGAAGGAAACCAGTATATAAGTTGGGTCCAATGGTCCAGTCAACAAGCATTTATTAAGTATCTGTTATGTGCCAGGCACTGACCAGTAGTAATATATTTCACCAGTGTTTCCCATTCCTTCCCTGGCTTGTCTTTCTGTGTAGTGTTTGATATATTAAGCTAAAAAGCAAAGACAGGAGCAAGGGATATCTTGAAACACAGAACTGTAAACAAACATTTGGGGCTTGGTCCTGGACACACCAGTTAGAATATCCTCAACCTTTAGAAGCCCAGATGGAACTTACCATCTCCAGAAGAATGCATTAATCCTTTTGTAGCATTCATTTATAAAATAATGCAGGGCCTAGTGCATGCTCCCCACCATTACCACGAGTGCCTCAATGGGGCCGGGGAGGGGGGACACAAAGGAGAGATATCAGACATTTTACTGAAGAGTGTTAAGATTATAACACGTTAGGTGTTGGACCCAAAGCTGGACGTAAGGCATTGCCATGATGTTAATGACACTCTGCAGGAGCTAGGCCGCCAGTTATTCTTCTGCAATCACATTGTTGCCTCGTTTCCCTGTACCGGCCGTGCCGACCTTCTGCCAGCCGTGCGCCGTACCCTCTCCTCCTATAAGGAGCAGGCTACCAGAGTCATACTCACTTCCGAGTCTTCGGTCCTCAGCCGGATGAACACACAGAGACGAGCCATCGGGAGGTGCCAACACCAGAGCTTTATTCAGAGGCCATCACAGCAAGCCCAAGCAGCAAGCCCAAGCAGCAAGGCCAGAGCAACAGAGCAGGAGCCAAGAGAGAGAGTGCGTGATCTGACCACGCTCGTTCCTAAATACCTACCTAGCCCCTCCTCCCCAGCCCGCTTACTAGCCAATGATTGTAGGGTCAGATACCGGAAGGGGCTGTCTGAGTTTTGCACACCAAGGGAGAGGGAGTGATGTAAGAGGCTAGGACCGGATATAGGAAGGAGGCATCTGGGATTAGTGCATAGACAGAGTATGTGACCTAGGAAGTCAGACTCAGATACTGGGAGGAGGGGTCTGGGGTCAGTGCTACACAAAGGGACCCAGGAAGTCAGGAAGGTCACAAGATGGAGGCATCTGGGGTTGACGTTGCATATAGGGAGGGGACTAAGCAAAGGGAACTCAGTCCTCTGCCATCCCACTCCCACGTGGCACCGCCCTTTGCCTCAGGAGCACAAGCTCCGCTACTTCCTTGTACCCAGCTTATCTCACATAGCACTGCCCACTGCCTCAGGGCTTCTCTGTACCCAGCCCATCCCAGTTCACCACTACTCCGCCTACCACAGCCCCTGCCTCGACTTCCAAAATACCCAGATTCTACCCCTAATCTTGCCACAGCGCCCAACTGGCAACTGCCAACATCAGACAGTCCCTCACATTTCCCCGTGTCAGGAAAAAATGAGGCCATTTTAAAAGTCAATTGAATAAACTGATGAGCCCAATGGCCTGGAACAGCAAAACAGAGCTCGTGTTGGTGTGAGTCATCCCCAGGGGGAAAACACAGAAGAAATATGTTGAACAGAGTGGTATCTAGGTTTACTCTGTGAAGAAAACTCTTAAAGAAGAAAAAGGAACAAGCAAAAATCAAACAGGCCTCATTCTTTATGTTTCCCATTAGCTAGAACCCCTCATGGCAGTGCCCATCAATTTAACTTTTGGATGCCTGGATACCAGCCAAAGAACTCTCAGCTTCCATATGCTCAGCAAAGGGCAAAACAGCAACTAAAGCATTGCAGCTGTCAGGCAAGATGGGTAAATCATGGTGTCTTTCCTTGGGAGCCCAGTGCCTCCAATTTATTGCTTGATTTTAGCAACTCTCTTCTCCAAGTTTCTTTGTGGATTTGGACTTGAGAGTAGTCAGTTATTTAAAAGGATTCTTCTGTCACTTCTCTCCTTGTTTTCTATGCCTGGCTTCTCATTTTTGAAGTTCAGTGGCCTTTCCCCACCTAACCAGCCTTCCCTCACACCATACCCTCCCAGTATGTACTCAGCACTCAGGAGTATGCTGAAGCCATCTCATATTAGCTTCTTAAATTTTCAATGTAAGTCTTTACACCTTGGAAATCTGCAAATCAGAGTTTGATGGTCTAAATTTAAGAAAATGATGAAGAAAATATTAATAATACAGATTAAACTTAAAAGTGTGCCAAGAGGGGGCAGCTAGATGGCACAGCGGATAGAGCACCATCCCTGAAGTCAGGAGGACCTGAGTTCAAATCCGGCCTCAGACCAAACACTTGACACTTACTAGCTGTATGACCTTGGGCAAGTCACTTAACCCCAATTGCCTAATTAAAAAAAAAAAGTGCGTCAAGCACACTTTTTTTGCAGGAAGGGAGGACCAGTTGTTGAACATTTATGAGTACACTTCTGCTTATAGTTCAGAAAAAACTGGTCTGCTTCCTATTCCCCAAGCATATTCTTTGTCTTCCTGACTGTGTTCTTGCTTAGCCATTTGCTTGAATGGGATGCCCTTTTTTCTTCCTGGGGTGATAGGGAGGCACCTACAGGGTCAGCATGGTGTAAAGGATAAGGTGTAGAGCAATAATTTCACTGGTGTTAGAAGTTTCTACTGTGTAAATCCCCTCCACTGATAAGGAACAGCAACTTGTCTATCACTTAGTCTTTAAGAGCCCAATGTAGTACCTTGAACATATTCAATTACTTTAATTATTCAAATGGTTATTCCTTCTCTTCAACATGTAGCTAACCCCTCCAATGATGCGGAGTCACGTTCTACCACAAGTTCACCTAAGGGATCTACCTAATAAGCTAAGGGCAGCTAAGTGATACAGTGGACACTGGCCCTGGAGTCAGGAAAACCTGAGTTCAAATCCATTTTCAGTTACTAGCTACGTGACCCAGGACAAATCAGCAATGTCTGCCTCATTTTCCCCAACTATAAAAGTTTGCAGGATTATTGTGAGGATCAGATGAAATACTATGTGTAAAGTGTTTAGCATTCTGTCTGGCACCCAGTAGGCACTTAACAAATGCTCATTCCCTTCACCTTCTTTTCCATTCTAGAAAAGGTATGTACCATTTAGATTCCAGCAAAGTTAAAGGTCTTCCCAGACTGTTAATATTGAGTCATTTCAGCATGTCCACCTCTTTGTCACTCCCTTTGGGTTTTGTTTTGTTTGTTTGTTTGTTTTTGGCAAGGATACTGGAATGGTTTGCCATTTCCTTCACCGGCTCATTTTTCAGATGAGGAACTGAGGCAAGCAGGGTGAAGTTACTTGCCCAGGGTCACACAGCTAATAAGTCTCTGAGGTCACATTTGAACTCAGGTCCTTCTGACTCTAGGGCAGGTGCTCTATCCACTGTACCAACCAGCAGCCCCTTTCTGAGACTGAGACCTTGACAATAAAATACAAAGGGAGGCCTTCCACTCCTCAAGAGGGGTCTGAAGCTTTGCATAGCTCTGCCACATATGAAAAGACCAGCAAAGACAATAAACTTGCTCCTGGGCATGGACTGCTTCTTACCTTTGTCTCCAGCCACAAATTTTGAACAAGAATGTGGGAAATACACCTAGATGGTCAAGTCAACCAGCATTTATTAAAGGTTTACTACACTCCAGGTACTGTTCAAAAGGTTCCTAAGGGCAGGTCACTGTAAACCAGGGGGGTTCCCATACTGAAGGAACCCAGCTCTGAGCCAGGAAGAATTGTCCAACAGGAGACACAATTTTTCTCCTATCTCTTGCCTGGGAATTGACCTCAGGGTTGAGGCCCAGAGAAAGCCAAAGAGGACAAGCTCCTGCCAATCCTAAGCTTAGGACTCTGCCCTTTCTCAAAGAACACAATGGCACTCCAGTTAGAAAACAAACACCTTAATGCCCCAGCAGAAGCAGTACAGTATTACCCAGCCAAGCCAGAGACTGGAGATGGTGGAAACTACAGCTGCCTATCCAAAAGCAAGTTCAGGGAGTCAAGTGGATCAACTGTCCAGAATGGATGCCACGCCTGGTGAAGGGCCAGCCCAAACTCAACCCAGTCTGTTATCCTTAGGCCTGACTTGTCCAGGTTTTATAGATATAGATGGAGATGGAGAGAAGGGAAGGCAGGGAGGGAGGAAGGGAAGGGAGGAAGAAGATAAGGGAAAAGGAGAGGGAGAGGGGGACAGATTTATAGTATAAGTACAGACTCTTATTAGCTGTGTGACCTTGAGCAAGTCACAGAAGCCCCATTTGCCTCAGTTCCTCATCTGTAAAATGGGGTCACACTAGAGAAGGAAATGGCAAACCAGTTTGGTATCTATGCCAAGAAATCCCCAAGAAGAGTCAGATAGGATTGAATGAATGAATTATACATATAAATATAGACATATATATATATATATATACATATACACACATATAAATATGCATACTACATATATAACATATATACATGCAATATATACAAGGTGTATACTATATATATATACTATATACAAATGTACACAATGTATGTAGGTATGTATCAAGATATATAGACATACATGTCCATATATATTCTTATGTGTATATACATATATAAAATTAGATAAATGAGACTTACATACAAGAGGTGCTTAATAAATGTTAATTTCATTGAAATGAAAATAATTGAATTAGAGGGTTACCCAAAACATTTAAGTGACTTGCCTAGGGTTACAAAGGCATCATATGTAAGAGGCAGAACTAGAACCCAGGTCTTTATGACTCCAAGTCTTCCTCTCTATTGACTATGAATCCTCTCACTGACATCCTACATCTTAAATGTTTAAGTGAATACGTGCTTGTGGAATTTAATTTTTCCCTATATGACCCTGACAAAAGAAAATAAGGTTCTTGCTTGAATCATTGTTTTCTGGGTTCATTTGGTACTCATCCATCCATATTTTTGCCTGCTGTATCTGCCACATTATAGCTAGAAATACAGGTCTAGCATAGAAGCTAGAGGCAACTGCCATTGGGACTCACATGCCTCTGAGAAAGGGCAGTGTGAAAATATATAGCAGACAATACCCAGAGTCTGGTCAGAGTACCCAACCCCCCTAGCTCTCTATGCTCAGCCATGTGACTGTATACCAAGTTCATTTCTCTTGCCTGACTTCTCAGTAGAGAAAATAGGTTGCCCAACACTCTCATTCATTGGCTTAACACCCCCACCTCAGCTATTTCACATAAATTTATTAAAGTTTACTATTTATAGAAATATTTATGGGCATCTAGTGGTACATGGATCATGGTGCAGTGAATAGAACACTGAGCCTGGAGTCAGAAAGACCTGAATTCAATCTAGCCTCAGACACTTCCTAGCTGTGTGATCCTGGGCAAATCATTGAATCTCTGTTTGCCTCAATTTCATCAACTGTAAAATGGGATTAATAATAGCCCCCATCTCCTAGAATTGTTGTTAGAATCAAATGAGCTAATATTTGTTCAGCACTTAGCCCAGTGTCTGGTACACAGCAGACACTATATTAATGCTTATTCTTTTTCCTCCCCTTATAGAATTGAAGTCTAGGGTTTTCCCTAGTAAGGGGAAAAATAAAAAAATGTATTTGACATACAAAAATGAATCATATATGGAACAGGTAGTTTATTCCCACAAAGAAAAGGGAATCTAAGCAACAAAGAATGATAGGACATTTAGAAAAGAATCCAGTAACTTATCATGACTAGTATAATGAGAGGCTAATACTTAAATCTCATTGAAACATAGTGTTTGAGGTTATGTGTGTCTGCATGGGACTCTCAGGGAGGCAAAAAAAATATATTTCTTTAGTACCCTCTTCACCTTCTGTCCTGCCAAGAAGTGAAGCAGTAGGTTGGGGCCAGACGCTAGCCACTGTGTTGTCCTCAGAGAGAGGGGGGTACTGGGCTAGAATTATATTTATCTACTCCCTTAAATATTATTAGTCTAGAGGAAATAATTTCTAAGTACAAGCTGTACTCCTAATCATTATTCCTTAATGGAAGAGGATAGCCGCAAGCTATATACCCAAGTCTTGACTCCCTTTCCATCAAATGCCAGTGCCACAGTGAACACACACAGCAAATAGCTAGTAAACCCATTTATCCAAGCAAATAATAAAAAAAGAAGTCAGAGAAAATATAAATAGGAGAATATCTACCAGATAATACACAAAGGGGAATAACCTCTACCATTGAGAACAAGATAAGTCAACTCAACAGAGAGAGAGTCCCATAACTCACCTAAAGAGAAATTCCCCCAAAGTTCCATGTAGTATTCTGGGAAAGGAAACGTGATCAAAGAATCAATCTCTGCCAATGAGAATAGTGCCAGGTAATTGGCTCTTTGAGCCAAAGTTATGCAAGGTTGCTAATTAGCTGTTTTCTATTTCGCCTATACAATGGCATTATCTGGTCAAATAACCAGGCAGAATCCAAGTGGGATCTCCTTTTCTGGGAACTTCCTTCCTTGATTTCAATAGTTTCTTTTTGTTACCCTTGATCTTGCTACTAGTGTAACTGCAACCATTCTGGTAGATGCTATACTTGTAGCCAGCATTCAAAGGCCTTCTAGGACCTTTGAATGTTCACTATCTTGATGTTAAAAGAAAGAAAACAAAAAAGGAGAGGCAAGGCAAACATGGCCCACCAGTAAGAGCCCAACTAGTTGAGTCCATGCTCCCTGTGGAGAGTGAGGGATCAAAGGACACTGGTCCCATCATTTTGCCCAAATAGAGGAATCTTTCTTCTTCTACCACCCAACAGAAATTATATCTTGTCTTCTTGAAAGCTGCTTCTAAGAGACTCACCAGCCAGAAACCACCTCTTCTTCCACCAGGTATGGTACCTGCATCATCAGTTTTTCCAGTTCAACAATGATAAATGGGACTCAACCCAGGGATGAGTCATACATAGCTAGACACAGAGAATATCTGGGCATGCTCAAGTTATTACTTGGTCCCTGTGGGGTAGATACAATATCTGCATATTCTCCAAGTTGGAGATGGGGGGGAGGAGCAGGTAGAGAGGGGGAAATGGAGCAGTCCAGTTTTCCTAGACTGGAATACTGAATGATCATGCCTTAAAGGAATCACCACTATTACACAGAGAAGAGGAAAAAAAAATGTTCCAACCATAAATGACCCTTTTTGTGTAGTACTCACCCCTGTTCTCAAGTCATCTTTACTGGATGGCAGTAATGATATTCTCCTACAACCTTTTCCATAGACATCTATACACAAAAGGAAAAAATAGAAAAGAATATAAAAAGAAAAAAATGTAGACTATTTTTTCACCTTCCTATTTTAAATCATGTTTAGTAAACCTTTAATAATCTATCTCATCTCTCTTTAATCTGTTGCTACAGACTAACCAACATTTTCCAACCTCTCAGACCTGAAGGACCCAGTTAGTGAAAAGAAGTCATTTATTGCTTGGTAAACATCAGCAACTATGCCTTACACAGAGAATGTAGTTTGTTGGAGCTTTTCACACAAGGCATAATTTGTTTAATAAATTAATCAGCAAGTATGTATTATACACCAATTAAATGCCTAGTACTATGCTAGGAAGAAGAATGAGAAAGAAATATGAGATAAGTCAATCTTGGTGACTGCTCACAAATCACTCTGGCTCCTGTCCATAGCTAGAGTTTCTCCTGGGAACATCAGATTTTTTGGTCATATCTAAGGCTCTGGAAAGGGCAGCTGGGTGCCACAGCAGATAGCATGCTGGGCCTGGAGTCAAGAAGATTCATCTTGAGTTCAAATCTGGCCTCAGAACTTACTAGCTGTGTGACCCTGGGCAAGTCACTTAACCCTGTTTGCCTTAGTCTCCTCATCTGTAAAATGAGCTGGAGAAGGAAATGGCAAACCACTCCAGTATCTTTGCCAAAAACAAACACAAAAAACAAAGAGGGTCATGAAGAGTCCAACATGACTGAAACAACTTATCAACAAGGCTCTAAACATGATCAGATTTAGAAAAGGTCAAGCTTTCTTCGCTCTCATATAAGCAAGCAGATTAATATAACATTGAAAAATAGAATTATTTAACTCAACAGAAAGACCCAAAGCAGGAGGAACTCATGCCCTAGCCCATAAATTTAAAAAAAAAAAAACCAAACCCTCCTCTTTCTTTTTGGTGAATCACTACTAGGGACCCAGAGAGTCCTCCAGATTTATAATATTATACTAGGATGGAAGCCCTCCACAAGGAGAAAAGACTTAGGGTTGCTCAAAATTTAAGTAACCCCCTTCTTCTGGTAAGTAATCTCTTTCCTATCTGTTCTAGGTACCTATGCAGTCCTCCTGAATTCCAGTTCTACCTTGTGATTAGTTTCCCAGCAGCAAAGGAAAGCACTCAGCTTACCCCAATCCACAGAATGCATATAAGAACAGTAAGAGTTGACATTTATTAGTATTTTGATGGTTGCAGAGTGATATCACTTATGTCATTTGAACCTCAAATCAACCTTGAGGTAGATACTACAGGTATTGTTATCTACCTTTTACAAAGGAGGAATCTGAGGTGAGGTTAAGAGATGTAAAAGAACTTGCCTAGAATCATACACCAAGCAAGTGCTGAATTAGGCAAAGCCTGGGTTTGTGCCTCTACATCATGGTTTTGTCCTTTGCAGCAGATATTTCTATGTGGTCCAAGAACTGCTCCTTCAGGTCTAGGAGACATAGCCCCAAAATTCATCATCCATCCCTTCTCTACTAACATTGTTTCCACTGCTGTTGGTTCTCTTTCCTGTGGCTCACAGCCCTGCTTCTCCACATTGATAGCTTCAATCACTGAAATTACTGGGGCCACATGGTTCCCTCCTCTACTGGGGCCATGTGTTTCTGGAGTGCATGAATTTACCTATAATAGTCCATGAAGTATAGAGGTAGAAAGGGTTCCCCCCAACAAAATGAAGTTTAGGTGTGTTTGACTGGCTTCCCTCTGCCTGTCTCAGCCCTAATGATCTCTGTGTCTTTTATTCTTTGGTCCTCTATTTAAAAATCAAGTCCAATGGCAAATCTCGGTGGATGATGAACCATGACTCTATCAGTCACCCTCAAAAGTATGTTAAAGAGATCTAAAATCCCCAGGGAAGCCCCAGTTCATTCTTTAACAAGACAGTCAGCAATGGTAGAACAAAGACCTAATTATATTAATCTCAGTTCTACAAGGAGTTAACTTTGGTGGAAGAATCTCACAAGAGGACCTTACCACTATCTAGATTGTGATTGCTCTGCACATGCCAAACTTTTAAAGGTAATAGTCAATGTCAATGTTTGTTCCTTTACACATGTTCCATTTTCTTGATGGATTGTTTAAACAGGTAAAGTGGGAGCTGTTTTGACCACACACTAAATTGTTTTGTTTTTATTCTTTTTTCCTAACTCAGCATTGACTTTGATCGTGCTTTGATAAGGCAGTGGTGTGACTGTATACTGAGAGCTGATACAGAAATGTTTCCCACATTAGTAACTAGTCATTTCCTATGTTCAGAAATATTCAATTTTTTTTGGAGTTATTTAATATACACCTTGTCCGGTACTTCCTGCTTCTTTTCTCAGAAAACAAATGTGCCTACATATATGTGAGTATGTGTGTGTATGTGTGTGTGTGTATACACATACATATACCCATATATATACATATATATGTAAATATATATTCATGATACGTGGACATGAGATTTCTATGTAATCTATTAGCATTTTTCTTCTTTCATTTCTTGACCCTGGGTCATATTTTTCAATATATGTGGAAAAATCCCCATCTGTACCCGGTTTTGCATTGAAGTCACTAAATATTAAAGTATGTGTTCATTTAATTTGGAGGGTCTTTTTCAGCTCTTCACCTTGCAACTGATGCTGGCACCTGAAAACTGCGATTATCTTCATGATAATCTTTTTGGTTATATTCATCTTGAGTATTGAAATAGATTTGTCAAATATTCCATGATGTTTATTTTTGCCTATGGACATGAAATTAAATCAACTCCTTTATTTGCCTTTCCAAGGACAGCCTGGGAGGCTATCCTTACATTTATCTGTGACTCCTTTACTTATTCTGGTTTCATTGATAACTAAAGGGATACTATTCAGTTTCTCCAGAAACATGTCTACTCAAAGGTCATTACAAAAGTATCTCAAATTTAAAGTCTCAACAGCTAAATTCATATTTATGTAGAGTTTTTAAACTTGTCTGATTCTTAGCACCTCCTGTATTCTTTTTTTTTTTTTTTGGTGAGGCAATTGGGGTTAAGTGACTTGCCCAAGGTCACACAGCTAGTACGTGTCAAGTGTTTGGTCTGAGGCCAATTTGAACTGAGGTCCTCCTGACTTCAGGGCTGGTGCTCTATCCACTGCGCCACCTAGCTGCCCCTCCTATATTCTTTTCTACTCCGCCAGAGTCACCACAGAGGCAGATAAGGATTATACACGACTGAGGATCAATTTATATTTTTCTTGGGTTTCCAAAGCCAAAAAATTAATCATCCAGTATACAGCCACTAGTGATTTAGGTTATCTGCCCTACTATACATTATGATCTGGACAACCTGTATTTTTATCCACTGTTTTTCCATTATGGATGTGTAAACAAATATCTTTTGAATAATTGTCATTTCACTGTAAAGGTTTTGTAGTGTTCTGAGGTTCAATTCAATTACTATAAACTTACCTTTGTGTAAGAGAACTCATCATCTTCCTCCTGGACTTTAAATGAGACAGTTTTCATGGTGATGACAAATATCTATAGTGAACAAATTTCTCCATATTTTATGCTTCATTTGATGTTAATACTCAACACCTAGTTGAAGAGTTAACTATCTTTGCAGTTATATATCTATCTGATGCATTCTGATATAATTTTGGCAGATGTATGAAAAATACATTGTTTGCCAAGAATCTTTTATTTTATCTTTTGAAGTCTGTATTTTATCTTTTAAAGTCAAATACATTTTGGAAATGAAACAAACAGTAGACATAGTAGAATCTTGTATTCTCTGTTCCTTTCAGTCACTTGTGGGACTGAAGACACAGTCCACTTCATAACATTTTTTAATCAAAGTCTGCCTATTCTCCTGTTACATTTTCATAAAGGGTATCATCTATGTGGACACAGAGCATTCTTATAAAGATAATAGGGCACTGAGGCAGTGGAAGAGGCAAATTTGGGATATAGGCGTGTTTGCCTTCAAAGAAGATTATCACTGCCAGGCAAGATGATTAAGTCATTAATAAAATGATGTTTATTGTAATCTTCAAAGACACAATAAAGCAAAATCTGCCAATTCTTTGATTCAACTCTCTAAGGAGAAATAGTCTACAATATCTCAATAAACCAAAATTCTATTTTATCTTCCAATTTCATCTATAGTGAGAATATAGAGATGGATGTTGTTCGGTTTCTCTAGTGGTATAGCAATTTGGTTATTGGACAAGGATTATGTGCTAAGAGTATCAATCCTTAAATTGTGATTGTAGAGGTGTTAGGAGCTGCGTAGTCCTTAGCATCTTCTGTCCCTTTTCTATCACTGCCTCAATCACTGTGGCCATATAAAGGAACACACACAGCCAAGAGTCATTTTTTTTTTTAATCCAGACTGGGCCAAGCAAGTCACTCCTCAAGGAGACACTATATTTGGCTGCCATTAAACTCTGGGGTAACCACCAGTTACTGGACCCGTGGTATTGCTGACCTTTAGAAGCTCATAAGATCATAGCCTAGTTGGTTCTGTTTCCAGCACAAGTTCAAACAAGAGCAGGAAAGAATGGAACACAATAGAAACAGAAAAACAATCATGCCGTGTGCCCATGGCTTCATGTTGCCCTGGATAAAGAGAATAGGCCTCAACGGATTGGTCAGACAGTCAAGTCACCATACCCTGCAAGCAAGGGAGAGACTCAACCATTGACTATGCTCTACCCAGAAGTAAATCCAATGGTCAAGTTTGTAGGAACTGCTTTATGTTTAAGCCACTCTCCCAAGGGACCAATGCAGCAGTAGGCTGGTAAATGTTTAACAACTGGATTTCAGGTGAGAAAATAATGTACACACAATACACTTTTAAGTTTAATCTGCATTATTGACATTTTCTCCATCATTTTCTTAAGTCTTGACCATGGCTCAGCAAATCATGGCCTGTGGGCCAAACCTGGCCAGCCACCTGTTTTGGACAGCTTGTGAGCCAATTTTTTTTTTTTACATTTTTAATAAAAATTATGTTTAAATAAAGTTGCATTTTAAAATGTAAGAACCAGTTAGCTCATGGGGCCATACCAAAACAGGCAGGGGGTCATATTGGCCTGCAGGCCATAGTTTATCAACTTCTGGTCTAGACAATCAGCAAAACAATAAATCAAGCCTTTATTTGTAATATTTGCCAATTAAATTCTCCCACTAAAAAATTAGCAATTGACTCTGATAAGCCAGTATGAGCTGGCTGCAGCATACCCCTGAACCAAGGTGATAGAGAGGAGTATGCCCAGTTTGAGAAGATACATTTGTATATCTATACATAAAGAGTTATTTGACATCTCTTCAGTATAAACAGATATAGATACGTATATGTGTGTATAACCTTGTAAAACCTAATTGATGTTAATTGCTTATCAAGGAGTTTTCAATGAGTTAAATGGTACTGAATTACTACTACCTATCAGCAATTAATATTGAGGAGAACATACCAGAATGGAAGTCTAGGCAAATAGCATTAAGAGAACCTCACTGCACCTCAAAGACATCTGAAGGGGAAAGTCAAGCTCTAGAAATCTGACCTTGCTACTTACTGGTGTAGGGGTTGAGAAAATAAATCTAGACCTCACTATATGAATGTATAAAGAATATATGCAAAATAAAAGTTAGGTAATTTTGAGAAGGAGGGCATTAAGATATGGTGAGAACAAGAAAGGCTTAATATAGAAAATGGTGTGTGAGCTGAGGCTTGAAGTGTAAAAGAGATTCTAAGAGGTAGAGAAAGGAGGAATAGGTGACAGTCTGAGGCAAAGGGGACAGTCTATGCCCACTCATCATGTCCAACTCATTTCATTTCACTGAAAATGAAAGGTGATTGCAGGGTTCTTTTTCCCCAGCCACAGAATTAGAGACTAGAGAAAGTTGAAGAGTGGAGACACAGAAGGTGTTCTGGGGATCAACATGTATGGTATGCTAAGGAAGAAAATACTCATCAAGCTTTTGAATGAAAGTCTGTAATTAGGGAGAACCCACAACCTCCCAAGGCAACTCTTTTGGAATGCTCTCCTTGATAGCAAGTTTGGAAGGACCTGACTGAATTTGTATTCTGCTGGCATTGTTTCCAAAAACCCCATATCACCTCCATATTACAATGAGACATCAGAGTATGACTTTGCCAGAGTATCCTTACAACTCTGAATGAATGGATGAATGGAAGGATGGATGGATGGATGAACAAAAAAGCATTTATTAAGCACTTAACTCTGCATTGATACTGTAGTAAGTGCTGGGATACAAATATTTTTTAAAAGATACAGTCCCTGGCCTCAAGAAGTTCTTTTCTAACACGGGAAGACAACATATGTAGATACATGCATATGTGTGTGTGTGTGTGTGTATATGTGTGTGTGTGTGTGTGTGTGAATAGTAACAACACATGGATGGATTATTTAATTCTAAGAAGGTAAGAAATTGGGGGAGGGAGAGATAGGTGCCATTTCTGGTTCAATGTATAGAGTACTGGTCCAGATGGAGAAGAGCATATCAACAGTGGCAAGTAGATGGTGAAATGGCCTGTGTGAGTGGATAAATGGAAAGTGAAACTAACATATGGTTTGGTGCCTAAGGCCATCCAGTAAATAGAGGGGGAGCTAAGTGAGGTCATTTTTATACACTTCATCACTAATCAAGTGAGTTGAGCCCTAGGACAAGAGCCCCAAAGATGAGTAAACTATTCTGGAAGTCGCAAACATCTCAGGTCCAATGTAGAAGGTCCTTGCTAGTGTAGGTGGAGAGGTGCAAGCACAGGAAGCTGGTCAGTCAATAAGCATTTATTAAATACCTACAATGTACCAGGCTCAGTGCTATACTAGTGAGATGGCCTGTGGGGGTGGGGTGAGAGAATGGCTGGATGGGACATGAAGCTGACACTGAAAAAGAGCCCTTTCTAATGGACTGGTTACAGAGCCGACTCTTTTTTTTTTTTAAATAGCTAAACTGCCAGAGTTTAGTCTGTGAAGAAACTGCTGAATCCTCCAAAAAATCAAGCTTCCACAACATCAGATGCTCCTGAACTTTGGTTGGTTGTGGTTCAACTATCAATTCTAAATCATCTACAATGTGCCTATGTTTGTGACCAAATAGGAAGGGAAAGGAAGCATGAGGAAGAGAGAAGTTGCTTAATAGTAGGTAGTAGTAAATTCAAGTCCTCTGCTTTGAAAAAAACAAAAACTGATAATGAAATACTAGCAATTTCACACATGCCTTCCCTTGAGCTATAGAGGCAAGCTTCCTTTGGAAGTGTGGTCTCTCCATCTGGTACAGACTGCTGTCCAGGACCCTGGCTCCAGGAAGCCCAGGCATGTTTACAGACCTCCACTGAGGCCTGTCTGCTGTCAGTGCTCGTGTTGGGGATGCTTCTGCTACCAGTGGACTTGATCCAGGTGTTGTTACAACTATTGAAACGTCTGGGCCCCAGACCCAAAGCATCTGTGCTATCCTTCTCTTCATTGACACCAGAATTTCAGTTTTTTTCAAACTTCTATATACATAAACAGAATTCAGTTTAGTACCTCGAAACACCTTTTGATATGTATCTAAAAGCATAGAATTGAATAATTTTTCTCAATTTTGACTGTTGGTTTAACTTTGGTAATTGTATCTGCACTATGTGTGAGTATATGTGTGCTGCTTAGGGAGCTAACTGATGTGGTTTAGAAAAGCTGATATAAATTGAAATAACTTTTGATTCCACAGGAATAATATATGGTACAAGGTAAAGAACTGAAGATCTTCAAAATGGAGACAAAGCATGGTCCAACAGATATAAAGCCAGTCTATGAGTCAGATTAGCCATCCTTTCACTTTCCTGATCTGACTGTGGTTGAATAGCCCCGGGAAAGCTCTCAGTAATCCCAGACAATCTTGGCTTATAAATTAAAAAGCAATTCCCTGTCTGCATTGACAGAGGAAGTTCCTTGCCCATAATGACAACATCACACGTCTGGTCAAAAAAATTTTTTTTCAGTTAAAAAGTTCTTGATGTTTGCAAAAGTAATTCTGAGTTCAGTAAGAGTCTTAGAAACCTACTACCC
Organism: Vombatus ursinus; assembly: GCF_900497805.2. Classification (NCBI taxonomy): domain Eukaryota; kingdom Metazoa; phylum Chordata; class Mammalia; order Diprotodontia; family Vombatidae; genus Vombatus; species Vombatus ursinus. The sequence goes on along the minus strand of NW_020954953.1, from coordinate 12,581,697 downwards.
TGCCCAAAAGTTGATAAACTGATTGAAAACCTTATTAGTTCATCCTCACTTCATAATTCCATTCCCTATACAGCCTTCTTTCATCCTTTTGCATCTGTCCAAATGATGCTTCACAACCCTTCTAGGATTGAGATAAGGACTGGATCTGTGATTTCATTAGGAACTTTCATATAAGGAAATTCCTTCTACTGATGCAGATCAGGCACTAAGAGATTGGGTGACATGCCCAGGTTTACATATCCAGTAGGCATTCCAGGCAGGACTTGAACCCAGATCTTCTTAACTCTGAGGTTAGTTCTCTCTTCACTACAATATGCTGACTCTCAATTCTTCTAGGCCGTGTTGAAATGCACTTCTCTGTCTAATTAGTCCAATGAGACAAGGACACTCTTCATTTCCAGTACTCTTTGTTGTCTTCTCATATACCTCTCCCTGTTATCTACAAGGATCTAGAATTTGGTTGGCTAACAAGATTTAGGACACCAAGGGCCAGTTAGCTGTTAAAAACAAGAGAGTGCCAACTGTGCCAAGCATTTTTTGGGTACTTATTATGTGCTAAGCACTGGAGATAACAGGAAAGGAAAAAACATAGCCCCTGCCTTCAAGGAGCTCACATCCAAATGGGGGAGACAATGTGCAAATTACAAGACCTTTACAGGGTAAATTGGAGGTAATCTCAAAGGAAAATACCGGCATTCTGGAGGCTGGGAAAGGTGAGATTTTAGATAGGATTTGAATGAAGCCAGAGAAGCCAGGAAGCAGAGATGAGGAAAAAGAGCATTCCAGGAATGGGAGATTGCAGTGAAAAGTTACAGAGATGGTAGATGGAGTGTCATGTGTGAAGAACAGCGAGGAGGCCAATATTGCTAGATGACAGAGTACATGGAGGGGAAGAAAAAAACACACACAACTGGAAAAATTGGAAGGGGCTAGGTTGTGAAGGTCGTTAAACGCTAAAGAGAATTTTACATTTGATCCTGGAAGTAATGAGTAACCATTGGAGTTTATTTACTAGGGAGGTAACACCTGCAAACCCATGCTTTCAAAAAATTGTTGGGGGCAGGTAGGTGGTGCAGTGGATAAAGCACCGGCCCTGGAGTCAGGAGGACCTGAGCTCAGATCTGGCCTCAGACACATAACACTCACTAGCTGTATGACTCTGGGCAAGTTACTTACCCCCAAATTGCCTCATCAAAAAAAAAAAATGATACTAGAAGTCAGGAGAGAGATTAGGACTGATTGTATATAAGTGTGAGGAAAGAATGAGAAGTCAAGGAAGACACTTAGATTGTGAGTCAAGTGCCTGGAAAAATGGTGGTACCCTTGACAGTAATAAGAAAGTTAGTTGTAAAGGAGGGACTTGGGTGGGGGTGGGAGGAACATAATGAATTCTGTTTTGGATATATTGAGTTAAAAGATGTCTAAAGGACATCAAATTCTAGCTATCCAAGAAGCTCTTGGAGATAGGAGTCTGGAGGTTAGGATAGTCATCTAAGAATTGTCTGCATAGAGATAATAAACTGAGTTCATGGAAGCTAATGAGATCATCAAGAGAAATAGTATAAAGAGAAAAGATCATAGAACAGAGCTTTAAGGGATACCACAATTAGTGGGCATGATATGACTGATGATGAAGGAAGGAGACTGAAAAAGAGTAGTAAGACAAGTGGGAAAACCAAGAGAGAACCTGTCATGAAAACCTAGAGAGAAGGTAATCAATAGTGTCAAAAGCTCAGAGAGGTCAAGGATTGAGAAAAGGCCATTAGATTTGGCAGTTTTACATCAACAGAAGTGTTTCTTCCACCAAGGCCAAACAAATCCCCATGCCGTCATAAATCACTATAGCCGTTTACCAGGTGGCGAATTTTCAGGAGATCATAGATTTAGAGCTGGAAGAGACATCAGAGGTTACCTAGTCTAGACCCCTCATTATATACCCTGAAGAGAGATGAACTGATGTGCCCAATGTCATGCAAGTAGCAAGTGGTATAGTTGGTACTGAAACCAAGGTCTTTGGCCACAATAACCATTGCCTTCCAAACACAGCCTCTCCTAATCTGGAAATGCTATTCCTTTCACAATAGAAACCAAGTCACTGGCCAGGATGATATTCACAGCTTTTCCAGGTTAGTGGAACCAATCCATCATTACGGTTCATTAGTATAGCCTTCAGAGCACAGGGTTACGGGAGGTAGAGGCCGACTTTAGTAGAATTTACACACCTGGCATCCAATGCACCACTTACTTTGGAAAGACTTTTTCTGCGAGCAGATTCTATGCTCACAAATACAGATTTACAATGGCCAAAACATTTTCTAGAATATGGGAAAATAAAGGCACTTCTAGACTTCTCTGACCTTTCTGATCACTGACCTGCCCATTTCCAGTGTGTGGTATATTTTACCTTCTCTCATTGGTTTCCTTTTTTTTTTTATCCACATTTCTGTTTTAAAGAAAAGAACAGGAATAAAGGAAATGCATTAACAAGACAAAGAACTAGTGGAGAAGGTGGTTGTGTTTGCTAAAAAAGCCTCGTGGCCCAGAGTATTAATTTGCATATTATTTTGCATAAATGTGTATGCCAAGTTCTGAGCACCTAATTTCAAGAATGTAATATAAAATAAAATTAATTAGTGTAACCTATAGTGATAGCTTTCAGATACAATTGCTTTCAAAATCTTAACACATGGTGAAATACAAATAGATTTTTAGGTCAATTCAACTCCATCCTAGGTAAGGGGAGATAGAAAGATAGTTAAAAATGATTGCTCAACCAGTCTACCTGTCTTAAAGCAGAAATTACCTTGACCCTACTAGAGCCACTGGTCATACAACCATACAGAGAAGTATGACAAAATGGCCATTACAGAATCTGAGAACTGGAAGAAACCCTAGGGTCATTAACTAAACCCCTTCTGTTCACGAATGAGGAAACTGAGGCTCAAGAGGGAAAGTGACTTGAAGGTAACACAGAAGGATGGGAGTGTTGTACCCATTTGGATTGCTGTGAACATTGGGCCACTGGACAGACTCGCAGTGGTCAAGATGGAAATCCCCCAACCATCCTGTCTTCAATCCTCAAAAAGCTAACTTTTATGTGGACAATCCCGCATAGACTGTAAATGATATATTCAGTCACCTATCCTGAGAGTAAAAGAAGGGCAGAAACCCCATGCACAAGTGACATGTTTGACATGGACATAAGCCAGCAGAACAGAGTACGTACTATGAGTCCTGGGAAGACAGGTGATGTGGTTACTGTCACAAAATACAACTGGATCAGAAAGAGGGAGAGATTGGGTGTGTCCCTGGGCAGGAGGCAAATGTAGTTGCTGCCACCAAGGACAACTACACTGGGGTGACTTGAGGGTAGAGCAAAAGAGAAAAGGAAGAGAAGACAAGACGGGTTCTGGTAGGACGTGGCTGCTAAGAAACTATGAAAATCAAATGCTGGGACAGCAAGATGAGAGATTGTGATGGAGCTACGCAGGTGTTACAGGAAGTAGATGCTGAATTACTGGCACTTTTCAAGCTGTGGAAAACAGAGGTGGTGATTTCCTCACTTCCCCATCCTTTCTGCTCCTACTCTGCCTTCTCCAGGGATAGACCTGCTTGTTGCCCCAGCCCTTGTTTCTTTGAATTGATTTATTTCTCTGTAGCATTTTCATTTTGAAGGCAGTTTCTAAAGATGAATGAAGTTAACCATTGCATTACTTAGATCATAAGCAAGTAGGAATTATTTCTTTCATTGTACCATAATCCCTAATCCCTAGCATTATGCCTACTACTTGGTACTTACTTGATTGTTCATTAATTACTAATATAGGAGTTTCCTTGCCCTAAAGGAGAAGGGAGAAAATGGAAATAACTTCTTAAATCTATTTTAAAATCTTATGCTTTGCTTCAACATGTTTTTAAAAATGTGTTCTGGGGCAAGGATACAAACCCTCTACAAAACAGAATAGACTTCACAAATTTATGGAGGGCAGCTAGGTGACACAGTGAATAGAGCACCGGCCCTGGAGTCAGAAGAACCTGAGGTCAAATCCAACCTCAGACATATAACACTTACTGGTTGTGTGACTCTGGACAAGTCACCTTATCCCAATTGCCTTGACAAAAAAATATATATATACATATACATACATATACATATATATATCCCACCATCTTGTGTCCCAGACACCACTGTATACCTTATGGTAGTTTACTCAAATTGCAATATTATATCTAGAAAAAAATAGAGTACCTAAAATATGAGCTTTGCAATTCCCAAATCTATAATAACAAAAACAACAAAAAATTCACCTTTAGTAACTAGATAGTTCCTTCAACTTCAGAAGATTTTCCTAAAATAAGTAGTGCATTTATATGTGCAGAATGTTATTGTCCCTTAATATAACAATCTATAAATGTACCATGTGAAATGAGTAGGTCCTTGAATTACTGAATGGAGCCTACTTTTACAATACTTAGTTTGTGACTTACAGGTTAGTCTATGAGGCTGCTTAATATGCTAAAAGTCTATGCCCTGTAAGAACTATTGGGGCAGCTGGCATTCCTAAGATAGCCTGATATCTCGAATTCATCTATTTTATTTCATTTTCTGTCCATAAACTTTGTTTTTATTTTTATTGATAGCTCTTTCTTTTTAAAGAGCAACTTGGCACTGAGTTAGAGAGGTTGTTTAAGAGCCAGGAAAACCTGAGTTCATAGCTTGTCCCTGACACAGACTAGCTCTGTAACCCTAGTCAAGTCATTTAACCTTTTAGTGCCCCAGGCTAGTGATCTCCAAAGTGGAAGAGCAGAAATCCTGGGGAGTTGTGACCTTACCACTAGGGTTGATCCTAAAGGGTTTGTGATCAACCATTCAAAGGATGGGAAAGATAGATCACCTGTGATCACTCATTATAGGTCCTGTATCCAACACATTCATACCTACCTTTTCTCCTAACACTTCTCTGCTCCTTCCTCTCCCTGAGTTGTGCAAGCTTCCAAAATCCCCAAATCTGAGCTGAAAGTAGGCCCTTCAGGGATCCCAGGGAGCTGGTCCTATTGAGAAAAGTACCACCCCACCTGCTGCCTCCTAGATCACCTTGTGGCTGATGCATTTTCTGGGGAAGCAGTGGGGTGGAGAGAGGAGACACCAGCAAGAGCCCTGTCTTCTCTCATTCTTTTCATTTTGGGTGGGAGAGAGTCACACAGGATAAGGAGACATGCTTAAAGATGATGATCTTCATCAAAGATATAATTATATTATCTATTCTCCCACACCCTTCTTTCAACTTCCCTGTTTCTACCCACTGAACCTTGGTGTCATCTTTGATTCCGCCTTTACCTCATCCCACACATACAATAAGATTCCAAATAGTATTGGTTAGATCTTCTCCTCTGTCCTCTTTCTCTCTACTCATAAAGCCATCATGCAAGTTCAGGCCCCAATCACCTCTCACCTCCACTATTACTATAGCCTTGACAGCTCTGTCTCCACTCCAATCCATTTTCCATATAGCTGCCAAATTTATTCAATAAACTCTAGGGACTCCATATTGACTCTAGGATTAAATATTATTTCATTTTTAGTCAATCTTTTACTATTTCATTTTTGTACAAGTTTTATGATGTACATAATTATGACTATAGTAATATATAGAGAGATTGGGACTAGACCTATGCTTTCTTTGATATAGGAAATCCCTTTATGAGAAATTCCCTCTGTCAATGAAGATCAGCACCTAAGAGATTAAGTGACTGAACCAAGGTCACACATTCAATATATATCAGAGGAAGGACTGGAACACAGGACATCTTGGCACCAAGGCCAACCCTATCATGTTACATCAACTCTCTGCATATACAATTTACAAATGAGTACATATACACATATTGGAGGTGTATGATCTTTTTTTTTTTAACTGATGGGGTATAGGATTAAAAAAGATCACAGCCATAGGCATCTCTCAATTAATCAACAAAAATTTATTAAGCAGCCTACTACATGTCAGGTTGTATGCCAGGAACTTTCAATACAAAAGCAATATATGAAACAATCCATACTCTCAAAGAGCTTACATTATATGTATATGTATGTAAATATATGACATTATGGAATAAATATGGAGAGACAGAGAAACAGAGATATCCTGGTGAGTAACACCCATAGTTAGGTATGATGTTGATGGCAGACCAGCAGTGGATATTGAGAAGGAGCAATCAGACAGGTGAGGAGAATCAAGAGAAAGCAGCATCATGGAAACCCAGAGAGAAAAGGGTAGTCAAAAGCAACAGAGATCAATTAGGAAGACTGAGAAAAGACCATCAGATTTAGCAATTAAGTGATGTTGGGAACTTCAGAAATGGCAGTTTGAATTAAGTGATGAAATCAGAAGCCAGATTATAATGGGTTGAGGAGTGAGAAGAAAGAAAGTGCAGGCAGGAAGTGTAGACAACAATTTCTAAGAATTTGGCTGAGGACAGAAGGAGAGAGATAGATTAATGACTTGAAAGGTTGGTAGGGTCTAGTTAAGAGCTAGGACTATAAGTTGCAGAGAAGGTACATGCCTGCTCTGATTCCTATATCCATGAAATCATCCAGTTCCTATCCCTATCTAGTCCCAATGTTCTGTTTTTACATAATTTTCATTTCCGAAAGTATCCCTCCTTCTTTCCATTCTTCTAGGGAAGCAAACACTTATAACAAAGAATAAAAGGGGAAAATAGTTCAGGAAAAATAATATGATAAAAAATTTATAATAAAAGAAAAATACATCAATCAAATCTGACATTACACTGCAGTGCCCAACACTCAAAGTCACTCATTTTGATAAAGAAAGAAAATCATTGCATTCTCATATTTCAATAAAGCCAAGCTTGGTGGTTGTGGTGATGGTTGTGGTGGTGGTGGTGGTGGTTGCTGCTGCTGCTGCTGCTGCTGATGATGATGATGATGATAAGGATAATGATTTAATCTCCCATTTTAAAGTTACAGACATGGGCAAATTTATATTGTTTCCTTTGGGAGTAGGGGGAAGTTTTAATAAAAAATTAGTCCATTCACACTGAGTCAATTTGTCATTCTATTTGGCTCCTTAGTTTGTTTTATCCTCAAATCAGAGGATCACACAAAAATTCCAGGAAGTTCTCCAGCTCTACAAGAGCCCATCCACTCTTCCATTCACATCCCCCATACCCAAATGAGAAGCTCAGTATTCATCTGCTTGTCCCTTGGCTGCTCTGCCCTTCTCAGGCATCCTCATCAAAAAAAGAGGAACAGTGAGTTGATATATGTAAACCAGCAGATCACCTGCATTCTCAGAGATGGAGTCAGGCAGAGTCAACCTTAACTATCTCTTCTATCTTTTAGTAGATCTGTAATTTTCCTTATAGAAATATTCCTCCCATCATCACAGTGACAGAAACTTCCATCATTTCCCCTTGGCATTGCACAAGAATTTCCTGTTGTTTGTGTATGCTACAGTGAAGCTTCATTCTTCTTTACCAGGATTTCCTCTCTCCTTGAGCCTCCTGCAAGGCTATTTGGATTGCTCTAACACAAGCTCCCATTAATGCCAGATGGAGAAAGAAAAGACCTTTGAGTCTCACATGAAAATGGAATATTTTGAAACACTGGGGTGTGTACATGTCTGTGCTTGGCTCTCTGTATATTTGTATAACTATATACTTCCTTTCTATTTTCCTTATTGTACTTGGGTAGTACCTCTGGTATGTCTCTGTTCAATGAGAAATGGTATCCTTCCACATCAGGTCTCTCTTACCCCCTTCCAACTGCCTCTAACTTTGTCACCATTCTGCTTCCCATATCAACTATTCCTTCATACCATTTATGCTCATTTCAACCTTTTATTCTCACTGCCTTCACCTCATACATAGTATGTCTGATAAGTATTTGTTGTTTTTTGGTTTTTTGGTTTTTTGGCTAGGCAGTGGGGTTAAGTCACTTGCCCAGGATCACACAGCTACTAAGTGTTATGTGTCTGAGGCCAGATTTGAACTCAGGTCCTCCTGAATCCAGGGCTGGTGCTCTATCCACTGCGCCACCTAGCTGCCCCTTGATAAGTTTTTGTTAAATAACAATGAATGAATCCCAGCCCCATAATCCTATAACCCTCCCTTGTCATGGTGTACTAAATAAAGCATTGGAATTGGGGCTAAAGATACTTGGATTCAAATTCTACCCTGGGCACTAATTAGTTGTGTGACCCTGGGCAAGTCACTTAACCTCTCTTTGACAGGGCCCAAGCTGAGACCTTTGTCTGTTACCCCAAATTGGGTCCCACTTGTTTGAGGGGGGGAATGACAGGGTACAGGCTCTGAAAACCACCCCTCTCCTTGAACTCTCCTTTAATTTCCCCACATAGTCAAGTCTCTGGTGTTCACCTGAGGCATCGACCCTTCCCAGTTAATTAACTGCCCTTTTTTTGTCTGCACCTGGCCCCACCCTAGATCTCCACTCCTTGATCCTATCTAGACCCCATTCTCTTGGTCCAGGCATTGACCCCAGCCTGCTACTCCCATCAAGATCCTCCCTAGACCTCTCCTCCAGTCACCCCAGTGACTTGGCCACTCCTAGACCCCTCCCACAGTCTTTCTGTATATGAGATCCATCTCACCTCCATTAAGGTGCTCAGATTCTATCTGGCTAATGGCTCAAATTCAATCTAGCCCACTTGTCAACATAATCGTCACAAATGTTGTTGCTATTTCAAGGTCCCAGCACCCCTAAACCTCAACATCTTGACCTCAGTTTCTTCATCTGTAAAATGAAAGGGTTGGTCTCAATGAACTTTAAGGTCTCTGTCTACTATAGTTATGTTCCTTCAGGGGCAAGTGTGAACTCCCTGAGTCAGACATATACCAGAGAGAGTAAATCTTGAACTTAGTCTTTATTAAGGAAAGGTGAAGGAAAGAGACCAACTCCTCAGGCTGTGGGAAAGGAGAAAGAATTGATGTGTTCACAGAATCACAAATTTTCAAAGTTGAAAGGGACTTTGTTGACTGTCTTGTAGAATACAATAGAACAAAGAATTACATCCACAATATGAATGACAAATGGTTGCTTAGCTTTTGTTTAAGGATTCCTAATGAGGAAGAACCTTTTATCTCCTGGGACAGTCTCTTCTACTTTTGAACAATTAAAGAGATTTTTACTCAATTCAGTCCTAAACTTACTTCTTTGTAGTTTGCACCTATTATTCCTAGTTCTGTCCTGTGAGACCAAACAGAACAACTCCAATCCCTCTTGCATGTGATTTTGAAATGTTCATTCATGGGATGACCCAGAGACCTACATTAGTTTGTATTGGAGAGTGTTGTTCAGTAATTTTAGTCACGTCAGACTCCATGATCCCATTTGACAAGGAAACTGTGGTTTGCCATTTCCTACTCCAGCTCATTTTACAGATGAGGAACTGAGGCAAATAGGGTTAAGTGACTTGCCCAGGGTCACTGGTAAGAGGCTAGATTTGAACTCAGGAAGATGATTCTTCCTTACCGGCCTGGCACTCTATCCACTATACCACCTAGCAACCCATTGGAGAGTAGTAGGAAATAAAATTAGAGAGGGTGGTGCCAGATTATGGAAGACCTCAAAAGTTAATAGAGGAGTTTGGACTTGAGGCTATAAGAAGTAGGGAATCAGAGATCTGGGGCCTCTTCTACACCTGTTGTCCTTGGGAAAGAAGACTTGGTCTTTAGTAAGGAGACTTAACCTTCAGTAAGGGTGCGTTCATGAGTGGCATTCAGCCCAATATGTGGGCACTGTTAGATAACAGGGTTCACTTTGGTGAAAATCCACTCTAGAGAGATAAATTGTAATCCAGACTATCACTCTCCAAAGGAAATATAAGCATGCCCTCTAGGCTTCATATTGAACATTTTTAGTTCTGTGCCTTCAAGGAGGCATAGAAAGTTCCAAATCCTATAAATACCCATTTTCACTAAAACTGGGCAGTGGCAAAGACCCATTGAATTTTAAGTAGTCCTCCCAATACCCAAGAACAGGTTATTAAAGTAGAATATGGGAAACAGATGACTGCAACACCCATCTCTCATTATGTGAAGCCTTCCTTGACCAGCCTTCACTGACCTCACCCTTCTCTGAACTTAGAGTAACTATCAGTGTTGTAGTATGCCATTTAAATATCTAAATATCTACTGTTTTATGCTACTTTTTGCTGTTTTTAAGAACATCAGCCCTATCTTACCATCTACACTGTTAAATTCTTAAAGGCAGGGACTATGTCATATAGCAATGAGTGGTAGTTGTTAATGTTACTCAATAAATACCTGATTGCTAGTTTCTTATGAAAAGGGTAAATGGAATGTTGGGTTTTTGCTATTTTTCTGATTTCTAAAAAATTAGATTCTGTAGAACATTCACAGCATATCCATAGTATGTGCCCAATGGTCAACAAGTTATACTTGAGGAAATTGGCGAAGCCTTCTGACTGGTAATTCCCAGGATTTTCTCTCTACTCACCATTTATCACTTTGCTTATTCATTAACTTCTTTAATTTGTGTCCTGAATCTCTCTGTTCACATCATTATTGTCTTAATTTGCCAAAGTTTGTAGTAGGTACCGGTTTTGGTCAGAGTGAATTCAAACAATTCAGCCACTCAATTCAAAAAACGCAGTTCGAACTAGTGAGGCATATAGGCCAGTTTGTTCAACTCTCTTATTTTGCAGATGAGGAAACTGAGGCCTTGGGAGTTAAAGTGATTTGCCAAGATAGTAAACTTTAGAGGCAGGATTTGAGCCCAGATCCTTTGCTTCCAAAACCCCTGCTCTTTCTACTGATGGGGTATCTGAGATTTTCACCCCTTGCCCCAAAGGGAATCTTTCTCTTACAGGCCCCAGCTCTTTATCTTCCTTTGAAAGCCCTAGCCCCGCCTTTTGATCTTATTCAGATGCACCTTTGCCCCTAGCCCTAAAAAGAATCTGGCTCCTACTTGTCTACCTTAAACTTTTAGGGTCCTTATGGACTCCCCTTACCTCCATTTGAAAGCCCTAGTCCCACCTTTTGATCTTATGCAGATACCTTTCAAACTTCCTCCTTCCAGTTCCCTTCATTATCTATTCCCATTGTCTATTCAATCTCTCAGACCTTCCAAACAGAATTCTCACCTAGATCCTTTTCCCAACCACCCCCCCCCTCCTCTGGCCACCCAAAGTTACTTTAGTGTATATAAGATCCACCCTGGCCCCCATTCAAACGCTGAGAATCTCTCATGCCCAGAGGCTGAGCTTTTCTCATGCCTGCTTGTCTTTGTCACCTGGCCTATGTGATTTATCTCTAATCAACTTTTTCTCTGGCTGGAAGAAGATTTGAGTTGAATTCATTCAGGCAGGGCCTGCATCGCGATCTTGGGGTTCTGAGCACTCCAAAACCTCTAGACCTCTTCACTACCATGTCACTTGGCCTAGATGAATTCCAAAAGGATGAATCAATCAAAGGTTTTTTCTAGACTTCTGAAATCATTTCAGAGTTGATCCAAGAAGCTAATTAGGTCATAAATTCTTGGTCCCTCCACTCTCACCTTTACTGAGGAGTAAATGATACAGAAATTTTTGTATTGCCTATATAGCTTTTTAAATAATCTAGACTATCAGGAGATACCTGATCTGGTAATATCCCAAGAATATATGAGTTAGGGGAAACAAATAAGGTAGAAAGTAAAATAGAAGTTTAATTATTACTCTTGGACCTAGTTTAGCAATTACTGTAATAGGTGACTCATTCAAATACCCCTTCTCCAAAGTTCCCCAATGGCTACTTGGGATGTGGTCATGACAGAAAGTCAAAGGCTGTTTGCAAGGGCACATAGAGGTTCACTTATGCCAAATAGATACATAGATTCATAGCCTGTTAAAGCTGGAAGGGATTTTAATCAACTTTTTTACAGATGTGGAAATTGAGACCTGGAGACAGAAAATGATGCCATCAAGTTCACATGACTAGTTAGAAGCAGAAGAAAGAATAGAACCCAGACCTCTTTCCACTATGCCATGCTTATTTTTTTCAATCTCTTTTAAAAAGACCCAATAGACACAGATCGTTTAAGAAGAAGATAATCTGAGTATGAAAAGGGAACAGTGACTGACAGGTAACCAAATTAGCCTCTCCATATCTCTTACTTAAAATAAAAAAGAGAAGAGGCCTCTATGCTTTCCTGGTCCCACCTGCTAGGTCATTTTTCCAATAGCACTTCTGAGGAAAGGAATTGCTTACCACAAATTGACATTCACCTTGTGGAATGGCTCCAGATATTTCATCTGGGATCCTTCCTCCTCAATCCCTTAGCAGTGGATCAGCACTTTTCTGTCCCCTGGTGTCTTGGGGAAGAGTGAAGCCAGTAATGACACATAGACCCAAAGCACTTGAGTTTGATAACACCCTTTCAGGATCTATATTTGTCTTCAGTTTGAAGGGTGGGAATTAAGAGTCATCTCTGACCCTCTGCTGTAGATCAAGCCATCCTGCCAAAAGACTCAGAAAGCTGCTGTGTTTTGGTACATTTGGTGAAAATCATGCAACTTTTCAAATGTCCCCACCATACAATGCCTTTCATTTCAAAGCTCATAGGCTGTATGCCAAAAAAGAGTTCCTGAGCTCTTTTGAGATCCTGGCCTCATCAAAATGCTATTTGACCAGCTCTAATTGATGCTTCAAGTCTTTTTCTCCCAGAAACTAAGTTGTACTTTGCTTCTAAAATGCTGCAAAATTCAAAGCCTACAAGTACAAACTGTTCTAAATTTAGCAAACATTTTTCTCTCAGCCATTAGTCAGGATTTTTCTTCATTTCCTTTCAAACCCAGCCCTGCCTTTGCAGGCAAAGTTTAACCAGATGACTAGTTCCTTTCTTACTTGTTCTTGCCTTCCTGCTCACTTTTGATTTGGGTTTTATTGTTTGTCTGAGGAAACCTAAGAAGGGCAGCAAGGAGAAGGAGCTTTGGGGAGAGGGGGAGGAGAAGGGCTGCTGCTTAGCGCCCCTGCCTTCTTCAGTGACCACTTTTGTAGTGTGAGCTCTATGTAGATCACTGCATGACTTGGCAACTGATGACAGAGTAGTGGGTGGAGATGAGAAAAACATCTGCCTCTCTGATTTGGTACTTACAAATACAATGCTCACTGAAAGACTCTGCAAAAGGGTACAGAGCGTTCTAACACCCTGTAACTCCTGCCTGAATTGCTGATTTGGAAAGTTGTTTTCATTTTTATTTTATTAGGAAGGCAGCAAGGGAGTAAATGGGAACAGCCTCAGACTTGGAGTCAGAAGCCTTGAGTGAAGTTCTTATGATCTATGTGACCTTGAGAAGATTACTCAACCCCTCTGTGCCATGGCTTCCTCATCTGTAAAATTTGAATAGCAATATTAGTATTTTCTACTTTATTGTGGAGATCAAATTTGGTAACGTCATCCTTTCATCTCCAGAAAGCCTTACCTGGACCCCTTCATCAGGCCCAGAACTGAGTGCCTCACCAGTGGCATGGCAGGATAACTAATTCCCCCCATGCTTCACTTTATTTCTCTGCCATCTTCTGTCCAGTCTGCCAACTATATCCCCTCTCCTCCTCACCCTTCTTAGAGTTTTGGAACCAAAATCAAATCAGAAAGGATGTGTCAATCTACTCTCCTAAGGTTCCAAGCACTATCCCCATCACTTTCTAAAATGAAATACTCATTCCTGGCCACTATTAGTTTACATATGTCATGTGTTATCTCCTCCTATTAGAATGTAAGCTCCCTGAGGGCAAGTATTATCTTTTTTCTTTCTATTTGTATTCTGTAGATAGACAGACAGACAGAGAGACAGATAGACAGACAGATGATAGATAAGATAGATAGATAGATAGATAGATAGATAGATAGATAGATAGATAGATAGATAGATAGATAGATAGAT
>NW_020954953.1:12538290-12567762 GCF_900497805.2 Vombatus ursinus | reverse complement strand
GATAGATAGATAGATAGATAGATAGATAGATAGATAGATAGATAGATGGATAGCTCTTGGACAAACAGTATGAATGGAAAATTAATTGGCCCCAGAATTAAACAGAAAGAAGTGAGCTGGTTTGCCTTTGAGAAGTTGCAAAACTCATTTAATAATACCCAACTTCTACCAGAAACAAAGACCCATCTTTTTAGTACCAATATTCTACTAGTGTTTTCAAATAGCTACAAATCTTAGAACACTGCAGTCTCGTAAGAATTAAAAATGAGTATCCCACAGAGTGATATGGAGATGTGCATGGCTTATGTAGCAAGCTGTAACGTAGAACAAAGAAGGGACTTCAAAGGAGAACAGAAAATAAAGCGTGTCATGAGAGAAATATAGAGCAAAGAATAAAATGGGCTAGTCAAGTAGTAAAAATGAGGGATGCATTGCCTATGTGATTCACTGATATCATGATCATATCAGGAGAAATTACGAAAAGCCCCCGGGGTGGACCCGTCTTTGCAAAATTATGAAATGACACATGAATAAGTTGCACAGGATGGGCAGGTATGAATCGACTGCAGTCTGAATATTGGAGGGCACACAAATGAGATCACTGATTCAATTGAGTATTGATTGAGTTATTGTCCTTCTAGGGATATGGGCAACAATTTTTACCTTTAATTGTGATTATTAAGATTTCTTAAGCATTAACAACACTCTAAACAACATTCAAAATATTATATTTAACTTATGCATACTTCCTTTCTATGAAATCAATCTATAACCTAAAAATAAAACACATCCCACAAAAGAATATGAAAATACAGTTGAACAATAGATAAATGACAAGAAGGAAATGCCAAGAAGGGTCTTGGTCATTATGTGCCCCTTCCATCAAAATTTTAATAATTTAAAAGTGTGCCAGATTTCTCCCACCATGCACCATCCCCTCCTGCTAGTCTCCTGTCTCCTCTCCCCTAAATGACATTTATTTCTCTACTCTTGATGCCTGTGTTCATTAAGTATGCTGGATCCGCGAATCCCTGAATCCCTGTCTGCTTTAAACTCCGAATTATCAAGTTGTCCTCGCAGGAGTCATCAGAACCTGCATGCCAAATTTAGCAAGCATATCCACAGATAAGGTTCACATGGTTCCTAATCTGTTGGAGATTACACAGGCACAGACAAATACTGCCAACACTTGCAAGTAAGGCCCCAAACAGAGACAAAAAGTTGCAACAAGAGCAGAAAATGTGTGGGACTTAGACTACAAAAGAAGGAAGGTTGGGACCAGCATCATACAGAAAATGTCCGAGTACATTATATGATCCGAGCTTCCAAAGGCCTCTATATTCATTTTCTATCCCACCTTCTGCAGGAGGCCCCCACCTATCAGGGCCTTCCATCTGAGGTTAAACACCCATTTGCACAGCATCTATCTTGTATGTATCATTACTTGTGTATTGTTCCTCCGTTAGAATATAAGGTCTGCAGGGACTACTTTTTGTTGGTTTTTTCCTCCTCTTTCTTGAATCCAAAGAACTCAGCCCAATCTCTGGCACACAATAGTACTTATTAAATGCTTGTTTACTAAACCCTATTCCTGGAAATATAAGAAACATACATAGAGCTTCACTATCTCATCTGTCAAAAGAATAAATTGACTAGCCTGTAAAATCTTGTACTAGGTACCCAGCACAGGAAGAGGAAATGTACTATTCACAGAAGTAGCTCTGAACACAAGCATTCTTCCGCAGGTAACAGAAGCCTAAGAGGGAAGGGGGTGACAGGGTAGGGAATTAGCACTTACATAATGCCTATTATATGCCAGACACTGTGCTAAGAATTTTATGAATATTGTCCCACTTGACCTTCACAACAACCCTGAGAGGTGAGTGCTGTTATTATGCCCCGTTTCACAATTGAAGATACTTAGGCAGACAGAGGTTAAGTGACTTGCCCAAGGTCTCACAGCTATTACGTTTCCAAAGCTGGATTTGAAGTCAGGTCTTTCTAACTCCAGGCATAGCACTCTATCCACTGTGTAACCTAGCCACCCCTGGGGAGGGCTAATGAATGAAGACAAGGAGCCGAAGTATTTGTGAAGATCAGTCCAAAGTTTCCTGATTATGCCCTTCAGGGTATGTCTGGGGCCAGAAAGAAACTTTACTTTGTTTATACAATGTCCTGATTGGGGTGATGGGGCTGGGTAGAGGTGGGAAGGGGCAGACCTGGAGGAGAAAACATTTTTTCCCCTCACTACTCCAGGTACACTGTTAGGTTTTCCTATTCCTCACCACCTCAAGCCAGATACAAAGTGGGATCCTCTGGCATTTTGGAGTATGCAATTTCAGGAGGGAGGAACAAAATAGGAAAAAGAGAAGAGAAGAAAACAGGAGCTACTGTCAGGACCTTAATCACCGTCAAAAAGCTCATTCCAAATTTCTGTTCCATGGATTCATACAAAGGACAAGGGTCTTCCCCGTCCAGCCTCCCCCAGGGGCCAGTAATAGTACAACAGGAAAAGAGGCAAAAAGATATTAAGACTCTCTGTCCAAGTCCAAGCTTCAGTCTCTTTCCACACCAGTTCTTACCCAGTATTATCATCTAGGGAGCTGTAGATATCATTTTCTCCCAGTGAGTTGCCTTTCCGGTATCCAGATGACTATAAGAAGGCACACCTGTAGTACTCTACTTAGGGCAACTGAATGGCACAGTGGATAGAGTACTGGCTCTGGAGTCAGGAACACCCAAGTTCAAATCCTGCCTCAGACACTTATTGGCTATTTGACCTTAGGCAAGTCACTTAACTTGTTTGCCTCAATTTCCTCAACTGTCAAATAGGGATAGTGACAGCACCTACCTCCCCAGGGTTGTTGTGAACATCAAATGGGATAATATTTGTAAAGTGCTTGGCACAGTATCTAGAACATAGTAGGTACTATATAAAGGGGTGGTGGTAGTGGGTGGTGGGTGGTGGTTGTTATAAAAGAGAATGTGGAGTCCATTATGCTTCAGTAGCTAGAACTTGTCCTCAGAAATTGAGTGAGTGGGGGACCTTCTTGATAGATAAATACATAGATAGATAAGGCAATTTGTTAAGTGCTCACCAAGTGCCAAGCACCATAGAGAATCCTCTCTGGTAACTCTTCTACCTTCTGATCACCCTCAATATCCACATACCTTAAACTTGTCTCCAAGATATAACTGTTCAGACACCTGCATTTGCCCTCCCAGTAAGAGTATCAGTGAAATAAAGGGCAACTCAACAGTGCATCCAAAGCTTGGCAGAAGCCAAGCCCTGGGCTCATAATAGAGGAGGTCAATCAATCAATAAGTATTTATTAAGCACCCATAAGTCATACACCTAATGTTTATATTAGCTGCCTGACATGAAGACAGAGTCCCTGCTTTACATTTTATTGGGGGTAAACAGTTAAATAAATAAGTATACATCATGCCCCAAAAGTTTTAGCACAATTCTGAGGCTAAAACTGCACTAAATCTTTTAGGACGTCATCTATTAAGTATGTACATATAGGATAGAGAACACACAGATGAAGAATGCATGTCTACCAATGCATGTCAGCACCTTCTCTGTAATTTAGGGTCTTGGTGAATTGCCTAGAGCACTCAGAGAATAAATAACTTGTCAGGAGGCACAAAATATGGTACTTGAACCCAGGTCTTTTGGGTTAGAAGGCCAGTTCTTTAATTATTAAACCATACTGTCTCTCCAAATATACAAATATACGTGGTCCCACTAACTACCTTTTGGACATCTGAAACTGGATGTCCCACACAAATCTAGAATTCAAGATATCCAAAACAAGCTATTTTTCCCTTCAAATGTTCCCCACTACTAAGCTTCTCTGTTACTGTCCAGAGCACAATCAATCTCCCCATCACCCAGGCTCAGAACTTCAGGATGATCCTTGACTTGTCATTTTCATCCATCCCACATTTCAAATCAGTTGCAAAATCTTATCCTTTCTACTCTGAAAATAATTCTCATATATGTCCCTGCTTCTGTACTCATATAACCGACACTTAGGTGCAGGCCCTCATTGCCTCTCTACTGGACTACTTCACTATGGTAGTCTCCCTGCCCTAAGTCTCTCCCCATTCCAATTCATCCTCCACCCAGCTGCCAAAGTGATTTTTCTAAAGCACAAGCTTGACCATGTAATAGTTCCCCCTCCCCTACCCACCCCACACACAAATTTGACTGTTTCCCCATTAGCTCCAGGACCAATACTACTTCTCTCTTTGTCATTTAAAACTCTTCATAATCTGGCACCTTCCTGCCTTTCCAGTCTTACATTTTCTTTTAATTTTTAGGCAGTTGGGGTTAAGTGACTTGACCAGGGTTACACAGCTAGTAAGTGTCAAGTGTTTGGTCTGAGGTCAGATCTGAACTCCGGTGCTCCTGACTTCAGGGCCGGTGCTCTATCCACTGGGCCACTTAGCTGCCCCTGTAGTCTTACATTTTACTTACATTTTACTCTTTTCCTTATACTGCAAGTCAGTTACTGTAGCCTGCTTACTGTCCCTTATGCACAGCCCCCCATCTCCCATCTCTGTAATGTTATACTGGCCACCCTTCATACCTGGAATATTCTTCATCTTCAGCTTAGCTTCCCTGACTTCCTTCAAATCTTAAATCAAATTCTGCCTTCAGCAGGACACCTTTCCCAGTCCTCTTTCTACCCCCGCTAGTGTCTTCCCCTTGGAGTTTACCTCTTATCTATTCCTCTGTATATGTCTTGGATATCTCCACCATTGACATGTGAACCCCTTAAGGGTAGGGACTGTTTTTCCCTTTCTTTGTTTCCCCATTGCTTAATACATAGTAATCACATCACAAATTATTTTTGATTGATTGATTTCAATTGGACATAGAGAATATATACAAAGTAGACCCAAGGTAACTTTGGATAGGAAGGCCTTAGGAGCTGGGAGAATCAAGAGAGGATTCATGTAGAAGGTTATGAGAATTCTGAACCTTGAAGGAAAGGAGATTAATTCTAAGGGGTGGAGGTGAGGAAAGAGTGCATTTCAGGCTTGAGGGACTTAAAGGCTAAATATATAAATCTAGAGTCAGCTGCATAGGGGTGATAATTAAAGCCATTGGAGTTGATGATAAGGACCAAGGGAGGGTAAAAAGAGAGAGGGCCCTTGACAGTCTTGAGGTATGCCCACAGTTAGAGATCATAATATGGATAATGAATAAGCAAAAAAGACTGAGAAGTGTGGTCCAGAAAAATAGGAAGAAAATCAGGGGAGAGCAGCGTCACAAAAAGCCAGGAAAGAGAGAATATCTAAGAAGAGATGAAGATCAATAAAAGTTTGAGGAGGATAAAGATTGAAGAAAGGCTAGCAGATATGCTGAGAGTTCACTGGTCACTTTGGAGAGAATGGTTTCAGTTGAGTGATGATCAAGAAGCCAGATTGCAAAGGGTTGAAAAGGATGAGAAGATAGGAGGTAGAAGCAATAAGTGTAGGTAGATTTTCTAGGAGTTTGGCTGTGAAAAGGTGGAAAAGTAGAAGGTCTCTATGGTACTTTCTAGTCTTTTATTCTGGGAGTCTATCTATGACTTTCCTTCCTTATGCTAGGAGCACAATCTTTGCCCATGATGCCCAGAAGTTTACAAAATGTAATGAACATAAAACTGTTTAATGATGGTCCTAAGAAGAAACCTGAGCTTTCTTATTCCTGTATACAACTGATCATTTAAAAACAGTCAAGTTGGTACAATCATATTATAAATTTTCCATGGGGAATCCTTTCCTTTCAAAATAATAACTGGGATTACATTTGATTAGTGAGATAAAGTGATTCTAAAAACCTATAATGTAGATCTTTGAAGTAGAGTAACATATGAAATAAATTTCTAAGTAATAACATTCTGAATAAATTACATTTATGTTGAACTTGATCTTTTGAGCATTTTTAATTGCTAAAAGTCTTGTTTTGTGATGGTATTATTTCATTCTTCTCATTGTACATTTAGGAAAATCACACAGCAAAATCAGGAGAAGCAGAACTAGAATTCCTAATCATAGTATTCTAACATACCATTCCAATAACACGGGTGCCATCCTCTGCAGTTACAAAAGTGAGGCTGAGCAATAACTTTATGGAGCAATGAACCTGCTATTATCAGATGAATACCTTCAATTCCAGTATTCTGGAGGGGAGACGGTGATGAAAGAGAGGAGAGAAGAGGACAGGAGAGGAGAGGGAAGGAGAGGAGAGGAAAAGAGAAGAGAAGATCAAAAGAATTCCCTTAATGTCAAAACTCATCTCATTTTACTACTAGGCTAGATAGATTCTCTTCCTAAAGAAATTTCAGCATATTGAGAGTTTTCTGGAGCCAGCCCCAAAGTAAAAAATAGAGATCAGTTATAAAAGACTATCCTTTCTTTTCTCTAAACATGTTTGCTTTTTTTTCACCCCCACTCTCAACTATCCCCATCTCCATAGAGCCTCTCCTGTAATTTATAGGCATTGCCATTTCATAACTATTCAAGACTGCCTTGGTTGGGGGAACCTGTTTTGAACTACAATGTACTCAGCATTGATTTTGGGTAGCAGATACAAGATATTTTTCATTTCTATGATAATGTACCCCTGCAGAGGGTTTTCTATCACTCTGAATTATCTATATAACAGATTTTCATTACAACTCAATGTTTGGCCTCTCTCCTTTGCCCACTAGATTCTCAGGAAACATAGCTATTCACATCACTTGCTCTATCTACATGACTGTAGATAGGTACTATAGGCAGATCTGAGAGTTCAGATAATTGAAGGGTGGGATGGGGAATAAACTTGTCTGAACAAGTCAATGTTGACAGGAGGTAGAGAATAGGGTTTTTGATCAAATTTAACACCCTGGAATGATCTATGAAAGGCCTTTTTTTTTTAACTGAACTGCAGGTCATCAAGGACCTGTGTGACCCTGAGCAAGTCACTCATTATCCTTGGGCTTCCATTTCCTCATCTCTAAAATAAGGGAGCTAGACTAGATGACTCCCAAGGTCCCTTCCAGCTCTAAATGTGATCCCATGATACCTTAAGGGAAAACACAATCTAGGGAAAACACAAAGGAAAATATTCATGGAAAAACATGGAACACCAATTGTCCTAATAAACCATACTGTCCGAGCTCCTCCCCTTGCAACGTGATCAACAAAATGGCGAGTGGAAAACATAGCACAGCTGGTGCCAAATCCCAAATGCTTGACAAATAGTTGGAGACACTGGCCAGCCTTAACACAGCCAGATTGACCTAACCTACTCATAGTTACCAACTATCCTCCCATCACCTAAAACTATATCTGCTTTACATGGTAATTGATGTTGACATGAATTACAGAGGATCACATATCTTTATCTTTCAGTCCAGGAAAGAGAAGGAAAAAGGTCATCCAGAGATTATCTGACTTTTCAGAAATAGGGTCTTTGTCATGTTGATATGGTTTGAGGAATACAATTCAAAAATTATGGGACAATACCTTTTTTAGTAGTACTTTTATTAAACACTTAAGAAGTGCTGGTTTGAATGGCCATGCCCATTTATCCTTGGATTGCCAAATAATATCTTATGTTATTTATTTTGCAATATAAACCCTTGACTAGGAGGAACTGAGATCCTCCCATACAGACATGCTGTGTTTACTAGTCCCTAATAGGCTTACCCTACTGTGATTCTCATATGACATTGACTTCATTATTCTGGTTGCCCTTGTCTGGGTGCTCCTCAGCCTATTGCTGTTCTTTTTAAACTGTGGCACTCAGAAAGGAATACAGTATTCCAGGTGGGATCTGCCTAAAGCAGGGCCCCAAGGTACTATGGCTGGCTTATTCTCTTAATGCAGCCCAAGACCAGATTGATTTTTTTGGCTTCTACAACACACTTTTGTCTTATATTGAGTATGCAGTCCACTAAAGCCCCCAGATCTTTTTCTAGGCAAATTACTAGTTAATAATTACTCCTCCATTTTGCACCTGTGAGGTTGAATTTTTCTTTAACCCAAGGATGACTTTACACTTATATTGAATTTCACATTACAGTTATCCCTTCCCCATCACAGTTTTGATATGTTACAAGTTGGCATAAGAAATTAAATCGAGATTTTGGGGGAGTTTTATAGAAGCCACAGATGACACACAAGGGCCAACAGATGACACAGAAAAAGTTTAGAAACTCAGAAATGCATAAAATATGTGTACAGTGTTGTATAATATCAATAAGTAAGAGAAGGAAATCCACAAAGCCTGAAGACTTCTTCTCTGGTACATAGAGAGGGCCAAAAATATTTACATGGATTTTCCAGATGGGGGAAAGGGTACCATTGAGCTGCTAACCCCAGTGATGTGGTAGAGATAACTGTATTAAATTCAGCCCAATACTCAAGCCTGTCAAAGTGTATTAGTCATGAGTGGTCATTGTACTAGTCACCCCTGCCTGCATTGTGTTGTCTTCACATTTGATAAGCATGCCATCTATGGCTTTCACTAAGTCATTGATAAAAATGTCAACAGTACCAGACCAACCACAGATACTTGGGGTGTTCCTCTGGAGACCTCCAAGCCAAGTTAACATTGAACCATTAGCTTTTTAGGTCCATTCATTCAACAAATCTGGTGTCCATATCTCTTAATCTTTTCCACAAGAATAGTAAGTGGAAATTTCCCAGATGCTTTGCTAAAATCCAGGTAAACTATGTTTACAGCATTCCCCTGATCTACAAGTTTAGTAACATTATCAAAAAAGGAAATGTTAGTCTGGCATGACCTTTTTTGATGAATACTTGCTCTTAGTAATCACAGATTCCTTTTCTAACCATTTATTAACCATATCTTTAATGATTTATTATAGAATTTCCCCAAGGAGCCACATCCAAATCACTGACCTATGGTTTTCAGAT
Organism: Vombatus ursinus; assembly: GCF_900497805.2. Lineage (NCBI taxonomy): Eukaryota > Metazoa > Chordata > Mammalia > Diprotodontia > Vombatidae > Vombatus > Vombatus ursinus. The sequence goes on along the minus strand of NW_020954953.1, from coordinate 12,558,837 downwards.
TCCTTTTCTCTTCCCATTTTGGAATATCAGAATAGTATTTGCCTTTCTCCATTTTTGTGATATTTCTTCTTTTCTTCATTGTCATTCATGTAATTACTGATAGTGGTTCAGCAACCACATTTGCCATTTCTTTTAATACCGAAATATAAGGTACTATCCCCTTTGAATTTTAGTTGCTAAAAAGGGCAGAAAAGAACATTTTATGAGAAAAGTAGCTTATGATAGTTCTGAGAACCTTAAAAGAGTCACACTTCATACAAGTGTACTTAGAGGTTATATTTGAAAGCCTTTCAAAGTCAGAAGAACTGACTGAAAATAAAGATGTCTGCAAGGAGTGGCTGTCCATGAGTTCATTGGCATATGACTCTTTCCAGGGTTTCGAAAAACATAGCTGAGAAATTGAAAAGAAACTGCTTGAAGGTTGAGATGAAATTGTATAATGTTTATTTGTGTTATATCATGTTAAATTGTAGATTTGGGGTTTCTTTTCAACCTGAGTTAGAGGTTGGTCATTACTCATGAGGAGGCCTAATTTGAGACATTAGAAGCTATGGCTGAAGATAGAAGGTGAGAAGATAAGTCAGAAATTAGGAGAATGAGAAGATATAGCAGTCACCTGAAGAGAGAAATTAATGGTGGAAATTGTCCCTGGTGCTTGGACTGAGTGGAATAGAGATGAGTAAGCTAAGAAAACTCATTGAAGCCACACAAGCTCAGTAGCTACTGTTCTTGTTAGAGTAGAGCTGCATACTGGAAGCTTATTGGAGAAAGAATACTTCTACTGAAGAAATGGCAGGTCTTGTCACTATCACCTTCTAGTGACAAATACAGTCCAAGAAAGGGAAAGAACCTCTGGTGCTTGATTATGTTACTACTCTGGCTTGAGACGAAGAAATTCCTTAGAACTCCAGAGAGAATCTCTAAGGAGCTATGTTGTTCTCTCTATCAGGAAACTCCTTGTTGGTGAAATAGTTTAATGCTGCTTCAGAACCCGGCCAAATGAGCATACCTGGAAAGCTACTGACCGTGGTTTTAAAGCTGCTATTTCAATGAAAGAATCTATTGATGCTACTTTAATACTGCTTCAGTGACCCAAGGGTAGCAGAAAGGTGAATTTGTCCAGAAGAGTGGAAAGGTTCAGAAGATGAGCAGGTGATACATGTGACAGACTGCTCCCTAAAAAGACAACCAAAATTCAGACCAATAGTCTAGAATCTTAAGGTACCCTGGGGTACCTTCCCTACTATATGTATCACTGATATGTATTTTTTGGGGGTTTTTTTTTGTTTGTTTTTTGATGAGGCAACTGGGGTTAAATGACTTGCCCAGAGTCACACAGTTAGTAAATGTCAAGTGTCTGAGGTTGGATTTGAACTCAGGTCCTCCTGACTCCAAGACCAGTGCTTTATCTACTGCACCACCTATCTGCCCCCAATGTGTTTTTAGGTACGTATCTTCTCTCCCTTTCAGACACTGTGGTGGGGGAGTGTGATTCAGGTTTTTGGTTGGAGTGCTATATTTTGATTATTTCTTCTTTTGTCTTCTAATTAGTGAATGTGATTATCCCTACTTTTGTCTTTATGTTTAATAAATGCTTCATGTTTAAGAGTCAATGGTGTCATTTTAATTGCTTATTGCAAATAAGGAGCACACTTGTGGGAGCTCAGGAGCTACAATGGCAAAATAGTATGAGTGTATCTCCCTCCATAGCAGGGTAATCTGTAGGACCCTGAAAGTGAGATATTGCATCATAGACATGCTTATAGCTGAGTCCTAAATCTGGGAAAGCCTCCCCAGACTGGCCAGTATGAGTGCAAATTGAGGTGAGTCAGGCCAGACAGAGAATAGGGAGATAAAGTGCTATGTTGGACAGCTCACCTGCAAGGTTATACTACTTGCCAAGTAAGTCAGTGTTATAAAGATACAGTTCATCTGGACCAGGTAACTTGAATTAATCAAAGGCAACTAACCAGGTTCTCCCTTGTTAACAATTGTGTTTGTCTTGAGTGTTCGCTACCAGTTAACTGTTTTTGTTCTGTCATTTCCAATGCAGAGTTCATTGTCATTGGCAAAGAAAATAGAAACGCAATGAGAGCTGAGCAGCTTTGTTTTTTTTTTTTTTTCTTGTCAGTTTTATTATCTTCCAACCCAAGCAAAGGACCTAGTTTTACTTTGTTTCTCCTTTGGGTATAACTCCCCAATTTTTTAAATTTTTCTTTATCTTTCCTCACCAGCTAATTGTGAGCTTCAGCACTCTTTTTTTTTTTTGCTTTAGCACTCGACACCATTTTTATAGGACTATATCATGTTCTTCTTCTTGCCAGCCCATCCTTCCATCTTCTATGTATTTCCTTTTTAAAAAAATCTAAGTTGCCCAGTTAAGTTCCCTGTGCATCCATTTCAGTCTTTTCAGACAACTCTCATTTTTCCTCATTGGAATTGTTTCCCTTTGTGACTTCAGAATTTCATTCTTGAACCTCTCTTGTCCCTCTGAGCTTGACTTCCACAAGACAGCTTGTCTACTATTTGACCCCTATAACCATTCTTCCTTCATGAGCCCTAGGTTGTTTTTTAAGGTCCACATATAGAAATAGAGTCTCCATGGGGCAGGCGAGCAACTTCCCAGAATGCCAGATTGCTCCAAACTGAATTTCCAGTGGAAATAGACCATTCCTTTCACACCTGCCCAGAATCCTGCAGTAAATGTAGGTTATTCCTAGGACCACTAGGCAAAATGCCTAATTGACTAAAGCGGTGGTCCAGTCCCAGATGGAAGATATTAGAACAGTATGAATTGTTTAGAAATTAGACAGAGAAGCAGATGGAAGCATGCAAGGTACAAGTCACTTCTGTGTTGCTGCATTTCCCTTCTCTGTGTGTTTAGATAACTTTCGTTGTCCTGTTATTTTTCAAGGTAACTATAAAAACACGTTATAGCCATCTGGTTTATACAAAGACTTTGCATTTCTATGGAATGTTGTAGAGGCCCATGATTAAGCAGTCACTGCCATTTCCAGGGCTGATGGCGCCTTTGCTAACAATAGGATCACACCCGGGGGTCCCTGCAGGAAGCCGCATTTCCCCCTTAAACAAAGATAAAGGATCCAGAGAGAAAGAAAGGAGACAAAACATGAAGCCCTGGAACACGCAGAAATGAGTTGACAAAGATCAAGACAAGATCTCTACAGTTTTGCCGAGAGGTTCTATATATGGTGTCCAATGTCACCACTGAAAGAGAATTTCAGGAGAGTCATAGGGAAACTTTAGTTTGTTGGTACTTTCTGTGGCTTCTGGGCCATGAGACAAGCAATGACTAATGACATGGAGCATAAATTTTGTTGACCTTTCTTTAAGATCAGCTATAATCCTTGTTATTTATTGCAGATATCAGACTTCTTCACTCCAGTTGTGATACTGGATAATTTTTTTTAGATAAGATGGATTTTATGATGATATACCTGTGAGATATCTTGCATTTGAAGGGTATATGCATTTTGGTACCCATGATCTGGCATATTTATTCTCTTCAGCCAAAATTAGACTTGTATAAGGGGAAACAGAGCTCTTTGCTAAGGTAATCAATGGCTTCCCTCTCGGATTGCTAGGTGCCTTCTGGAGGTTTACTGAAAATTCAACGCCACTTACATGGTACTGGCACTAGCTGCTGAGGGCATGAGGAATTTAGTCACCCTAAACCAAGTATCAGGGAGGGTTGAGGGATGGCTCATTGGTCAGAGGTAGGATGTGAATGGAGAAAAGGGTCTTGACAACCTGAGAGTCCCTTTCGAATGCCGGCTAAGTCTAACTGTGGGTCTGACTTGCAGAAGAGCTGAAGATTTGTTGATTAGTCCCCAGGCATATTCCTTTAAGAAAGAAGAATCCATGACAGCCAATGACAGCCCTGACAGATGGAAGCAGGTCCTCAGTGGGAAAGCAGGAAAGACTATCCTTTTGCTTTCAATTGTTTTTCTTGATATCTTTTTTTTTTTCATATGACCTTAATTTTCTAATGTATCTCAATCCCTTTTAATTCTAGTGCCTTCTTTCTGTTGATTATTTCCAATTTATCCTGTATATAGCTTGTTGATATGTAGTTATTTGCATGCTGTTTCCTCTATTAGACTATGAGCTCCCCAAGACCATGCACTCTCTTTTATCTTTCTCTGTACTGCCAGTGCTTAGCATAGTGCCTGGCATCTAGTGGGTGCTTAATAAATGTTTATTGACTTACTGTTGTCCATTGATAGTTTGCAGGAGTAGACAGGGAGAAAGACTGAAGTCACTGATATTACCCAGGAAACTTTCATCAGTGACAAGGTATAGCAGTGGATTTGAGGTCAGAGGGCATGATTTTGAGTTTTGGGTCTGCCACTTAGTATTTGGGTAACCTATGTGATTTTGTGATTGTGACAAGAGGGAAAAGTCACACTGACAAAATCAAGTTGTGAACAAGAAGTGAGATGGCTCTACAGCACAGTCCCAACTGAGGCTGTTTTAAACCTTCTCTTCTCTCTTGTCCTCTCCTCAGATCTATTGCAAACCAACTTTTTAGCAAATGACTCCAACTTCTTTAATGAGATAAAGGCCATCCAACATGAGCTCCCCCAACTTCCTTCCATTCCACTTAAATGTCCCTATATCTTTACCCACTCTTTCCTCTGATTCTGTCTCAGGAAGCATCTCTCCTTTTTTCAAGGCTAATCTCTACACCTGTGCTCTTGATCCTATCACCCTGCTCCTTCCCTCAGAAACTCACTCCCTTTAATTCTTTCCTCTTCTTCAATATAACCCTTTGGGTTCACTTTTTAAGACACTTTGGGTCTCATTTTCCTTATCTGTAAAATGCAGAGGTTGGATTAGATGATATCTAAGCTATCTTCCTGCTCTATGTCCCAGGAACATCCCATGAATATCCTATAAAGTATAACTCCAAGGTTGTCTGTGTAGTTCATTACATAGAAGTCTCAACAGAGGCTTTCTGGCACAGCAAGGTGAAAATTAAATCTAAAGTACGGATGGTAAACAGTGTCGGTGATGAAGAGTATTTATGTGAAGATTGGGATTGGGATTAGGATTGGACCTGTGATTTTATTGGTATAAAGAACTTCCAGATGAGGAAATTATCCATATCAATGTAAGGCTGCACCTTCCTTACAATTTATATAGTCTTAGAGATTCACCCAGAGCACTGAGAGGGCAAGTGATTTGTCTAGCCAGTATGTGTCAGAGGGGAACCAGAACCCTGAACTTCCTGGCTCTGATAATGACTCTCTACCCACTCTACCAAGCTCCCAGGTGGTTCTACAGTGTGATTTAGCCCTCTGGATTTTGCAAGTTTTCTTTATCCCACTACTGGAAATTTAATAGGACTCTCCAGCTTGTTCTGCACCAAATATATCTTGGTGGTACCTTTTAGGTTTACATATGCATGAAAATTGTTCTTAACACTTGGTCATAATTGTGCTAAATATAAGTGAGAACCTAATGGCAAGAGGATAGTTTTTTTTTAATCTTGGGGAGAAGAAATTCAAGAGGACACTCCAGTTTGTTAGGAGACCCTAGGAAAGGGCGCTTTCAGTAGCATGGTGGTGATGAATTTCATATTTCAAGGACAAAGGAGTAGGTAGTGAAGAATGGAGGAAGTAAATGGAGAATACTCTCGAGATTTTTGTCAGTGAAAGGAAGAAGAGAAGACAACAGTCCCGTGGGGGTAGAGGATGGAGGGAAAGTTTTTCTTTGCAACCTTTAGATCCTATAGAAATGTTAGTATTATCATTCATCATTATCATTGGAAAGATAAAACGGAACATGTTTACATGTTACTTGAGAAGGTACCATGAAGAAAGCAGAATTGAAGAATCCAGAAAGAGAGAGAACGTAGGATCAAGAGTGCAGATAGATAATAAAGTTAGAAGACCTACGTTCAAATTCCACCTTGGTCACTTACTACCTATGTAACTTTTGGCAAGCCTTTTAACCTATCTGGGCTCCAGCTACCTTATCTGTAAAATGAGTAGGTTGGGCCTCATGGCGCCTGAAATTTCTTCCAGTTCTAAATCTTTGATCCTATGAAACTGTAGCTTAAGCTTGTGAAACAGGAAGAATGTTTATTCTCCTGACATATAAGGGAAGGAGACTGAAAAATGTTCCACAGAAGAGAAAGGAAGTTGGAGGGGCTCAAGTTGAATGACCTGGATCTCAATAAAGTGGGAGGTGAAGTTACCAGCTCAGAATGAGAGGTTTTTGAGGATGGTAGGTTGAGGAAAGCCAAGCGGCTTTGGAATATTATTGGGAACCACACTAAAGTTAACTTCTTACTTCAGTCACAACAACAACAATAATAATAACTAGCATTTATGTAGTGCTTTATAAATTGCAAAACTTTACATATGTTATCTCATTTGTTCCTCATAATAGCTTTAGGAGATAGGTACTATTATCACTCCCATTTTATAGATGAGGAAATTGAGACACAGAGAGTTCAAGTGACTTGCCAGAGTCACATAGCTTGTAAGTGTCTGAGGCAAGATTTGAACTCAGGTCTACCTAACTCTAGGCCTGGTGCTCTATCCACTGCACCAACTACCTGCAAAGTCCTTCGGTACTTCAGTACTTTCATACTTTCGGTATTCTTGAACGTGTCTTTATAAAATAGTTACTCCCTCCACTTCAATGAAGGCTACAACCTCTCGACCCTTAGTAGTCAGTTTTCATGAGGTACTATTGCCAAGAACAAAGATCAGCTGGTGACCAGCTTCTGGTGAGGAACCTCCTTGAACTTAGTTAGGCGACCCTTCAGATAACAAATATTATCCATTTCCACATTAAACATTTTCAACTTAGTAATCCTGTTCCAGTTGGCATTCAATTGGCATGGCATTTGACAGCTCAGGGTTATTGCCACGCCACAATATGGCATCAGAGTAAAACTAGACTCAACAAGAGGTGAATAAAAGGATTGCCAAGCAGTGGGGAGGACCCATCTCAGATTAGATGGTATGAATTTGTAGGGAGCTTAGTCAGTCCTGTCTCTACAATTTACAAAATTCCTGAGCACATAATAGGTGGTCAAATAATATTTGTTGGTTAATTGATTCTGGGATTTGTGCCTAGCTGTCCTTGGAATTTTGTGCTACAATAGGAGGTATTTGTGAGGAGCATCAGACTTTAGCAGTGATTGACTAATATTGAGGAAGACATGTTTCTGTTCTAATTTAATCTTGCATTCCTATTTTGTGGCTTGAGTCCAGGGTCCAAGTTTATAGTACATGTGGCCTTGTAGTTTGTAGGTTTGCATGGTCAAGGCTCAGAGGCAAGATCTCAGGAACCTTCCCTTAATATTCCCCTCTGCGGGAGTGAGAAACTCAGCAAGATGGTGGCAAGTAGGAGACTGTTTTGAAAATGATACTTCAAATAAAACTTATTTGCAGTCTTGCACCAGTGAGTCCAATGAATGAAAATAGTAACATGAAGTTTCGTAATTATATAGATATTTAATTTCTTTCTAACAAGACAGGTAGTTATTACTTGTTAAGTACTAGATTTAGCAGTTATGATGTAAGCCCATATCTATTACATAGCTAATCCTCAATGGGTATGTTTTTAGCAATCAATTGGTGTTTAATTAACATATGATAACTTTCTTGTTAAAACTAAATTGAATTTGTAGTAAGTCTGTTTGAGATAATTTAGAGTGCTGTCAGTAAAACATTCTTTCTGGCTTCAGGTTTATGCTCTTATCTCCAATTCTTGAATTTGGAGCACTGGAGAGGATGGGGACAAGGACAGACTTTCCAAAGCACAGACTTTAAGAGGAAGTACATTATGCCTTTGTTTTGTTTTTTCCACCAATGGAAATCTTCTATCACCCTCATGTTTTTTCTTCCCTCTTTAGAAACTAAAAGCAAACATCTACTCATTCCATGAACATCTGAGGCATGCATTGGTGTCTCAGAAGGGGGTGAGGCACATTGCTCATAGATTCTCCTGTAATGCCTTCAACTCACTAAAAATACCATCCTGGGGAAAAAAAAAAGTCCTGAGGACACCTAGCTCTGGTTTGCAGGTTTTCTTTGCCCCATCACTGGGAATTTTAGTAGGACTCTCCAGCTTGTTCTACATCAAATAAAAGGAATGAATTGCTCCCTCCCCCATTACATTTTATCTCCATCTCTAAATTGGTCTATCTGCTTCCTTTTCTTTTTTTGTATTAAAATTTTCTCTTTTATTATGAATTCTACAAGTATCAATAAATACATATATTTTAATGTACAAAAACAAAAACAAAAAAAATGAAGATCATGTAGGAAATAATAGAGAGTTTCTAACCCCAAATAGAATCTAAGCTCCTTAAGGACAGAGATAGTTTCATTTTTTGTATTCCCCAGCACCTAGTACTGTGTCTGTAAATAGTAGAAAGTTAAATAGATATTTATTAATTCATTGAAACTGTGACCTTCTCTAACATCTGGCTTTTGAAAAGTCTATACTAAATTGAACATTATATTAACAAAATGGCCTTGCTTGCCTGTGTTTCTTTGGAGCTTCCTTCTACCCTATTCAATGTATTTTTTGTTTCATTGATGCTCAATTATTTCTTCTTTTTTGTATATCTATTACAGCTCATCAATTCCTTCCCCAAACCCCAACTCCCTTGTGAAGCCTCCCCTTTCAACCAATAGATATAATATAGAATGAGAGTATTTCTTGCTCCACAGTGATGCAATTTGATAAATATTTAAATCACAGCATTTAAGCAGCCCTACAAAATAATGGTGAGAGTCAGAGAAAAGTATACATTGTTACACTTATTCCCTCCACATCTCGGCTTTCTCATTGTGGTTTCTCTATATTGCAGTTCAACATAAGAAATTAAATGGTAATTTTGGGGGTCTCTTGCAGAAGTCACAGATGACATGCAAAGGCCAGCAGATGACACAGAAAAGGTTTAGAAACTCAGAAATATATAAAATATATATATATATATATAGCATTGTATAATATCAACATATTTTATCTTTTAATAACATAATAATTCAGACTTCTCTTCTGGTACAAAGGGAGGGCCAAAAATTTTTGGGCAGATTTTCCAGCTCAAGACTTCCAAGATGTGGAAAGGATAACTGTCCATGGGTGGCAGTTCTACCAGCAGTCTGAGGGAGATTGCAAGAGAAGAAAAAAGGGGGAGAAAATGTGATTCTTCATACATATATTAGAACCTAGGAAGCTTGGGGTATTTTGGTGTATGTTGATGGATGTGTAATTTCATGGATGTGGCCCATCCCTGTAACAGTGCCAATTGTAACACCTCCGTGTCCTCTCATCCTGTGCAACTTCTATCTCTTCCCATAAATCCTCCACAAAGGGTCTTGCTCACTGGGGGTCTTCCTCTAGTTCTCTTGGCATTTGGTGAATACCAATGAATTATATGAGCTGTATATGGATTATACCCCACCATAAAACTGGCCTACCTTATTTTCTGGTCATTCTGGACCATTTGTGGGCCACTCATTTCTGTGATGACATCCTTTATGACATTTCTCTTATCCAGTGGTCAGTAGGCTGGTGACTTTGTAATGAATTCTTTGGCCATGGTAATCCAATGCAACCTGGGATATTAATGAACTACTAATGTAATTAATGTTTCCTCTGAAAGGCATAGCTAAGTATGTTATGCGAAGGTGAAATATTTTTACTGAAATTTTAAAAAATGATTTTGTTGATATCTTTTGTTTTGACATTACCTAAAATTTCCTGTCTCTCTCCCAGAGAGCTATCTCATAGAACAAAAATTATTTTTAATTTTAAAAAGTGAAATAATAGGGAAGAACAGTTAGCAAAACCAATCAGTGAATAGGAAAAAAACAATCTGAAAATATATATAATATTTCACACCTGTGGACCTCCAGCCTCTACAAAAGAGTATATACATTGGGGTGGGGAAAAGGATTTTTTCATATCTCTTCTTTGGTATGGTTTTAAGGTGTGTTTGGTGACCCTATTTGCAGAAGATTGGCTTAAACCAGTTTGCCCCAGTCTTCCAGGACTCTAGTTATAAATCCTCACCTCACGAAGCCATGCTACATATTCATCGTGCAAGCTTACTTTTCTGCAAATCTTTTAAGTGGTACCAAGGGAAATTCAAATATAATTTTCACAGTGTGTAGGCCTTAAACAAAATTACAATCTTGCTCCTTCCCCATTTCCATGACACAAATTTTCAGCTCATCATTTGGAAAGTTTGCTTCACATTAGAGATAAACAAATGTGATTCATGACTTCAGCAACCCTGAGTAACTACTTGCAGTGAGATGTCAACAATGAAAATACTTAACAAATTTCCTGAGGAGCATGAGTGTGAGAAAAGGACCTTAGACTACCAGGTTTGCCAGGCATTATGTCCCCTGAATATTTGCAAAAGTCTACTATATTCCACTGAAGTCCTTTTTGCAAAGAGGTGACCTTGGGTTTATAATGAAGAATATTCACAATAGCATAAAATATCATTGGACATCACAGAGATAAGTTTGTGATGGTGATTCAAATCACCATTTCTCAAAGGTTATGCCAGCAGAAATCCTGGAAGATGCTACCAAGATGGGAAGGCTTCAAGTATGAACCCAATCACGGAGTGTATATCTGACAGCCAGCCTAGCTAAATCGAGAGAGACTCAACACCCAATGTTTCGGTGATGATTTGCAGAGATCGTCTTCTAAGGTATGTGAAAGGGATGAAATCTACAGCAGTGAAAGAGAGTGCCAAAATTACCTTTCCCTTTCTACCTAAAATAGGTAATGATATTAGGTAAAAAGTTCAATACACCCCACCCTCAAGAACTTAATGTGAACTCATTTACCCATATATTAGCACTCCTTGGTGTCAACTCTGGAATCCAAGCTGTTCTAGAGTTATGGCATCCCTCAAAGGTAGGCCTTTAAGTAGACAAGAACCTTGAAGGATGGACTATACAGAACTGGAAAAGGTGTGGCAAAAGTTTCACATTTTTCAAAAACTGGGCAAATAAGCTACATACGGTCCAGTATTTAAGTAAGATACAATGAGATCTGGCATGGGGGAGATTGAACTGACAATTCCTGGTAGCTTCCCAAAAAGATGTGAGTAAAGAAAAGTATGTTCAATACTCTTTATCAAGACACAGCTTCCATTATTTCCAAAGTTCCCCAAACTTCCTGTGATGTTGCTTCTACAGGGAATTTGAAAACTTGCTCTCCTGCAGGGTCCTCTAGATTCTCATCATCATATGGAATGAAGGAGATTTCCCATGGTAGCTTTGAGGAAAGTGGGGCTCCCTGGATTCCATTCTAAAAGGCAGGGATAGTCAAGGAGTGCTTCCTTAAGAGTCAGAAGACCTGACTTCAAACTCCAGTTCTATTGTTCTATGTCTTGGATAAGTTATTTAACCCCTTTAGAGTTATCTGTTCCTTCATCTGCAAAATAAGGAGTTTGAATCAGCAGCATGATATAGCAGATAAAATACTAGGCTTAAAAAAATGAAGACCTGGGCTCAAATTCTGCCACAGATGTTAGCTATGTTACCCTGGATGTTTCGCTATTCTGTGTCTCAGTTTCCTCTTCTGTAAAAGGAGACGGGTTGGAATCAATGGACTCCAATATCATTTCCAATTCTAGATCTATGACCCTATGCCATGAGGCTTATGGAGGCACTAGGAAGAACCAGAGGTGTCACCAGCTGATGGTGACAGGATCAAAGACTAGAATTATGACTTCTTAAGTTTTCCTACTCTAAATTCTATAGCCGTTCAATTCTAGACCTGCTGCACACCCAGGCCAAGGAGTATTCCAAAGCCTAAAAGTTTTGTAAAGCCTCTGCCAACCCTACTAGTTCTCCAACTACCAAGTTCATTACCTAATGATCTGTCCTGTCTTTCTGACTATGCATATATTTTCTGTTGTTTTCTTTTTGGTTATTATTTTTTTTTAAAGCCAGTAAATTCAGCATCAATTAACACCTATCTCCACTCTGGCATGTACAGTGATGTTATTGACATTTTGTGGAAATATCTCTAGCTACTCATTTAGCTAGACAAGTAGAGTGGGTTTTATCATTCTTTCCTATTTAGAGGAGCGAGTCAGATCTTCGAAATCTGTTTCATACTTCTATACGCTATAGATTTACTACTGAAAAATCTGAAGGTAACATTAGTGACTTGTGGGCAGAATAGAACCATTAGTCTTGGCCAATGCCATAACTTCCTTGTGGTCACCTGGCACTTTGCCTCAGTATACTGAAATATAGATGGGGTGCTGAAAGCACTTATATTCCTCCAACAGGTAGAAGCAACTGTGCTTAGCACCTAATTAATGATAGTGATTAATTAAAATGGGAAGCCACCAGATATTTCATCTCCCAGGCTGCTGAACCACAGGTAAGTGCTTCACTCTCCCAGCTCCTGAGGAGACAGCCCAGCCTATTCAGCCCAGATGATTGTGTCCCACAGGGCTGTGATCCTGACCCTAACACTTACTCAGGTGACCTTGGGCAAATCCCTTTATTTCTCTGAGTTGCCTTCAGTATCTATAAAATGAGGTTATTCATGGCTGTCGTACCTACCTCCCAGGGTTGTTGTAAAGCTCAAATGAGATAATGTCATACAGTGCTTTGCAAACTGTAAGTGTTCCACCCCTAGAAGGCATTAACTCATCATTTTGAGAAGTCCAGAATAATCTAAATCTTAATATTATCCTAACTAGAAGACATGAAAAGACACTACCCCATACCCTTCTTTGCCGAGGTAGGGGTGGGGGAGAAAACTATGGATGTGGCACAATACATACAACAACAGACTTTTGTGATAGGTTGATTAGTTTTGCTGAACTTTCTGCCTTTTAAAAATGCTTAACTATGACAATAGGTCTCTGGAAGGAGGGGGAGGGAGGATTCCAGCTGTAGGGTAGACCCTCAAATTCAAAGCTTGTCTCAGATACTTACTAGTCATGAGAACCAAAGTAAGGCACTTAACCTCTCCCAGCCTCAGTTTCCTCATCTGTAAAATGGGGATGACAACACCACTTCTTTCACAGGGTTGTTGTGAGGATTAAATGAAATAATATGTGTAAAGTGCTTTGTAAACATTAAAATTTTATATACATATTATTGTTGTTGTTGTTGTTGTTACAGAAGGAAAAGATATAAACAATTATATATCTTTAAAAATATATACTCATCCTTACTTCAAATGGTACTAAGTACTATGATGCCTCTAATGAAGCAAAGGTGGCCCTGGGTTCTAGAAAGATTAGGTCAGCAAGACAAGTTGTCCAGGCTTTGGACATTGGCCTGGGAACCCACTGTATAATAACATGATCCCAAGGTCCAGCCCATCTAAGTCCAGAAAGGCTCCTCACCTTCCACCTTTTCTGGACTCCAGGAAATGATTGATATCAGCCAAAATACTTTACAAAATCATTAAAGTCTAAGACATAGAGGGAATTATAGTGTGCCTAGGGGGTGGAAGAGCCTCACACTTCAAATCAATCACTCAATCAACAAACATATATGATGCACCAATTATGCCAGGCTCTGTGCTAAATTTTAGAAATACAAAGATAAAAATGAAACTGCCCTCAAGAAGCTTATTGTCCATCAAGAGAAGCAACATGTACACGGGAAAGTATATTTACGAGAAGAGGAAAGAACAGTAAGGCCAAAAAAAAAAATCAGGGATGCTTAACTGTCTCAGTAAGATCTCTCATATACTCCCCTTCTCTCTCCTCTAACACTACTACCAACCTGGTTGAAAGCCCTTAGGCAGTTAGATATCATAGTGAATAGACTACTGGGCCTAGAGTTAGGAAGATCTGAGTTCAGATCTTACCCCACACACACTGACTGTGTGATCTTGGGTAAGTCACTTAACTTCTGTTTGCCTCAGTTTCCTCAGCTGTAAAATAGGGATAAGAGTAGCACCTACCTTCCAGGCTTATTGTGAGGATCAGATGAGATAATATTTGTAATGCATTTAGCATAATGCCTGGCAAATAGTAGGCGCCATATAAATGCTAGCTATTATGTTTTTATTACCTCATAGCCAAGCTATCACAGTAGACTTCTGGTTGTCCTCCCTGCTTGCACCCTGTGTCTCCCTATTCCAGTTCATCCTCCATTCAGCTGTCAGAGTGATCCATACAACTCAGGCCAGACTTAGGTGCTTAGCTCCGTGCAAGACACATAGAAGGTGCTTAATAAATATTTCTTCACTATGTCATCCCCTTCCCCTCGATTCCATAAATTCCAATGGCTCCCTCTTCTCTGTTTGGCTTTTAAAGACCTACAAAAGCTGGCCCCTTCCAACCTTTCCAAGCTCCACGTAGTTCAAGATCCAATTAACCAGCCCCCTTACCATTCCCAGCACCCAACACATCATGTCCCATTTGTAGCATTTTCACAGACTGTCCTCCATGCCTGGAATTCTCTCCCTCCTCATTTCTACCTCCAGGCTTCCCTGACTCCTTCAAGCCTCAGCCGGAGCCCCAATTTTAATCTTAGTGTCGCCATCTAAAATTATCTCCAATTTATCCTGCATTTATCTTGGTTGTGCATAGTTGTTTGCATGTTGTCTCCCCCACTAGGTTCTGAGCTTGAGACAAAAGACTGGGTTTTTTTGTTTGTTTGTTTATTTTTGTGTTGTGTTGTGTTGTGTTGTTTTTTTGCCTTTCTTTGTATCCTTAGTGAAGTACTTGGCATATAGTAGGCATCTAATAAATGCTTGTTGATTTACTATTCACACACATATGCCCATGCTCTTTTTCATGCACTACATACACACACACACACACACACACACACACAGAGTAACAAAGACAACATGTAGCTGAAGATAAGATGGTATATTTTTGTTCCCTTCATGAGAACGTGTTCAGGATTAATTTTAAAGACACATGCAATTCTGCCCTGACTTTACCCGCCCCCAGGGCCCCTAGCTGGGTACTTTTTGCTGCCATCTGTGCAGCCTCATTGGAGACCATTAAGCAGGAGGGTTTTCTGACCTCCTTCTCCCTGAATGTTCAAAGCACAGCCCACATTTAAAATCAGAACATACTTCCTTTTATTCCAGTACTCAGGACTTAACCTATTAATTTGCAACAAAGATTTGAGCCAGACATAGCTTGCAACAGAGACTCTGGCACGCCTGAGGAGAGTAGATCTTTGTAATTGTGTCCAGTGATATTTATACGACTATCACTGTGTATAGACAGCCAATCTCCCCAGTGCCCAGAGATTAGAATAGTTCCCACCCACGTACGCATACATCCTTTTCATATTCTGAGCCAAGAGACACTCGGCTAAAGTGACTGGGTCCTGGAAGATGATCAAAGTCATTCAATATTGAAATCAAGAAGGTCAAAGAAATGGTAGCTTTCCTTTCCAAGCCCGGTGTACATTCAAATCTCAACCTGGAGAGGTTCCTATTTGTTTGAACTCCCAGCTTCTATCTCCTAGCCTGGAATTGATGCCTACCCTTTCAGAGAATAGAACTACCAACCTTGACTGCACATTAATTTATCTCGAATTACATTTCAGTCATTTCCAGAAGGGCACTTGCAACATTTTTTTTTTCCAAAAGGGGGGAAGAAAAGATTAGGGAGGGAGGGAATTGAAATTAAAAGTGTCCCTTGAAGTTATTTCAATTAATCTGGGGACTGGAGATCCTGGAGAATGTCTCCTCTGAGAGCTACTGAAGGAGAACAGAGTGATTTGGGATCTGAGTTTTATATTCAAGTATCCCCAGCAGAGAAAAAGCATTTCTTTCGTCTCCTGACTCATTCACCCTCACAAAAGCACTACCTCCATGGCTGGTCGCTGTGAATAGGAATAGAGGCTGCCCACTTTAGTATATTAATGTGCAGTTATACTCAGGCAAAAGGTACACACAGAACACTTTTCTTTTTTTAGCCGGGTGAGGGGTGAAGGTTTTCAGCAAAATATGAAGTAAAAGGAAAAGTTCTGACTAGATTAAATTGCCAGGTGAGGATGAAAGCCATCATGAAGTTAATCATTAATATCAACACCAGCAATTAATTATCTCTACCCCAATGCCCAAGAGTTTATCCACAGCTATGACCCTATTCCCAGAAAGACACCATGGTGTGCTGGATAGCAAGAGAGCCTCAAAGCAAGGAAGAACTAGGTACAAATCCTGTTTCCTTCAAGTCTCAGCTAAAAGACCACCTACTCCTCCAAGACTTTCCTGAGTCCCCTTAATTCTAGGGCCTTCCCTCAACTGATTGATTGCTGTCATTGTTACTGAAGCCCTTTTCCAGTCACGTCCGACTCTTCATGACCTCATCTGAAGTTTTCTTGGCAAAGATACTGGAGTGGCTTGCCATTTCCTTCTCCAACTCATTTTACAGATGAGGAAACTGAGGTAAACAGGATTAAGTGACTTGCCCAGGGTTGCACAGCTAGTGAGTGTCCTAGGCTGGATTTAAACTAAGGAAGAGGAGTCCTTCCTGACTTGAAGCCCCGCACTCTATCCGCTGCACCACCTATCTGCCCCCCTTGATTGATTAACTCTAATTCTTCCTCTTTCTCTTATTTACACATGGTTGTTTGCATGTTGTCATTAGGCTAGGACTGTATTTTAACTTTTTTTGTGTGTGTCTGTAGCACTTAGTACAGTAGCAAGCGCACAGTAAGCATGGATCAAATGTTTATTGACTGACTGACGTCTGACACCCACAGGTTACATGACCCCAAATCATTTAACTTCTCAGTGCGATAGGCAATCCTCTAGACCTACAGTTGAAGACAATGTGTGATCTGTATCAGTTGAGGGAGTTTTCTTACCCAGGAGGTCCCTATACCCAATGAAATCATAAGTCAAGTCCCCATCTCCTATAGTAATTCTATTTACCTTCCTATTGTCTCCAAAGATTTCAGAGTAGCTGATTTTAACTAACACAACAGTGAGAAGCAAATCAGAGAAGTATAATGACTTGTCATACAACCTAGATAGGATTTGAACCCAAGCCCTCTGACTCCAGATGCAGCACCCTTTACACCCAACTATCTCATGCTCACCTCTATTACAAATGCATTTATAGCCCCCTTTCAAATTAGCAATAGAAAATTGAATAGCTCACCTAAGGTCCCAGCAAGCAGATGGCTGAACTAGGAACGGAAATCAGGAGGCCTCGTTCAAATCCACAGTAGATGAAGACTGACACAGGGAGTCAGGACATCTAGATTTGTGTCCCAGCTTTGCTATTTATTTATTAGCTGTGTAAACTTGGCAAATCACTCAACCCTCCTGAGTCTCAGTTTCCTCATCTGTAAAATGAGGAGGTTAGACTAGTAATAAAAATAATAGCTCACGTTTATGTTACATAATAGGCATGCACAGAATGTCTCATTAGGATGACCCAGGGAATTTTATTTACTAACTTATTTTTGAAGGCAGTTATTGAATATAGAGTCAGAACAAATTATTTTATTCATCAAATTAAACTACAACTGAACTCAACTTAAGCATAATGTGCATGCACAATACAACAATCCATACTTTAAAACTAAAAGAGCAAATCATGCAATTAAGTTGAAATTCAGAAACATTCTTTTTTAAGACAGGACATGCTTAGATATACCCCAGCACACCCTGCATGTTCACCTACGAATAGCACTTGGAGGTTTGCAAAGTGCTCTAAATATATTATCTCACTTGATTTGATTAATTCAGGGATGAGGAACCTTCTCCTGGAGACTACTTGTGACCTTATAGATCCTTGGGTGAGGCCTTTTGACTGAGTCCAAGTTTTGCAGAACAAATCCTTTTATTAAGGGGATTTGTTCTGTGAAGTTTGGAGGCCTCAGGTTCCCCACCCCTGGTTAGATAATCCTCAAGGCCCCTTCCAGCTCTGGCATCTGTGGCTCCACCAGTTTGTTTACTGGGCACCAATCATAAACAAAGCTCTACAAAGCACTATGAGTTAAAAGTGAAATATGAGTGAACTTCGCCTCTCCCTTTATTGGATGATCTATAGCATAGCTGTAGTTAGCTCATAGTAGTTACACAGGGGAAGCTGCTATTCACTAAAGGAACTCCTGGGTACCTTCTGCTGGTATATAAATTTGGGATCATGTCAGGTCCTTAATTTGATTTAGATATTAGTTCTGGTAGGCAGACTGGAAAGTAGATAATTGCAGGAAGAGAAGAGAGCATCCTGAAGAGAAAACAGCCACAGGGAACAGAGGAGAACAGCTACAGGGGATAGAGCAGAGCAGCCACAGAGAGCAGAGGAGAGCAACTATAGAGCATAGAGGAGAACAGCCATGGGGAACAAGAGAGAGGAGTAACCAAGGGGAGAAGAGAAGAGCAGCTGGAGGGAAAATAGGTGGAATAGACTCGGAAGAAGAATAGAGAAAGTCATGTGAAGCAGTAGTTAGAGAGGAAAAGGTGCAAACTTGGAGGAGAATAGCTGTGTAGAAAGAATGGAAAAAATCAGAGCTGAGCTCTAACTGGCAGTGGGACTGGAGAATCATGGAGGAAACTGCCTAGCCAGCAGTAGCATTATGATCTCTGAACCACAACAGGTTTCAATGTTTGTCAGTTGGCTCTGAGGCACCAGCATTTGTGTCAGCCTGCGTCCTTAAGACTGGAATAAGACAAAAAACAAACAAACAAATAAATGAATGAATAAATGAGTGAATAAATAAATACATAAAATAAATAAAAATTAAATAAAAATTTTTTTAAAAAAGACTGGAATAAGACATACAGCTGTCTAAATTTTACCACCAGTGCCATGGAGCTTTAACCAGGGGCATGACGATCAAAAAAACAAAAACAAATACAATCAGGTCTCTGGAAAACTGAATGCAGGACACACTTTTCAATTTAATCTGCATTATTAACACTTTCCTATCACTTTGTTGTTGTTGTTGTTGTTTAGTTGTTTTCCATCTTTTTTGACCCTTTGTGACCCCATTTAGTGTTTTCTTGGCAAAGATACTGGAGTGGTTCTCCATTTCCTTCTCTAGTTTATTTCCCAGATGAGGAAACTGAGGCAAACAGGGTTAAGTGACTTGCCCCAGGATCACACAGCTAGTAACTGTCTGAGATCAGATTTGAACTCAAGTCTTCCTGACTCCTGGCACTGTATTCACTGTGCCACCTAGCTGTCCTACTCACACTTTTAAAAGTCTAAACGATTAACAAGACAATAAGTCAATCTTTGATTTGTAGCATTTGCTGATTTCCAAGGCATAAATGCTCACACTGAAAATTTAGCCATCAGCTCTCATGAACCAATAGAGCAGACCCCAGCACACCACTAACTTTAACTGTAATCCATCTCTTGCTGTGCAGAAGGACTACAGGGGAATTTAACTATGACTTTTTTAGAGGTACTGCAGAAATAATGATAGCTAATATTTATGTAGCGCCTTCAGGTTTTACAAACCATTGTACAAATATTCTCATTTTGTCCTTACAACACTCTGTGAAACAAGTGCTACTGCTATCTCCATTTTACAGATGAGGAAAATGAGACTGAGAGGTCAAGTGACTTGTGCAACCAGCAAATGTCTGAGGCAGGATTAGAAGCCAATTCTTTTCAACTCCAAATCCAATGACCTATCCACTGTGTCACCTAGCTGCCTCAGATATCTATTTTGGGCAAGGGTGAAGAAAAAGTTTACCATCAGATTCAATTCTTTGTTATTTACCTTGCAATTCCATCTTAAGTAAATGTCTTTCCTCTTTGTTGGATTCATGTGCCTTTAATATGGTCCCAAATAGTGATGACGTTGTTGGGGACTTTGCCTGCAGTCTAAATTGTTGATAAACCAAAACATCACAAAGAGCTTAGGAAGTACCGAGGGTTTCCCAATACATGTCAAAATCTAGTTAGGGAGAGTAGAATGTGTCAGGACTTCATAAATAACTATAAAACTTGGCTTCAGAGTTCAAGAATATCACATTTCAGTTTGAGAGATGAGAAATAAGCACATAAAATATGACTAACCATAAGCATGGCAGTATATGACAAATGCAACTGTGTCTTACAAACAGTAAGTGCCACAAGATTTCAGCAGGTAAAAGAGTTTACTTCCAGGTGGGATGGTCAAGGAAGCTTTCATAAAGGAAATGAGATTTAATCAAGTCCTTGAAGTATGGGTATGGTGTGAATAGAAAGAGAGTAGTTGAATGGAAATTCAGGCCTATAAAAGTACGAGGGAAGAATTGCATAAGACACATTTGTGTGAATGAGTAGATTTTAAACAATAAAGCCTTCTACCTAAGTACTGAATCTTGTTGCCTGACTTAGGGCAGAAATGAGCTCCCCTCTTGAGCCTTTGCCTTTACCTATAAACCCTAAGGCACTACCCTTCACATTTAATTCAGCATGGAGGAGATTAAAAACATGTCTTTGTATGAGTTTTTTCACAAGGTTACATTGATCTTGTTAGCTCTTTCCAGTAGTAGTCTTAATTAAAGCGAGGAAGGAAGGAAGGAAGGAAGGAAGGAAGGAAGGAAGGAAGGAAGGAAGGAAGGAAGGAAGGAAGG
>NW_020954953.1:12520528-12538280 GCF_900497805.2 Vombatus ursinus | reverse complement strand
AGGAAGGAAGGAAGGAAGGAAGGAAGGAAGGAAGGAAGGAAGGAAGGGAAGAAGGAACCCAGTTTCACCAGGCTGACTTTGCTGAAGTATTTTATTTTACAGAATCTCTAACCAGACAACATTGGCATTACCTTTTGTACTTGAGATGTGATGGAATTAAAGGATTTGAGATTGCAAAGCCCTCATGAATAATTTAGGATCTCCTACTTCTCACAAATATTCACTTCACTTTCTATGTGCCAATATTAAACTGAGACACCTAAGGAATAGCTAACAAAGCTAGACACTCCCTAACTTAGAAGAAATCTCCTCCCTGCTCCTCTCCTCCCAGCTTTTCATTGTCAGCTTCACTCAGTAGCCACCTTTAGTGAAACCTAGAGGTTCAAGATCTCAAAAATCAGGTGTCTCAAAGAACAGAAAGGTATCATTATAATTCAATCAGTCTCCAAATGAAAACTCGAGTAAGTACTAGAAAATCCCCAAGTTAGCAAAAAAAAAAAAAAAAAACCAAACCTCTCACCAAACAGGCAGAAACTTTGGAGTTACTTCTGAAGCTCCGCATTTCCTCATTTCCCACAATCAAGACATCTTACTGTTTCTACCTCCAGAGTAGCTTTCTCATTCACTCCCCTCCTCTCTATTCTCACTACCACCACCTGAGCACAAGCACTTCTTGCCCCTCACTTGGACTAGAAAGAGCCATGATTCTCCAATTTGTTTACGATGTGACTTTCTGTACCTAGGTCAGTGTTCATTTGGAGCTTATCTTTGTGTAAGATGTGAGGTATTGGTCTGAATCTAATTTCCATACTGCTTGCTGTCTGATCTCCCTAGTAGTTTATGTCAAATAGTGAATCCACAGCCTAGTAGGTGGAGGTCTTTGTGTGTGCTGGATACTAGTTAGTGTATTAGTTACATTTGCTTCTGTATGTTTCCTACTTAATCTGTTCAACTGTTTGATCTTTCAATCAATTTTTTTAACCAGGATCAATTTGTTTAACAATTACTGCCTTGTAGTATAGTTTGAGATCTGGCACTGCTAGGTCCCTTTCATTCCTATTTCTTTTCATTACTTCTCTTGAGATTCTTGACTTTTTTCCTCTGTATGAATTTGATAAATTGTTGATTGGTGTGACATTCAATAAGTAAATTAATTTAGGTATTATTGTCATTTTATTATATTGGTTTGTCCTACCTATGAGCAAACCACATTTTTTAAGTTATTTAAGTCTGTCTTTATTTCTGTAAAGAGTTGTTTGTAGTTGTATTTATATAGTTCTTACGTGTATCTTAGAAGGTAGACTCTCAAGTATTTGATATATTCTGCAGTAATTTTAAGTGGAATTTTCCTTTCTATAGCTTCTCATTGGGTCTTATTGGTATTATGTAGAAAAGCTGGTGATTTGTGTGGATTTATTTTATATCCTGCAAATGTTACTGAAGTTATTGTGTGAATTAATTTTAGATGATTTTTTATAGTAGCTCTTTTTGAATTGGCAATTTAAAAAAAAAAACCCAAACTGGAAACTAAGGGGATGCTCATCAACTGAGCATCAGATTCATTTGACTGAATAAGTTGTGCTAGATGAATGTATACTATTGTGCTGTAAGAAATGAGAAAATAGATTATTTCAAAAAGACATGGAAAGACTTTTATAAACTGGTGTGAAGTGAACAGAACCAGAAGAACAATTTATAGCATAACATCAATATTATAAAAATGAATAGCTTTGAGGACTTTTATAAAACTAACGAAGAATGAAATAAGTTGAACCAGGAGAACAATTTACACAACAATAATAACACTATGAAAACAACTTTGAAAGCTGTAAGAACCAAAATCAATACAGTGACTATTCATGATTCTACAGGACCAATGATCAAACATGTTATCTATTACAAAAAGATAATAGATTTAGGGTGCAGAATGAGACATATATGTGTATATACATATATGTGTATACATACATGCATGCATGTGTGCACACATGCATACATGTATATACATATGCACATACATGTGCAGGTATACAGCCATTGAGGGAATTTTTCTGGATTATGCATATTTGTTACAAGAGATCTTTTCCTTTTTTTTTTTAAATTGGGTGAGGATTGGGAGGAAGAAAAATAGATTTTTGTTAATTTTTCTAAATATAAAGAGATAGGAGTACTACAAATATGAAATGTTACATGAACTTTCACATGAAGTCACTGTATTATTAATTTTACTTAACTGTTTTCCTGTGTCACATGAAGTAGGAGTAATCTGTATTGTAATGTAAAAATAAAACATCTATGATTTTTTTTAAGACAACTTAGATTAGTGAAAAAGACCCCGACTCATGAGGCAAAGAACCAGGGTTCAAATCCTGCCTTTATCACTTAACTACTTGTATGTCTTTGGGTAAGTCATTCAGTCTCTCTGACTGGTTTTCACATCTATAAAATGAAGAATGTGGGTGAAATGGACTCTAAAATTTCTTCCAGCTCTTAATCCTTTTCCCCCTCCAATCCATCCTGAATGCCACTGCCAATAATTTTTTTTCTTGCATAGATCTTGTAATTTCAATCCTCTCCTAAAAGATCTTCAATGGCCACCTCTTGTCTATTAAGTAAAGTTGCAACTGTTAACACACCTCCCCAGCTTTAAATTATTTCCCTCTACAATATCAAACATTTCAGACAGCCTAATCTATTCTCCAGCATGCGCACACACACAAACACACACACACACACACTAAAATTGCTCTTTTCCATGATTTTTGTAATAGAGAAGACATGGAATTAGAGAATTCAGTATTGCAAATTTTCATAAATAAAGCAGAATTTTCCACCTCATGCAAATATTCTCTAACTACTTGCTCCTTCTGCCTATAATGTCCTCCCTCCCTGTAATGTCCTGCCTGTTGAACGCCTGCCCTTTCTTTAAGGGCCAATTGCTTAGTCAACCTCAGTAGAGAACAGTGTACTTTTGAATTCTACCTAAAAGCTGAAAATCAGAACCATTTTTCCCCCTAATTGCTCCTCCCCAGGTGGGTCTTACTGCTGTTTTGGTTTCCTACCAGTCATCTCCCCTCTAGTATTCCTTTGATGCTCGTTGGTAGAAAGGTCTTACAGCATTTCTACAGCATTACCAGAGAGGTAGGTGTTCAAGCTGATTCCTAGAATGAAACATGAATGTTTAGGGCCTGAAGGCCAGTGGCTAAAACCACTGTTCAATTGAACCCTTTCTACTGGCTGTGTTTTTAGCTGAGAGAATAATGACCATTCAACCTACATACCCATACATAGATTTATGTGCATTTTTCCCCTGTAAACTGCTTCCTCCGAATCAAATCTTGTAAAAAAAAAAAAAAAAGTATCTGTTCAATCAACCAGTTCCAGAGAAGCTGCTAATGCTTTGGCAACCTGTGGGTTCTCTTATTTGAACTGAGGTCAACAAAAGCTACCACAAGACAATTCAAACCAGAACCCTAGGGTCAGTTATCCCTGGAAATGAAAGTGTTCACTAAGAAGATGGAGGAATCATTTAAGTTAATCACTATATGAGCTCAAGGAGAGAATGCCACTTATCTACTAATTACATATAAATTGAATTTATTCTGAATTTTCAATGACCCTAAGACCAAAGTATTATAACTCTGGGGCTGGAACGACCCTAACAGTCCATTTAGTTCAAAACCAAACACAATTTCTCCATGACCTAGAAACCAAAACAACCCTAATTTAATTAATTAATGAATTAATTCATCTCTCACCTTAGAGATAAAGATACTGATGCTATAGAGAGGTCTGATTTGCCCAAGATCACACAAGTAACAAGCATCGAAGGCATATCTCCATCCAATTCAATTCAGCAGGTATTTATTAAATCCCAATTATGTGCAAGGCACTATGCTAGGCATGGAAATAGACAGACAAAATGAACAAGAGTCCTTATCTTCGAAGAACTTACATTCTACTTTACTCTCACAATCTATCATAGTTAATAAAAGTAAAGAGAAAGGTTTATGGGAATTTGTGGGACAAAAACAACATCCCAGACAGCCTCCCTTAAGTAAAGAACTTCAAGGAAGTATAGGATCATGACAGAAGACAAATAGAAGAAGCTTGGGGGGAGGGAACGAGGAGAGGGGTGGGTGTTGTGGTAAGAAAAAGAAATAAACCTTGCATTATTTTGATGCTGGCTGCCCAACTGAGCATTGAGGAAATATCATATCCTGCTTAACAATAGTTACTGCTTAAAAGGAAGTCTAGGAATGACCCGTTTGAGAAGGCTGATTGGTTTAACTTGGCTTTGATGAAATATTGTCCATTTAGAGCTCCCTATTCTCTGGGAGAAGTCACAGTGGGGCAGGGACTATCTTTCTGCTCTGTGGCATGTGGTCAGCATGTGGTCAGCCTGCGGCCAGAGGATCTTTTTGAACTTTCTGAAGCTAAAGACATCTTTAAGTCCTTGGTCTGTATTCCCTTTTGGATAATTAGTAGTAGATCAAATGTCATTTGTAATTCTAAGTTATCTGAGGGGAAAACAGAGCAAGAGAAAGGGAGAAAAGTCATCTAACCTTCCAGAAATGTTCCATATGCTCTAGACTTCTGTTCAAAAGATTTCCTATACTGACCCCAGACACACAGTTATTACGCACAGTACTATCTCCTGGCCAATTAGACTAACAGTCAGTTGAGTCAACCACAGAAAGTAAACACACTTGAAAGACAGGATTATTTCTGTTCTGTTTTGAATTGTGTGACAGTGTCATGATAAACTAATCCAAATACAAACTCGAATTCTATTCCATTTTTCCTTTTTTATGTTTCTTCCTGAGCACTGTAAAATTAAGAGGTTGGAATAGATCGGGGGTCTGCAAACTACAGCCTGTGGGCCAGATGCTGCCTATTCTTGTATGACCCATGAGCTAAGAATGGTTTTTGCATTTTTAAATAAAGTTTTATTTTTTTAAAAAATGTAAAAAAAATTCTTAGCTCACAA
The DNA here is from genome assembly GCF_900497805.2 of Vombatus ursinus. Lineage (NCBI taxonomy): Eukaryota > Metazoa > Chordata > Mammalia > Diprotodontia > Vombatidae > Vombatus > Vombatus ursinus. The sequence goes on along the minus strand of NW_020954953.1, from coordinate 12,533,290 downwards.
GCTATACAAAAAAGAAAAAAAACAAAAACAAAAACAAAAAAACTCACCACCCCGCAGACAGGCCTGGAGTTAGAATACAAAAATGAACACTAAGGTTCCTTCCAGTTAAAATTCTCTGATCCTAAAACTACCTTGGGTTATAGTCACATAAGGCCTTCCTCCAGGGAGTACAAAGTATTTCGTTAGTTCACCACAATCTCTCCCCTCCCAACTGTGCTTTTGACTTTCAGGACTTCAAGCCTCAGGGGCACTCACCCTGGAACAACCATCCTCCCCTGTCTCTCCTCTCACAGTGGAACATCCTTCTGCTAGACTGAACCATCTGAGCTTACCACCACCCCCTTTTCAGCTCCTATCTGTGTACTGTGTTCCTTCATTAGACTATATGCCTCTTTAGGGTAAGCACTGTCTTTACTTTCGCTTGTATTTATATCCCAGCACTTAGCACAGTGCCTGACATATAATAAGGAATTAATAAACACATCCTGCCCTGCCCTGTTCTGCCTTGCCTTGCCTCAAATCCTCTTGCCTCATCACTTTAACATGTTAACTATTGTAACTGTCACCTCTAACAATGCTTAGATCTTGAGTCTCCTGCCTAGTTCTACTTGCCATGTAGAGCTTAGAGCCTTCCTCTGTGGAAGTCTTCACTTTCTTCTCTGAACCTTTTTTCTCTGCCCTCTCTTTTCTACTCTTCTAGGCATCAACACCCTACCCTACTACCACCACCACCCCCCCAAAAAAAGTCTTGCATCTGAGACCCTACTTGATTGCAGGGCATGACCAACCAGAAAAATAATGAGAGTGGGACAAATGCCTCTACCTTTCAATTTTCAGATTTCTCAGACTTGTTTAGGGATTGCTACAAATATTCATTGTACCTACAAGATTAAATAACTGCATACTTTAACTCTAAAAATCACTGTTACAAAGTGATGATAGAGGATATTTCAGGCCCAATACATTCATATTAATTTTTTATCCATAGTTGAATATTTGAAAGCTTTACTTATTTTTATATCATCATTCCAACTACAGGCAGATGAAGTAAAGTCCTTTGCCATAAATTCAATTTTGTGAAACAATAATTTTTGAAAGACCATTCTTATCTCCCATATCTCATGATACTTACTTTCCTTCAAGGATCAGCTCATATGTTACCTCTTGCAAGAAGCCTTCTCCAATCTCCCTAGTTGTTAAAATTTTCTTCCCACCCAAATTAGCACCTATACACAGCTGGCAACTAGCTGGCTCAGTGGATAGAGCACTGGGCCTGGAGACAGGAAGACCTGAGTTCAGATCTGACCTCAGAGATTTACTAGCTGTGTGTCACTGGACAAGTCGCTTAACCCTGTTTGTCTTAATCCACTGGAGAAGTAAATGGCAAACCATTCCAATATCTTTGCCAAGAAAAACTCATGAAGAATGGGGCATAAGTGAACAACAAACACAGTTAATGGTTTACTTTTGTGTCCTTCTAATAGAATGTAACCTTTTAATTTATATTTTATTATATAGTATTATTTATTTATGTTATATTAATTATATATTGTGTATATGTATATATACATATACATATATTATATATATTTAATCTTTATATATATATATATATATAAAATCTTTATATCTCAGCTCCTAGCACCTTTCCTTTTATATTTTTTAAAAATCTGGACTTGCATTATCATGAGTCTAGGGAGAGAACTCCCTGTGAGAAACTCCCTTCTACCAGTGCAGATAGGCAACCAACTATTGGTACAACTGACAGTCTTAGAGAATTTTGTGGGGTTACCTGAGAGATGAAGTAACTTGCTCAGGGTCATATAGTCAGTAGGTATCAGAGATAAGATTTGAACCAAGGTCTTCCTAACTCCAAGAAGGCCGGTTTTCTAGCTACAACACCAAAGGGTCATTTAATAAATGCTTGCTAGAGAAACAAAAAAAAACTGGAAACAAAGTACATGCCAATTGATTGGGGAATGGTTGAACAAATCATAGGATATGAATGGCACAGAATATTATTGAGTTATAATGAAAAATGATTATAGAAAATTCAGAGAAATACAGGAAGATATATAACCGATACAGTTATCAGTAGAATTAGGAAAACAAGATACACAATGATTACAATAAGGTAAAAATAAAACAAAAAACCCATCATGTTGCATAATTATAATAATCAAGCTCAGCCCTGCATAAGAGATGAGAAAACACAGCTTTGTATAGTTGAGGATAGAGAACAATGGTGTCAATTTTAAATAGAAATAGGGACCACTAAACCTTGTATAGGGATCCCTGAAGACCACATACTGACTTAAAAAACTACATATTAACATTATCTATGTTTTAGTGTATTTTTGTTTATTTTGTTAAATATTTCCCAATTACATTTTAATTTGGTCTTTGGGATTAATTTGGGACGTGTGTTTGACACCTTTGGTGTAGAATAGGGCAAAATACCGTCAGACTATATGGATGCTTCAATTGGCTTTACTGAACTGGTTTCCTTTTCCTCTTTTCAGTTCTTAATTACAAATGAGAGTTTTCCAGGTAGGGGATGGATATGTGTAATCAGAAATGAAGGTAATATAAAAATAAAAGATATCAATGAAAATTAATGACTAAATGCTTTCTAAAAATAAATGCTTGTTAAATTAGATTGGACTCTGCTCAAGGCAATAAATGTACACATCTCCAATTCTCTATCTTCATCAGGCTCATTCTATAAAACTGTAGCTTCATCAAGCACTGGAACTGAAAAGTTATATCAAATGTTTTATATAAAACAGGCTGCATTCTTCCACTGAAAAGGCAATCACTTCACCAAGAAGTAATGGCTACTTTCTGGTCACCATTGTTCTTTGGTAAATTGCCTCTTGCAGTGATGGGCTAAATCAGGATTTCATACCTTGAAACTTGCCAAGAGACAAAGGGACACAACAACCTCAATCAATTGTCTCCTCATACTTCCCACAGTAAAATACTCATTCCTCCTGATGTCCCCACCATTATTCCCATTATTTCTACTCTCCTCAGCAAAAATCCAGGAGAGGGAGGAAGCAATTAGGTAGTATTTATAGATAGAGTGACCTGAGTTCAAACCCAGCCTCAGATGCTTACTAGCTGTATGACTCTGAGCAAGTCAATAAAAGAATTTTAAAAAAAAAAAACCTATGTTTGCCTCAGTTTCCCCATCCTTAAAAAGAGAATAATAATAGCACCTACATCCCAGGGTTGTTGTGAGAATCAAATGAGTTAATATTTGTAAAGCACTTTGAAAACCTTAAAATGCCACATAATTGTGCTATCAGGAAGTGCAGGACATATTGGTACACCAAGGAAAATGGTGCACTAAACGATAAATGTTGTGCTCATGTTCTCAAGGGGTTCATGCACTTCCAAAGGATAAGCACACTGATGTAAGAACTCACATTTCAAAGTTAAAGGGATCTTAGAGGTCATTTAATATAATTCTTTCATTTCAAAAGCTAAAGAAACTAAGGCCCAAAGATAGCATGATTCAGTCAATAAAATGCTGGACTTGAAGTCAGAAAGACTTGGGTTCAAATCTTCACTCTGGCACTTTTTATCTGTGTGACCACAGGCAAATCATTTCTCCTCTAAAGGCCTCAGTTTCCTCATCTGTAAAATGAGGGGGTTGGGCTTGGTGACCTCTAAGGTACCTCCCAGCTCTAAATCTATGATCCTATAAATTCCAAGTAAAGTGGCTGTCTCATGGTCACACAGTTAATTACAGTGCTGAGACCAAAAAGTGAGGACTTTGGACACCAAGTTCACAACATGCTCCAACCTCACCAATCCCTCATCTCGTGTATTTATAAAATTCAATTCAGAGTCTCCTATAAAGAGGCTCAGACTGGCGCCATGCTAAGAGTCCTGACTCTGGAGTGAGAAAACATAGGTTCAGATCCTTGTTCTGATGCTCACCATCCGTGTGACCATGGGCCACTTCCCTGAACCACAGTATTCTCATCTATAAAATGAGGGGGTTAAACTAGTTGGTTTTGGGGATCCCTTCGAGGTCTAAATCAATAAGTCCAGGCATCTTGCACTGTGGGCCACCAACCAGTGTAGTGGAGGTAGAAAGTGGGATAGAGAGGGAGTATGTAAAAGAAACAAATATCCAAAAGTTGTCCTGATTGTTGAGAGGCCACTATATCCAAATGGCCTCCAACACCACCATACTACTTCTTCACTCTAGCAATTTTCCACTTTGATAATTTCTATTTAAGCTTCTTCCCTTGCCCCTACCCTATGTTACTCTTCTTCAGAGAACTATAATCAGTTCAACAAAACCATTGCTTCTAGAAAGGACATGTCAATCAATTGTCCTACTGTCCCTCTCACCATCCTTGTTGGTCCTCATAGATTCTCTTCCCTGGCCATGACTCCCTTCTATATGTTGTTGCCTCCTATTAGAATACAACCTCCTTGAATGCAGGGAGGCTCTCACATTTGTATTGGTAACCCCAGTACCTAGCACAATACCTGGCACAAGGTAAGTCCTTAATAAATGTTTTTGCATTCATTCATTCATGGGATATACATTATAAAAAGGCACTTTCTGAAAAGTCAAACTACTTGCATGAAACACAATCAAGGGTGCCCAGCTTCAGGAAAAGGTGCACAAATGTTTCTATACCCTGGTGACTATACCTTTCTTGAAAGAAGCAAACTAAAGCATTGAATTTTTTTCACACATGAAAATTGAGCTGTAATTAAGGGTGGGGTGAATAGGGCTTTACTCATGGCCCCTGACATCCAGGAGTGTGCTTTTTCCTCCGACCTAAGGGTACTTCTATGTTGGGTGGTCTTCTGCCAGTCTTCACCATTGCACCTTACACCCATAGTATGATGGCCCACAATCCCACTATCCTCAGCAGCCCCATCACAATTGCTTCTGTCTCCCAAGGTCGGGTGGCACCCCCTATACTAGGCATGTTCTTGCTGTTTTTGTTGTTATTCAATCATCTTTCAGTCACATCTGACTCTTCATGATCCCATTTGGGGTTTTCTTGTCAAAGATACTGGAGCAATTTGCCATTTCCTTCTCTAGCTCATTTTACAGATGAGGAAACTATGGCAAACAAGGTTAAGTGACTTGCCCAGGGTCACTCAACTAGTAAGTGTCTGATTTGAACTCACAAAGGTGAGTCTTCGTGACTCCAGGCCAGGCACTCTCTCCACTGCACCATCTACCAAAGAAGAAAACCTCTGTTGTACATCCCACCTCCTACCTCTCTGCCCCACCCCCTGGAGGTGGGAAGCTTGGAAGTCCTAGATTACCCTCCAGGGTTACAGGCTATACTCTCTGAGGGATAACCCTCCATGACACAACTGTACCTGATGAAGGACTGAACTCTGTTCTCCTGACCCCAATGCAGGTCCTTCTCCCTCCCTGAGGCAGTCAACCCAGAAATGGTATGTTCCTGGGGCCTTTTTGCATATGCATATATACACACAGAAATATATTTTTCTTCTCATGAGGCTTTGCATTCCCAGATCTAACACATTCCCCGGAGTTCACCTCTACAATACCCCCTCTCCACCCCCCACCACCCCCAATGCTTTCCCCAAACACCAGAATTGCTAGCTATAGCTCTGGGCAGAAGGAAAGGTTATCAGAACCTGGGAGAGGTGATCAGCACACAATCCAGAAGCTTCTTATGACACTTTCAAACAAAGTGGAAAGCTGAACAAGATCACACACCATGGATCCCAGGGAAAAATAGCAATGAATTCTTTACACATAGCTTTATTCTTTCCACAGACCTCAGATAGACAATAGAAATACTAGGAAACAGATAACTCAGTACTTAGGATTTTAATATCAGGAAAACACTTGAAAAAAAAAAGTCGCTCTCTTTTTGATATTACAGTGTGTAACACAGAGAGCAATGAATATATGCGGTAATGCAAATAAACTTCTCCAGAGATTAAATTTTTCAGCTCTACTCCAGTATCTAATCAATCACATGGCTGTTTATTGCTTTGTATATGCCAAATCAATAAGGATTACACCTTAAAAATACCTTTAAAATAGTGTGCTATGAAACAGTTACTATGGAACTACAAGTAGCAATTACACCATGTAATTATATAACACAATACTGACGGCAAGTAGTTATTTTAACTACGCACTAAAAATAATGAGTTGATAGAAGCAACTTGCTTCTTTCTCATTATGTTCCTCATGTAAGGTCCAGTCACAATAAGCTAGTTATATGCTTATATTCTGACATTTGTCATCAAAACTGAAGTGCTCTATGGATGGGAGGCAGCATGGTATGTGAGAGTGATTTGACTCTAGAGTCAGAGAACCTGGATTCAAATGCCTACTACCTGTGTAACCTTGGGTACAATTCACTTAATCTCTATGGACCTCAGCTTTTCTTATTTTATTTTGAAGAGGTAAGACTCCATGTCCTTTGAAGTCCTTCCAACTCTAAACCTAGGATCCTATTATCCTAAGTCGTTGGACTTACACATGATAAAAAGTTCAGTTCAAAGGCCAAGGTCTTTCCTTGGTACTGTTGAAGTTTAGAGGATTAGGGATGCTGGGACCCCAAAAATCACAAATGCAGGTCCTACCCAAATGAATTTGACTCAAGCCTTCTTTCAGCCAAAGACAACGTTTATTAAAGATCAGTCATATTGACCAGACTCTTAAGGAATCTAAACATTTGTGATGCTTATGAAGATAAGTGGGCTTTAGCTAGTCTCAGCCATTGGCTAGACTCTTAAGGAATCTGAGCATAGAGTTTAAGAATCTCAGCACCTTAATGGAGGCCAGATGGCCCTTATATACAGAAAGACTGGGAGGGATCTAGGAGTGGCCAAGTAGTTTGGGTGACTGGAAGAGGGGTCTAGGGAGGATCTTGATGAAAATGACTAGGAGATAGAATGGGGTCTAGATAAGATCAAGGGTGGGAAGTGGGGGGGGGGAGGCATCGGGAGATAATAGACCATGCAGGGCTGAGCTCGGTTAAGGGTAATAGAGAATTGGGAGATTGGACATAGGAGATAGTGAAAAGCTAGTTGATAGGATTATAGCCTCAGGCAAACACTAGAGATTTCCTTAATCAAGTGGGAGAATTCAAGGAGAATCCCGTAGACAAAGGAGACTCAGATTCTTTTTGGGGTAAGGGGTAAAGGTCTCAGCTTGGGCCTGTACCCTGTCAGTACCAGTTGAGGATGTATCAAGTCATACAAAGGCCATGTCTCCATGTTGTGGGTAAAGGAACATTGCTAATCTATTCCTGCTTATAGCATCTTCAGCTTGATAGAGCTAAAAATCTTATCAAGCCTTAGAACTATGCAAAGATGAAATGGGCTGTAGTGGGACTCAATGAGCTTGCCCTCAGTGGAGGTCTCCAAGCAGGGCCTAGATGACCACTTGTCAGGGATATTATAGAGGGGATAACTGCTCTAGCTATGAATTGGCCTGGTTATTCTCTAAGGTCCTTTCCTTGTCTGAAATTCTCTGATTCTATTTTATTCTTCTTTGTCAATACTTCTACTCCCACAAAACTAAGAAAAGTTCCTCCCTCTGGGGAGATAAAACACTGAAAATTAGTGTTTAAGGGAATATGAACACTGGACTCAAGAGGCTGAGATCTAGGACTCTGCATCTGCCACTGGACTCACTGTGTGGTCTTGGGTAACCTTTCAAGGACTATATTTCTCTCTCTGTAAAATAAGAAGAGATTAGATGTGCTCTAAGGTCCTTTACAAAGCTATGATGCCTTTCCTTTCTTTCCTTCAAAGTTTCTACAGTTGATGATTCTGAAAGCCCTCAAAAGCAATAGGGTCCTTCTGTCCCAACCCTCTTCCAGCTCTAACCCTCTACTCTTGGCAGGTAAACAACTGTACACACAGGCTTCTAAAGGATAAGTCTAAATTCTATTTGTTATGCATAACAAGAGTTGTTGTTTATTCCATGTAGTGTTTTGTGATCATTTGAGCTTGCCAAGTTGCTTGCTGGAGTGAATTTAAGATAGGTTTAGCCCTGAGTAACTTTGCAACAATAAAGAACTGTCTTTTTAACACTCCTGACTGCAAAATGAATTTTGCAATTGTGTGAAGAACAGTCCTACCATCAATAGTCTTTTTCTCAGCTGAAAAATTCATAAAAGAGGCATTATGCCTTTTTTTAAAAACCATTATTAACAACATAAAAACTTGTATTCAACACCTAATTACCCAGAGCACTTTCTAAAAGCCAATTCTACATTCCACAAAGAGAACAACATACATCTTGTTCTTGTCCTCTTGGAGCCAAAAGCCTGAGAGAGACTCTTTAGCGTGAATTTCCGTATGGAGCCCTCACAGGACCTAAAACAGGACCTTGAGAACAGCAGGTGCTCAATAAATGTTTGCTGATCACAGGAATGAGTGAATGAATGAGTATGGATACACATGGATATTTATACAGATCTACAAATGAATGAAAAAACGCATTTCTTAAGCACTGAATATGAGCAAACACTGCTAAGTGCCGGGAACACAAATAGTAAAGTAAGATAGGCCCTGCTTGCAAAGAACTCACATTCTAATGGGAAACCACACAAATGGAAAATTTGTGCTGTAAGTCAAATGGAAAGACTTGACTTCCATCTGCAAGTCAGATGGAAAGGGGAAATGGTGGTCATGGTGGTGGTTTGACTTGCACATACTAAGTTAAGTTCTTAATAAATGGTTTTTTTCATTCATATGTACATTTATATGAATGTCCCTGGGGTATTGTAGCAAAGCAGGTATTAATGCTTCTTCTTTAATGGCATTTCCATTTATAAGATCATATCAGTTTCCAATGTTGAACCATTTGACAATGTCAAAGACTTTAGTGACAAGCCTTTCTTTTCTAGATCTTCATACCTGTGGCTGTAGCACCTTCAGGAACCATTGCCAGGCTGCATCTTCACAGGGATCATTTCCCAAGATGATGTCTGAGGGCACCAGGATAGAAGTATTGCTATTCCCAAAGCTCTTGGATCCTAGGCTATCTCCATCAGGTCTAAGGGGTGGTAGTGGTCAAGATGGTGGTGGTTTGATTTGCCTGGTGCATGTTATCTCCTGTCTCTCCCTCAGTGTGCCCTAGGCTGCCTTGCTGGCCCTGTGGGTGACAGCTGGTACAGATGGATGGACCCTTCTCCACAGGAGCTGCTTCCCTGCGTGTCAGTTATGGAAATTGGCCTAGAAGCAGGACTGGGGGTCTGTGAGTGTACCACTCTCAGAACTCTCGTGCTTATCTCCCTGTTGATAGCAGTTGGTTAGCAGTTGTTGCTGGTGGTTCTGAGGAAGGCAGACCCTTTCTCCCCACAGTGATGACTGTGGGGGCTGGGCTGGAAGAAGGTCTGGTGATTTGGCAGGCACTGCTATTCCCAAAGCCCTAGAGATCAGGATCCTGGGTTCTTGTCTAAGTCAAGATCAAGGTGGCGGTAGTGGTTTTTAGGTGGTTTGCTTAGCACATGCTGCCCCTCCCCTCCATGGTTCCCTACTATATAAGAATTAAAATAATAAATTAATACATAAACCATAAATACATATTTAGAGAAAAAGACATAGATACAAATCAGAATAAAGATCAGAGAGGATTGTGATGGGAGTCCCAGCCTCAGTTTCCTCCTCTTCAAAATGGGAAGGCCAGGGGAGGGATTGAACTAGAGAGACTCTGAGGTCCCTTACCACTCTAATTATAATTAATGGTTGGAATTTCTTTTTTTTTTTTTTTAATTTTAATTTTTTAAATTTTTTTATTTTTTTTGGAATTTCTTGATTGAATAGTTGATTCTTCAACTACTGATCAGCTACTGGAACAATAGAAGAAAAGTATAATATTTCCCCAAATTTCTTAGTTCTCCCGCCAACCACTTTTCCCAAACGAGAGTTCTCACTCATCATTTGTGAGCAATGGAAAGAAAGAGCTCTGGATTTGGAGCCAGAAAACCTGTCTTTGAATCCTGACTTTTCCAGTTACCTACTCTGTGACCTTGGGCAAGTTACATAACCTCTCAGGGCCTCAGTTCCTTCATCTGAAAACTAAGGAGATTGAACTAGGTGACATACATCTAAGGTCCTTTCCAGATCTAAGGTTATGACCTGTAGTTGTACTTGATGGTTTACAAACACTTTAAAATATACTGTCACATTTGATCCTCCCAAAACCTTGTAGGCAGCTAGCACATTCATTATCATCCCCATTTTTTAATAGACCTGTGGTTTCGCTGGTCTGGGTAGCTGCCTCTGAGGACCTTCCTCTGTCAAAGCAAATTGGCTCCTTTTCCTGTGACTTACAATCTTAGAAACTTGTCTGGACTACTATGACGTTTAAAAATTTGCTCCAGGTCACACAGCCAACATAAATCAGGGGGTGGGCTTGAAACTAGGTCCTCCTGACTTTGAGGCTGACTATTCACAACACTAAATTGCTTTTCAAATCCATTTTACAGGCAAGAAAACTGAGGCTCAGAGACACTACAGTGACTTGTCCTAGATCCCACAGCTAGTAAATGACAGAGCCAGAATGGATCCAGTCCTCTTTCTAGGCCATCACAGCTGCCTAGTTAGGTGAAAAAATTTAAATTTATTGTTTGCCCATGCCTCAGAACCTCAACTAGTGATAGAAACAGCCCAAGGACATTGGCAGACGGTCAGCCTGAGCCCTGACATTTTGTTCAGCTGGAACCAATGTATGCATGCATGGGTTTCAATTCTTTGTCTTCTCTCCTCTTACAATTTGTGCTCCCTCTCATCAATCAGTTCCAGCCTTGGAGAAAGTACTTACTATTTGTTTGGGATGGGTTATCCCAGAATCTGTCAGAACGTGACATTTACCTATGGGGGGCTGCTTGAGGCCATGAACTTTCTTTGTCATCCCCTATAAGAACTAACCTTGTCAATCTTTCACAGAAGGGTGTTTATCTGATCTAGATGGCAAGGAAAGGATTAGATTGACGGTCTTCTAAGTAGTAGCTATGTTCTGATCCCATGATCAACCAACTAAAGGGCAGAAAGATGGGTTGCATACCGCCCTTCTCAACATAGCCAATCATGACTCTTATCTTCAACATAACCATCCCTATCCCTATGCCCCAGTACTCCCCCATTCTACCCCTTCCCTCCACTGTATAAGCCAACAACCTCCTGCTTTATGAGCTAGGCATTGGCTGCTCAGGGCAAGTATAAATTAACCTCTTTCCTGGCACCCAAAGCAGCACCTAGCAGATGTCATTGGAAAAATTCCTCCTCAAGCATCCATACCCATGTTCTCCCTTCCTCTCAAAATCAGCTTGTGGCCACACCAAACACCCCTCAGAGGACAGCCTGACCTCTACACTCTGGAGCACTGTACCACCTTCCCCCTTTTAGCTTTAGGTGGGACAGAACAAACTCCCCTTGCCCTGATGAGCAGACATAAATGAGTTAACTGTGGCAGATCACAGATCTTATCACATTAGCTCTCCCCCAAAACCAACCCCTCTTCCAAACTTCCCTATGATTCTTGAGGGCACCACCATCCATCCGCCAGGTTCATAAACCCAGTGCCATCTTCAATTCTGTATTCTCCCTCACCCCACATATCCCATTAGATGCTAAATCTTATTTTTTTTTTTACTTCCACAACTCTCATAACTATCCCCTTCTCTCTGCTCTCTGGTTCAGTATCTCTTCATTTCTTGATGGATATCACAAAAGCCTTCTTATTGGCCTCCCTGCCTCTCCCTCCCTAATCCATTCTCTGTACAGTTTCCTAAGTGATTTTCCCTAAAGGACAGGTCTGACCATCTCACTCCCTTTCTCAAAACTCCAGTAGCTCCCTATAGATTCTAGGACCAAATTTTTTGTCTTCATCTCATCCTTTTTGAAATTCTATCATCTTTTGCAATCATCTTTTTTATTATGCTGTGTTTTAGAAATGCTAATTTAAAATAAATACCAAACAGGAAAAAAATCTGTTTTTAATGAAAGTTGCATATTGCACATAATTTTCAGTAAATTGTACGTAAAATTTCATACTAAACTAAGTTGTAAATATGCAATAAATGATATTTAATATATTGGGAAATTATATTAAGCTAATTTACCAATAAGCAATTGTACACATTGGAGGTACACACTCAAAATGTCATGTGGATGGGGATGCAAAATCAAAAAAGTTTAGAAACCGCTATCCTAGATGACCTCTGGAGGTCTTTTCCCAGCCCCATGAAATTCCAGAGAAGTACCTCTAGCCAACAATAGCCCAATTGTCTCATTTCCAGCGCTTGGTCCTTCAGAGAATGATTATACCTTTGCCCCTGAATGTTTGGTGACTGCAATCAAATGCTTTGTGGCTGCAGGCAGCTTTTAGGGGTGAAAAGTTTTAAGGTAAGCAGACTATTAACCACACATTGCCTCAGAGGGGCCTTAATGGCTCCAATTTGTCAGGCCTAACAATCCAAAGAGCAAAAATCTTAGAGAAAATCATCTAAATGACCATTTTCCCATTAATGTACATCATCACTAAATGGAAAAAGAAAGGAACCAGGAAGAAACCAGGAAGGAAAGAGGGAAGGAGGAAAGAAAGAAAGAAGGAAAAAAGAAGGAAAGAAAGAAAAAGAAAGAAGAAAGAAAGAAAGAAGAAAGAAAGAAAGAAAGAAAAAGAAAGAAGAAAGAAAGAAAGAAAGAAAGAAAAGAAAGAAAGAAAGAAAGAAAGAAAGAAAGAAAGAAAGAAAGAAAGAAAGAAAGAAAGAAAGAAAG
>NW_020954953.1:12421069-12520128 GCF_900497805.2 Vombatus ursinus | reverse complement strand
AGGAAGGAAGGAAGGAAGGAAGGAAGGAAGGAAGGAAGGAAGGAAGGAAGGAAGGAAGGAAGGAAGGAAGAAAGAAAATCTTAGTCTTTTTTTTTTCTCAGAGACGACATTTGAATTTTCATTTGATTCAAACAAACATCGTCATTTCATGACCCCATGCTTTGACTTATTTTTTTTTAGTTCCTTCCCTTGTGTATTCCTCTTGGCAATTCTATCAAGTCAAAAAGGTTCTTTTCCTGGAGATACCCCCAAAGAAAGGAGTTTGGGGAGCTTCTTGCTTATTTGATGCAGATCAAGCAGATCTCAGTAACTCATTTTCAGCACTTCTTTCATAGTATCAGCTCTGAGATATTCTTTGCAAGCAGCCAAGGTAATTACCATCCAGCAGGGTCCAATTGTTTTCAATTAAAAGCTTTACTGCAGTCTTTAGTTTTTAATACCATTGTGACCATCTGCTTTCACTGAAGATCTCCCAGCCAAAAGCACAAGCTACAGCCTAACGCCATTGAAGTTCAGAAAATCGTTTCCTCCTGAAAGGAAAACACTTAGTTAAGGAGAAGGTCCCTGTGTGTCTCTTGATAGCCTGACAGGAGCAAGAGGATTCAAGAAGGCTCCTTCCTCAGGAAGACAGGCTTCCTGAAGTCTGGTTAGGTTGAGAGAATAGAGAAAGTATTCCTCCCTTCTTGCTCCGATCACTAGAGATTTGTCTCAATTCTCTGCTCCATTTTCAAATCAGCAAACGTTCGTGAAGGGACTCATTATGTGTGAGTCACTATGCTGGGTGCTAAGTATACCAAGACAGTCCCTATCCTCAAGTAGCTTATATGATACAAGGTAATTTGAGGAAAGAAAGCATTACCGGCTGTGGGGATCAAGGAATGCTTTCCCAAGGAAGTAGCACCTGAGCTGAGCCTTGAAGGAAGAGATTTGAAAGAAGTATTGACATCTTTTCCAGCCTATACCCCCATCCTGCACTGATTGATCTGAGTATCTGTTCTAGGAAAGCACATGCAAAATCCTTCACATGTAATTTATATGTATATCTCCCAGTCACCCATTTCTCCTTCCCCAAAGCCTTTATTTACACAAAGACCCTGGCCTTGGGTGACCTTGCTTTGCCCAGTTTGGAATGGGCAGTGGTACAGCTTCATTGAAATAACCTGCCAATGTTTGTCTGCCAAATGCCAGCATATAAGGACAAACCATCATCCTCGTCAGCTCCCCAAAGTCTCACCCATCTTTGTTAGGCTTTTCGAATTGCTTAGGAAACAGAGCATGTAGCTCAGCGATCAGCTTTCTCTTTATAGGGCTCATTTAATGGCCACTTCCTGTGGTTGTCAAGTGAAAAAAAGACAAACTAGTACATCTCCTGTGACTTATTCTATCACTTCCCGTATCTGACTAGCTAGCAGCCAACATAATTCAGCATAGGTCATAAATTGAAAGCTACTTACAATGGTGGCAGTACCCAACCCCCACCTCTGCTTTGCTGATTATAAAGAAATCTTGCCAGTATTTCCATTATGAAAACTATTTTCTAATACTTAACCCTCATGACTCTGACATTTAATCAAACACCTAATGAATGATTACAAATTATACCATAAATACATGAACCCAGAGGCTGCTGAGTTACTATACAAAACTTTTTCTGAAGCAAATCTCACCATTCATATAAGATTATACCATGTACCCCCCACATTATTGCTTTTATTATTATTAATAATAGCCCTCACTTAACACCTTAAGGTTTCCCCTAACATTCTTGTGAGGTAGGAAAGGAAAGCAGCATTATCATCCCTATTTTATAGATGAGGAAACTGAAGCTCAGAGAAGTAAGTGTGAGAGTCAAACCCCAACCAAACTTCTCAGTGAAATGCATCCACACACTAAGCATCTGTCATGGTTTTCCATGACTCTTCTACCTTTTTCTCATTATGTAAGTAGTTAAAGGGCATAAGACTCCTCACAGTTTCCCATCTTATTCTGGGCCAAGGTTGTAGAGGGGAGCTATGCCTAACGAAGCAGCAAAGTAAAATCCCTCTCTGATTTCTTACCCAGTCCATACCCAAGAGCAAAGAACAGAGAAAAAAGGGGATGCAGGTCTCTGATTCCCTTCTCCATCCCCTACCCTCTCTCCATACGTGTGCACAGTGTTCTTTTCAGTAGAGAGGTACAGGATAAACCTGGGACAAGGTTTCAACTGAAGCTAAGGAGAAAATAAAATGAAGTCTTGTGTTTTCCTAGGCTCATGGGAGTAGTAGGAAAGGCAGCTGTTCACATATCCAAAACGACTTGGTTTTCACAAATGAAACTGGGCACTTGACAGCTACAGAACATGGACTAATGGATTTTGATCTCAGAGAAAAATGTGAAAACAGCTGACACGTTGCAGCTTAAATATAATCAGTCACTGAAATTGCTGTGGAATTTGTTTCTGTGAATTTTCATATGGATTTCTCTTTTTAACCATATATGTATCCTAAATATATAAGTATGTGGCAGATTATAATAGCTCATTTGAGATCCATTCTAGAAACCAAAGATCCTGATTGGGGTGGAGTGGGGGGGGGTTGTGAAAGAAAAGAGGAGTGATTAATATCAACAAATATCTAACAGGAAAATTAATACAAATTTGAATGGGTGGTCTCAAGGATAAGCAAATGGAGAAAATGCAAAGGATCTATGCAAGTTATTTAAGTCTTTTTCTTTTAAAAATTATATTAATGTATTGTATTTTTATATCAATTTATTTCCAAATATATTCTTCCTCTTCACTCACCCCATAAGCTATCCCTTATAACAGAGAGGAGCGGAGAGGAAAGGAGAAAAGGGAAGAAGTTCAGCAAACTAGCTCATGAACTGAGTCTTACAGTAGATGCAATTTTTCTCACGCATGCAAAGAAGGAAGGAAGGTACATTTTCTCCTCTCTCCTTTGGGACCAATCTTGAGCATTTTAATTACCTAGCATTTGCTTTCATTTTGTTATTGTTTTCCTTTGTTGTGGTCACTATGCATATTTGTTCTCTTCATTTTCTATCAGTTCTTATGGTTTCCCACACTTCTCTGCATTCTTCAGATTTATCATTTCTTAGGGTATAATAATAATCCATTATATGCATTTGCTGCAATTTGCTTAGTCACTCCTCAAACAGTGATAGCCCATTAGATTTTTTAAAACAACAAACCAAACTACACATTGTATCAAAATACCAAAGGAATCCCTGGGTAAAACTACATTCTCCAACTAAGACAGTGATTTATATAGTGTTTCATAAATATTTGTCCAGTGAATAAATGAAGGAATAACAGATCAATTCAATGAAGATAAGGGCCAGTTGAACAAACATTGGGATTTGGAATCAGAGAACCTGGGTTTGAATTCCAAGTCTGTGACATACTCCCTATGTGGCCTTGGACCATTCATTTCACTTCTGTAGGCCTTCATGTCCTTATCTATAAAATGAGCATGTTGAACTAGATGACTTCTGAGGACCCTTTTAGCTCTGAATCTAGGATTCTATGTTTCAGGTGCCTGGGAAAGGATTGTTCATTGGTCTTTTTGCCAGGCACTTACAATCAGGTGTGTGTGTGTGTGTATGTGTGTGAGCAGTTATTCAAGCAAACAGAGCACAAATTTTCCATAACACACACTCGGATTTAAAATTAGAATTTGCAAGAGCTATGACCTTCTCTTGTGGCTAATCATTCTGTCAATAAACTGACTGGCTAAATTCTGTCTTTTTAAAATAAATTTTTTCCAATAATTATCTATTCCTTCAAAATGAAGGGGCCAGGAGACTTTAAGGAGCCATGATGGCAGAGTAAGCAGTAAGTAACCATAACTCTCCCATATTCACCTCCAAACAACCATAAAATAGTACCCAAAACAAATTCTGGGCAAACAAGCAAACTACAGAGGCCAGACCTCCACTGTCTTCAGTGCAGCCCTGGGCAAACAGGCAGCCTCCAGTGGCCAGGCTGCCACATGCTTCAGTGTGGCCCTGGGGAAAAGTAGAAATACCTCATTGGTCTCAGCACATGCCAGATACTAGTACTAGGATCCCAGCTCAGCACCAGGTAAGCTGCCAGACCCCTATGGCCTCCAACAACACCAGTTATTCCTCACCACCTCACCCCCTCAGTGCAGCACCAGGCAGGACCAGACACCACCAGACACCACTCTGTGGGCCTCAGGGCAACATCAATGCAGCACCAGGTAAACAGCCCTTGGCACAAGAAGTCTCAGACAGTGCCCCTTCCACTCTGAGACCAGAGCTCAAATTTAAAAAAAGGAAAAAGGCCAAAAAATATAAGCAAAAAACAACAACAACAACAACAAAAAAAAAGAATCTGACCATAGAAAGTTTTTATGGTGGCACAGAAGATCAAGACACAAACTCAGAAGAGGACAACAATGTCAAAACACCTACAGGCAAAACCCCAAAGAAAAATGGGAAATGGTCTCAAACCTAGGAAGAACTCATTGAAGAGCCCAAAAAGAAGCTTAAAAATCATATAAGAGAGGTAGAAGAAAAAATTGGGAAAAGAAATGAGAGTGATACAAGAGAATTATGAAAAAAAGAATCAACAGTTTGGAAAAAGAAAACAACTCCTTTAAAAGTAGAATTGTCCAAATGGAAAGGGAGATATTAAAATCCACTGAAGAAAATAACTCCCTAAAAAGCACAATTGGCCAAATAGAAAAGAAAATACAAAAGCTAGTTGAAGAAAACAACTCCTTAAAAGTTAGAATTGGGCAAGTGGAAGCTAATGAGATATCTATGAGACATCAAGAATCAAACAAACAAATTCAAAAGAATGAAAAAATAGGAGAAAATATAAAATAACTCATGAGAGAAACAACTGATCCAGAAAATAGATCCAGGAAAGACAAGGTCAGAATTATTGGACTACCTGAAAGTCATACTCAAAAGGAGGATAAGTACAGCACCTCACAAGAAATTATCAAGGAAAATTGTCCTGATATCCTGCATCCAGAGGACAAAATAGGCATTGAAAGAATCCACCTGGAGGGGCAGAGCCAAGATGGCAGAGTGAAAGCAGTGACTTGCTTGAGCTCTCCCCCAAACCCCTCCAAATACCTGTAAAAAATGGTTCTAAATAAATTCTAAAGCAGCAGAACCCACAAAAAGACAGAGTGAAACAAATTTCCAACCCAAGACAACATGGATGGTTGATCAGAAAGGTGTATCGCTCTGGGCGGGGAGAGGAGCACAGTGTGGCATGGGCACCCAGGCCACAGCAACCCTGGAGCAGGCCTCACAGGACTGAATCGCAGGCAGCTGTGGCAGTTTCCAGACTTCTCAACCCATGAACGCCAAAGACAACTTAGAAGGTCAGTGGGAAAAGTCTGACTGCGGTGAGAGAAGGAGCTAGATCTCAGCCGCAAGTTTCGAGCGCGGCCTGGGGCCACAGCTTTTTCTTGAGCTTCTGGCCCACAGACTAAGGAGGAATCAAGTGTCTGATCAAAGGGGGATTGCAGGGATCTCTTTGCCAGTGCTAAGGCAAGAATCTCTTGCTTTACTCATGCTTGGATCTGGGTCACAGTTCTGAGGGACAGTCCTGGGGCGAGGAGGAGCGCTGCTGTGGTGAAGCTTGTTGTGGCGGTGGAGAGGAAACACCTCGCCCCTTATCATACCACCTTGGAAGAACTGAAAATTTACAGGTCCCTAGAAGTACCTCTGAAAACAGCTGTATAAAGCCCCAAAACTTGGGACAGTACATTCTCCACATTGGAAGCAGACTCTTACCTTAACAAAGAGTTTAAAACTCAAGTAATTGACTGGGATCATGAGTAAGCAACGCAAAAAGAGTCAGACTATGTTATCTTACTTTGGTGACAAAGAAGATCAAAACAAACAACCAGAAGAAGACAACAAAGTCAAAGCTCCTACATCCAAAGTCTCCAAGAAAAATATGAATCAGTCCCAGGCCTTGGAAGAACTCAAAAGGGATTTTGAGAAGCAAGTAAGAGAAGTAGAGGAAAAACTGAGAGTTTTGCAAGAAAATCATGAAAAACAAGTCAACAGCTTGCTAAAGGAGACCCAAAAAAATACTGAAGAAAATAACACCTTAAAAAATAGCCTTTATCCAAATGGCTAAAGAGGCCCAAAAAACCAATGAGGAGAAAAATGCCCTAAAAAGCAAAATTGGCCACACGGAAAAGGAAGTCTAAAAGCTTACTGAAGAAAATACTTCCTTAGAAATTAGAATAGAGCAATTGGAAGCTAGTGACTTTATGAGAAATCGAGACACTGTAAAACAAATCCAAAAGAATGAAAAAGTAGAAAACAATGTGAAATATCTCATTGGAAAAACAACTGACCTGGAAAATAGAACCAGGAGAGAGAATTTAAAAATTATTGGACTATCTGAAAGCCATGATCAAAAAAAGAGCCTAGACATCATCTTTCAAGAAATGATCAAGGAAAACTGCCCTGATATTCTAGAACCAGAGGGCAAAATAGAAATGGAAAGAATCCATAGATCTCCTCCTGAAAGAGATCCCCAAAGGAAAACTCCTAGGCATATTGTAGCCAAATTCCAGAGTTCCCAGGTCAAGGAGAAAATGTTACAAGCAGCCAGAAAGAAACAATTCAAGTATTGTGGAAACACAATCAGGATAACACAAGATTTAGCAGCTTCTACATTAAGGGAGTGCAGGGCATGGAATATAATATTCTGGAGGGCAAAGGAGATAGGATTACAACCAAGAATCACCTACCCAGCAAAACTGAGTATAATCCTTCAGGGTAAAAAATGGTCATTCAGTGAAATAGAGGACTTTCAAGCATTCTTGATAAAAAGACCAGAGCTGAATAGAAAATTTGTCTTCCCAATATAAGACTCAAGTGGAATTTGAAGAGGTAAACAGGAAAGAGAAATCATAAGAGACTTATTAAGGTTGAACTGTTTACATTCCTGTATGGAAAGATGATATTTGTAACTCATGAGACCTTTGTCAGTATTAGGGTAGTTGGAGGGAAAAAATTATATGTATGTATGTATATATATATGTAGGTAGATAGAGATAGAGATAGATAGATAAATAGAGGACACAGGGTGAGTTGAAAATGAAGGGGTCATATCTGCAGAATAAAATTAAGGGGTAAGAGAGGATTATACTAGGAGAAGGAGAAAGGGAGAGATAGAATGGGGTCAATTATCTCACAAAAAAAAAAGAAAAGAAAAGGCTCTTACAGTGGAGGGGAAATGGGGAAGGTGAGAGGGAATGAGTGAATCTTATTCTCATAGGATTTGACTTAAGGAGAGGATAACATACACACTCAATTGGGTATGGAAATCTGTCTTACCCTACAGGAAAATAGGGGGGGAAGGGGACAAAAGAGTAGGGGGATGATAGAGAAGAGGATAGATTGGGAAAGGGGGTAATCAGAAGCAAATACTTCTGAGGAGGAACAGAGTCAAAAGAAAGAATAGAATAAATGGGGCAGGGCAGGATAGGATTAAGGGAAATAGAGTTAGTTTTTCACAGCATGTCTACTATGAAAATGTTTTGCATAACTGCACGTGTATAACCTATATTGAGTTGCTTGCCTTTTCAATGAGGGTGGGTGGGGAGGGAGGAAGGGAGAAAATTTGGAACCCTAAGTTTTAAAAACACATGTTTAAAAAAATGTTTTCACGTGCAACTGGGAAATAAGAAATACAGGAAATGGGGTACAGAAATCTATCCTGCCCTACAGGAAAATAGAAGGGGAAGGGGATAAGAAAAGGGGAGGGGGAGATAGCAGGGAAAGCAGACTAGGGGAAAGGGTATTCAGAATGCGTGCTATCTTGGGGTGGGGGAGGGGCGAGATGGGGTAAAAATTTGGAACTCAAAATCTTGTGGAAGTAAATGTTGAAAACCAAAAATAAATACATTTATTAATATGAAAATAAATAAATAAATAAATAAAAAGAAAGAATCCACCTATCACCTGAGGGAAAAAAATCCCCAAATAAAAACTCCAAAAGACATTATAGCCAAATTTCAGAACTATCGGTTCAAGGAAAAAATACTATAAGTGGTCAGAAAGAAACAATTCAAATATCGAGGAGCCACAATCAAGATTATACATGATTTAGCAGCCACAATATTAAAGACTGGAGATCATGGAACATGATATTCTGGAAGGCAAAAGAGCTAGGACCACAACCAAGAATCACTTACCTGGCAAAATTAAGCATAATACATCAAGGGGGGGAAATGGTCATTCAATGAAATAGAAGGATTTCAAGCTTTTATAAAGAGAAGAGCAGAATTAAACCAAAATTTTGGTCTCCAATATCAAGACCTAAGAGAAGCATAAACAGGTAAGAAGGGGAAAAAAAGCATAAGGGATTCAATAGGGCTAAACTGTTTACATCCTTATATGGGAAGATGCTACTTGTAATTCTTTAAAATTATATCACTAATAGTACAAGAGAAGGAATATACATAGATAGAGGGTATGTGTAGAAGGTGATTTTGAGAGAATGACAAAAAAATAATTTAAGAATGAGAAATAGGAGTACACTGGGTGTAGAAGAAAGAGAGAGGTAGAATGGGGTAAATTATTTCATATGAAGAGGCTTGAAAGACCTATTACAGTGGAGGGGAAGATGAGAAGGTGGGTGATGAGCATTGCTTGAACTTTACTCTCATCAGTATTGGCTCAAAGAGGGAATAATATATGCAATCAGTTGAATACAGAAATCTATCTTACCTGACAGGGAAGTAGGAGAAGAAAAGATCAAATTAAGGGAGAAGAGGGGAGGAGGGGGTGGTCAGGACTGACAGAAGGGAGGGCAGATCAGGGGAGGTATTAGACAGAAGCAAAACACTGGTGAGGAGGGAAGGGGTGAAAGGAGAGAAAGGATAAGCAGGAGGAAAAATAGAAAAAAGGGAAATACACAATTAGTAAGCATAACTGTGAATGTGAATGGGATGAACTCTCCCATAAAATGCAAGCAGATAACAGAGTGGATCAAAAACCAGAATCCTACAACATGTTGTTTACAAGAAACACTTGAAGCAGAGAGACATACACAGAGTAAAGGTAAGGGGCTACAGCAGAATCTATTATAATTCAGCTGAAGAAAAAAAAAGGCAGGGGTAGCAATCCTGATCTCAGACAAAGTAAAAGTAAAAATAGACTTAATTAAAAGAGATAGGGAAGCAAACTACATCTTGCTAAAAGGTACTATAAACAAGGAAGCAATATCAATACTAAACATATATGTACCAAGTGGTATAGCATCCAAATTCTTAAAGGAGAAGTTAAGTAAGTAACAGGAAGAAATAGCAAAATTATAATAGTGGGGGATCTCAACTGTTCCCTCTCAGAACTCAATAAATCCAACCCAAAAAATAAACAATAAAGAAACTAAGGAGGTAAATAGACTATTAGAAAAGTTAAACATGACAGGCCTTTGGAGAAAACTGAACAGGAACAGAAAGGAATATACCTTTTTTCTTAGCTACACATGGCACCTAAATAAAAAAATGACCATGTATTAGGGCATAAAAATCTCAAAATCAAATGAAAAAGGCAGAAATATTAAATGTATTCTTTTAAGATCATAATGCAATAAAAATTACATTGAATAAAGGGCAGTGGAAAGATAGATTAAAAATTATTCATTGGAAACTAAATAATCTAATCCTAAAGAATAAGTGGGTCAAAGAACAAATCATAGAATAATCAATAATTCTATTAAAGAGAATGACAACAATAAGACAACATACCCAAAATTTTTGGGATGTAACCAAACCAAATGTTTCCCCCAAAATACTTGGGGGAAAATTTATTTCTCTAAATTCTTACATCAACAAAATAGAAAAATTATAGATCAATGAATTGAGCATGCAACTAAAAAAAAAAAACTAGAAAAAGAACAAATTAAAAATCCCCAGTTGAGGACCAAATTGGAAATCCTGAAAATCAAAAGTGAGATTAAAAAGATTGGAAGTAATATATGTATATATATATATATATATATATATATATATATATATATATATATATATCAAACTAATAAATAAATCTAGGAGCTGGTTTTTTGAAAAAAAAAGGTAGATAAGTAATTGGTTAATTTGATTTGAAGAAAGAAAGAAGAAAGCCAAATATCCAATATTAAAAATGAAAAGGGTGAAATCACAACCAATGAAGAAGAAAGTAAAGCAACCATTAAGAAATATTTGGTCCAATTATATGCCAACAAATCTGACAAGCTGAGTGAAATAGATGAATATTTATGAAAATATGAATTACCCAGATTAACAGATCAGGAGATAGAAAAAGAAATTGAACAAGCCATTAATGAACTCCCTAACAAAAAATCCCCAATGCCAGATGGGTTCACAAGTGAATTCTACCAAACATTTAAAGAATAACTAATCCCAATACTATATAAACTATTTGGAAAAATAGGCAAAGAAGGAGTCCAACCAAACTCCTTTTATGACACAAATATTGGAGTGATACCTAAAGTAGGAAGAGCTAAAACAGAGGAAAAAAATATAGGCCAATTTCTCTAATGAATATTGATGAAAAATTTTTGAACAAAATACTAGCAAGGTGATTACAGCAATATATCACAAGGATGATACATTATGAAGAAGTAGGGTTTATACCAGGAATGCAGGGTTGATTCAATATTAGGAAAACTATCAACATAATTGACCATATCAATAAAAAAAACAACAGAAATCATGTGATTATCTCAATATATGCATAAAAAGTCTTTGACAAAATATAGCACCCATTCCTATTAAAAATACTAGAGAGTGTTGGAATAAAAGAAGCATTCATTAAAATGATAAGCAGTATTTATCTAAAACCATCAACAAGCATTATCTGTAAGATAAGCTAGAAGCCTTCCCAATAAGATCAGAGATGAAGTAAGGATGCCCACTATCACCACTATTATTCAATGTTCTCCTCGAAATGTTAGCTATAGCAATAAGAGGGGGAAAAATGAAAGAATTAGAATAGGCAATGAAGAAACAAAACTATCACTCTTTGTAAATGATATGTCTGTATACTTAGAGAATCCTAGAGCATCAACTAAAAAAATTACTTGAAATAATTAACAACTTTAGCAAAGTTGCAGAATGTAAGATAAACCTACATAAATCATCAACATTTCTTTATATGATCAATAAAACCCAACAGCAAGAGATAGAAAGAGAAATTCCATTTAAAATAGCTATAAACAATACAAAAAGCTTGGGAGTCTACCTGCCAAGACAAATACAGGAACTATATGAACATAATTACAAAATACTTTTCACATAAAAAATAAAGTCAGATCTAAACAATCGGAAAAATATCAATTGTTCATGGGTAGGCTAAGCCAACATAATAAAAATGGCAATTCTGCTTAAACTAATTTACTTATTTAGTGCCAGACTACCAAAAAGTTATTTGATAGAGCTAGAAAAAATAACAGCAAAATTCATCTGGAAGAATAAAAGGTCAATAATATCAAGGGAATTGATGGGAAAAAAATACAAAGGAAGGTGGCCCAGCAATACCAGATCTCAAACTACATTATAAAGCAGTAATCATCAAAACTATCTGGTACTGGCTAAGAAATAGAGTGGTAGATCAGTGGAATAGATTAGGTACACAGGACACAATGATCAATTACCTTTGCAACCTTGTGTTTGATAAATCCAAAGACCCCAGCCTTCGGAATAAGAGCTCACTATGTGACAAAAACTGCTGGTAAAACTAGAAAACAATAGGACACAAACTAGGTAAAGACCAATATCTCACACCACATACCAAGATAAGGTCAAAATAGATGTGTGATTTAGACTTGAAGGGTGACACCACAAGCAAGTTAGAAGAACAAGGAATTGTAAACCTGTCAAATCTATGGGGAAGGGAAGAATTCATAACCAAATGAGATAGAGGGCATTACAAAATGTAAAATAGATAATTTTGATTATATTAAAATAAAAATGTTTTATACAAACAAAACCAATGCAACCAAGATTAGAAGGATAGCAGAAAGCTACGGAAAAATCTTTACAGCAATTAGAGAACTAAGTCAAATTGATAAGAATACAAGACGTTCCTCAATTAATAAATGGTCAAAGGATATGAACAGGCAGTTTTCAGATGAATTAAAAGCTATCTAAAGGCATATGGCAAAGTCCTCGAAATCACTTTTGATTAGAGAAATGCAAATTAAAACAACTCTGAGGTTTCACCTTACACTTATCAGATTGGCTAATATGACAAAAAAGGAAAATGATAAATGTTGGAGAGGATGTGGGAAAATCGGGACATTAACCCACAGTTGGTGGAGTTGTAAACTGATCTAACCATTCT
This sequence comes from Vombatus ursinus, assembly GCF_900497805.2. NCBI lineage: Eukaryota > Metazoa > Chordata > Mammalia > Diprotodontia > Vombatidae > Vombatus > Vombatus ursinus. The sequence goes on along the minus strand of NW_020954953.1, from coordinate 12,507,777 downwards.
GGAGAGCAATTTGGAACTATGTCCAAAGGGCAACCAAACTGCATACTCTTTGATCCAGCAATACCACTACTAGGTCTGTATCCCAAAAAGATCATAAAAAGGGAAAAGGACATACATGTGCAAAAATATTTATAGCAGCACTTTTAGTGGTGGCAAAATATTGGAAACTGAGGGGATACCCATCAATTGGAAAATGGCTGAACAAGGTGTGGTATATGAATGAAATGGAATACTGTTGTGCAATAAAAAATGATAAACAGGCAGATTTCAGAATAACCTGGAATGACTTGTGCAAAGTGATGCAAAGTAGAATGAGCAAAACCAGGAAAACATTGTATAAAGTATCAGCAACATTGTGTGATGATAACCTATGAATGACTCAGCTCTTCTTAGAAACACAATGATCCAAGACAAGTACAAAAGACTCATGAAGGAAAATGCTATCCTTATCCAGTTAAAGAACTGATGGCCTCTGAATGCCAATCTAAGCATATTTTTTTCTCTTACTTTTTCCTTTTTTGTGGTTTTTTCCTTTTGGTCTATTTCTTCTTTCACAACTGTGACTAATATGGAAATATGTTTTACATAATAGCTCGTGTATAACCTATATCAAATTGCCTACCACTTTCAGAAGAGGGGAAGGGAAGCAGCAAGGGAAAAAAATTTGGAACTCAAAATCTTGTAAAAATAAATGCTAAAATTGTCTTGACATGTAACTGTGAAAATATAAAATATTATTTCAAAAATTAAAATAAAAGGGCCAAAGCAATAGGGTCCATGTTATTTAAGATCACTATTGGTTGACCTTTTCTTATTACCCTAGAATAAACAAAAATTTTACCTGACTTCAATAATGTGATCCCTGACCCTTTTCTTAATTTTCCCTATTACTGTCAAAGGCACCACCATCCTCCCAGTCATCCCATTATCATAATATAGGAGTCATCCTTGACTCCTCATTCTCATTCCCCTCATCATATCCAACTGATTGACAAGTCCTGTCAATTCTGCCTTCTAAGGTCTCTCCTATGCTCTTCTTCCTCTCCTCTAACACTGCCACCAACCTTCTCACCTCACATTTGGACAATTACAATAGCCTGCTAGTTGTTCTCCTCACCTCAGGGCTCTCTCCACTTCAAACCGCCATCAGCCACCAAACTCATCTTTCTAAAGAACAAAACTCACCATGTCATCCTCCCTATTCAATAAAATTCAGTGACTTCCTATCATCTCCAAGATCAAATATGGAATCTTCTACTTGACTTTCGAAGCCTTTCATAACTTTGACCTCTCCTACCTTTCCAGTGTTCTTATGCCTTTCTCCCCGCCCCACCCGCAATGTAGACTATGACCCCTTTGCTCTTCCTCAAACAAGACACTCCATCCCCTAACTCTACGCATTTTCACTGTCTGTCCCCCAAGCTTGGAGCACTTTCTCTTCTCATCTCTGTCTCTTGGCTTCACTGGCTTCCTTCAAGTCCCGGCTAAAATGCTGCCTTTTACAGAAAGCCTTTCCCAATCCCCCTTAATACTAGAGCCTTGCCTCTGTTGACTATTTCTATTTTATCTTGTGTATGCACATCTTTCTACATAATTATTTGCACACTGTCTCCTTCATTAGCTGCTTGAGAGCAGAGACTTTTTGTCTTTCTTTGTGTATCCTTGGGGCTTAGCACAGTGCCAGGCACACAGCAGGTACTAAACAAATGCTTGTTATATATGTGCAGTTATGCAAAACATTTCCATAGTAGACATGCTGTGAAAAACTTTCTCTATTTCCCTTAATCCTATCCTGCCCCCCCATTTATTCTATTCTTTCTTTTGACCCTGTCCCTCCTCAGAAGTATTTGCTTCTGATTACTCTCTTTCCCAATCTGCCCTCCTCTCTATCATTCCCCTACTCTCCTGTCCCCTTCCCCCGCTATTTTCCTGTAGGTTAAGACAGATTTCCACACCCAATTGAGTGTGTATGTTATTCCCTCCTTAAGTCAAATCCTATGAGAATAAGATTCACTCAGTCCCTCTCACCTTCCTCCATTTCCCCTCCACTGTAAGAGCCTTTTCTTTTCTGGGTTTTTTTTTTTGTGGGATAATTTACTCCATTCTACCTCTCCCTTTCTCCTTCGCCTAGTATATTCCTCTCTCACCCCTTAATTTTATTCTCCAGATATGACCCCTTCATTTTCAACTCACCCTGTGCCCTCTATCTATCTATATCTATATATACGTACACATAATTTTTTCCCCTCCAACTACCCTAATACTGACAAAGGTCTCATGAGTTACAAATATCATCTTTCCATACAGGAATGTAAACAGTTCAACCTTAATAAGTCTCTTATGATTTTCTCTTTTCTGTTTACCTCTTCATGTCCCACTCGAGTCTTGTATTTGAAAATCAAATTTTCTATTCAACTCTGGTCTTTTCATCAAGAATGCTTGAAAGTTCTCTATTTCACTGAATGACCATTTTTTACTCTGAAGGATTATACTCAGTTTTGCTGGGTAGGTGATACTTGGTTGTAATCCTATCTCCCTTGCTCTCCGGAATATTATATTCTATGCCCTGTGGTCCCTTAATGTAGAAGCAGCTAAATCTTGTGTTATCCTGATTGTGTTTCCACAATACTTGAATTGTTTCTTTCTGGCTGCTTGTAATATTTTCTCCCTGACCTGGGAACTCTGAAATTTGGCTACAATATTCCTAGGAGTTTTCCTTTGGGGATCTCTTTCAGGAGGAGATCTATGGATTCTTTCCATTTCTATTTTGCCCTCTGGTTCTAGAATATCAGGACAATTTTCCTTAACAATTTCTTGAAAGATGATGTCTAGGCTCTTTTTTTGATCATGGCTTTCAGATAGTCCAATAATTTTTAAATTCTCTCTCCTGGATCTATTTTCCAGGTCAGTTGTTTTTCCAATGAGGTATTTCACATTGTTTTCTACTTTTTCATTCTTTTGGATTTATTTTACAGTGTCTCGATTTCTCATAAAGTCACTAGCTTCCAATTGCTCTATTCTAATTTTTAAGGAAGTATTTTCTTCAGTAAGCTTTTAGACTTCCTTTTCCATGTGGCCAATTTTGCTTTTTAGGGCATTCTTCTCCTCATTGGCTTTTTGGACCTCTTTTGCCATTTGGGTTATGCTATTTTTTAAGGTGTTATTTTCTTCAGTAATTTTTTTCGGTCTCCTTTAGCAAACTGTTGACTTGTTTTTCATGATTTTCTTGCAAAACTCTCAGTTTTTCCTCTACTTCTCTTACTTGCTTCTCAAAATCCCTTTTGAGTTCTTCCAAGGCCTGGGACTGATTCATATTTTCCTTGGAGACTTTGGATGTAGGAGCTTTGACTTTGTTGTCTTCTTCTGGTTGTTTGTTTTGATCTTCTTTGTCACCAAAGTAAGATAATATAGTCTGACTCTTTTTGCGTTGCTTACTCATGATCCCAGCCAATTACTTGAGTTTTAAACTCTTTCTTAAGGTAAAAGTCTGCTTCCAATGTGAAGAGTATACAGTCCCAAGCTTCAGGAGTTTGTACAGCTGTTTTCAGAGGTACTTCTAGGGACCTGTAAATTTTCAGTTCTTCCAAGGTGGTATGATAAGGGGCGAGGCATTTTCTCTCCACAGCCACAACAAGCTCTACCACACCAGTGTTCCTCCTCACCCCAGGAATGCCCCTCAGAACTGTGACCCACATCCAAGCATGGGTAAAGCAAGAGATTCCTGACTCAGCACTGGCACAGAGATCCTTGCAATCCCCCTCTGATCAGCCACTCGATTCCCCTTCAGTCTGTGGGCCAGAAGCTCAGGAAAAAGCTGCGGGCCCCGGGCCTCGCTCGAGACTTGCGGCTGAGACCTAGCTCCTCTCTCACTGCAGTCACAGACTTTTCCCATTGACCTTCCACGTTGTCTTTGGCGTTCGTGGGTTGAGAAGTCTGGAAACTGCCACAGCTGCCCGCGATTCAGTCCTGTGAGGCCTGCTCCAGGGTCGCTGCCGCCTGATCGCCCACACCAAACTGGGCTCCTCTCCCCACCCGGCAAGATATACCTTTCCAATCAACCATCCAGGCTGTCTTTGGCTGGAAATTTGTTTCACTCTGTCTTTTTGTGGGTTCTGCTGCTTTAGAATTTGTTTAGAGCCATTTATTTGGAGGGCTTTGGGAGAAAGCTCAAGACAGTCACTGCTTTCCCTCTGTCATCTTGGTTCCGCCTCTAAACAAATGCTTGTTGACTGACTAAGGAACGGGCCATCTTAAGCAACTCGGACTCTCCTGTGTACAAAAACATTTTTGTCCAAGTTTTGTTGCATTTACTTAAAACCAATTCTGAATGAATATACCAGATTATAATTTCTTTCTTCCACTGAATTTGAGAACTGAATAATATTCAAAGATGCACATCTAATTGGAGAACATTACCCTTCCCCCACCCTAGCCCATACAAAGTCCAGCATTTTGGGAAGTTGTAAAGGTGACACTGGATGAAGATGGCTGAAAGAACCTAGATGGTATCAGACTGTCATCTCCTAGTAGCCACCCCAATGGACATTTCTTTACTGGAGTGCATTGGGCTTGGGGAGCCCCTAAGTTTCTATCTCAAGACACGGAGTGGCTCCAGAGCTTTTGTTGGCTGTTCCAGGGGGGTGAGCTGACACTATACTGGATTGAAGAAAGGAGCAGTGACTCTAGGGGGTCTTCACTAAACCTGGGGGTACCTTTGGCAGAAATACAATTTTCAGGGTCATTTTCTGCCAAAGGTTTCCAGTTCAGGGAAATCTTGCATGGATTTCCTGCCATTGCCCTAGAGTGGCCAAGAAGCCCTAGAGAAACTAGGGAAAGAGAAGGGCAGGGAAAGGAAGGGAATAAATCACCTACTTAGATAACCCATGGGTAGTTGAGAAGAGCCAAGTTCCAGAAAAGAGTCCCCCAAGGGCAACTTTAGAATGGGAAGAGCCTCTTCCTCTGTCTTTGGGGCACCTAAGGTAATACTCAGAAACACCTTCAGGAATGCTACAGATCTCTCCATGAGATCAAGGACATGGAAACTTAGAGTGGAAAATGCCCTTACTGATCCTTCAATTGGACTCTTTCATTTTACAGGTGAAGAAAATGAAACCTAGAAAAATAGGTGACTTTCCCAAGATCACCCAGAGAGTACATGAACCCAGGTCCTCTGTCACTACATTGAAAATTTTTTCACTATCATGTGTCCTATAATTTCTATGCACCATTCAAGCCCACAATTCACAAGTCATACTACCAATAGGTCATGAACTTGGAAAGTCCAGCAATTGGATTCAGTTAAACAAACACTCATCAAGCCCTAATTAAGCCTCTACTGTATACAAAGCACTGTATTAAGGGCTGGGAGGAGATGAAAAATGAGTTCCACAAAGAATAAATTCTTAAGTGGAAAGGGAAGGTTGGACTAAGAGATATCATCAGATAAGTTATGTCTTGGAGAGTTACCTGGGGACACTAAAAAAAGAAGCAACATGGTGGAATCAAAAGATGAGTGAACTTGAAGTGATGAACTTGGAGTCACTGAACTTGAGTTCAAATCAAAGAACCGATAAATGGAAGTACAGAACAAATTTATATATAGATATATGTATATATACACACTTATATACATATATCTATATATAGACCTATTTGGGTCTAAAAGTAGCCGTTTTTAGGGCAGGGGAGAAAAAAAGAAATTCACATGATAATTTTGTTGTATATTTGAAAGGAGTAGCAAGTTGTGCACAGTAGATTTGCAGTTTCATGTGCAATCATCTTTTTTTATTGTACTATGTTATGGAAATGCTTGTTTTATTCCATAAATTAAAAATAATTTTTTTAAAAAATTGTGGCTCTGCTACTAATCATCTCTGTATCCTTGAGAAAGCCATTTAACTTTTCTGGGCCTCAGGTCCCTCATCTATAAAATTTGAGAGTGACACTGTTGTTATTGTTTAACTGTTTCAGTCTTGTCCAACTCTTCAGGACCCCTTTTTGGTGTTTTCTTGGCAGATATACTAGAGTGGTTCACCATTTCCTTCTTCAGCTCATTTTATAGATGAGGAAACTGAGGCAAACAGGGTTAAAGAACTTGCCCAGGGTTAGAGAGCTAAGTGTCTGAGGCCAGATTTGAATTCAGGTCTTCCTAACTCCAGGCCTAGAGCTCTATCCACTACACCATCTAGCTGCCATCTTGGACTAGATGTCCTCTAAGGTCCTTTCCAGCTCTAAATCTATGAATGTATGATCCTATCACATAAATAAGAATGATGCAAAGCAGACTGTAAAAAGTTCTAAGGACCAGTCCTGACAAAGTGCTATGAGAAATTTGAGGAGGGGAGAAATCACTTTCATTTTGAGGAACCAGAGAAGGCTTCCCAGAAGAAGGAGTACCTGAGCTGGGACTCAGAGAAAAGCTATTTCAACAGAAGAAGATGTGGTGGGGATGGATTCCCAGTGTGAAAGAATGTACACAAGGGCCATAAGCCAGCACAGAACAAAACAAGGACCATACTTAGCTTGAATGAATCAGCATACATGAAGGTGAGTAAAATGAAGTCAGACTGCAAAGGTATGTTGGAGCCAAATTGCAGAAGGGCTCAAATGCCAAATCAGGGAGGTTGTACTTTGTCCTTTTGGTTAAAAAAAAAAAAAAAAAAAAGAGGCACTGGCCATTTTTTTTTAATTTTCATTTTTTTCTCTAAAGTTCTTATTAAAGTTTTGAGTTCCAAATTCTTTCTCTCCCTCCCCTCCCCCTTCCCTGAGACAATAAGCAATCATATGTAGGTTGTACATTGTGCTGGCCGTTTTTGAGCAGGGTGTGACATGGTCAGAGAAGTACACTAGGAAGATTATGTTGTCAATGGTATAAACTGTGGCGTATAACAAGGAGAAACTGGAGATAAGGAGATGAGATAAAAGGGTATTATAATAAATAATCCAGGCTAACAGTTTTAAGGACCTGGAGAAGCAAGGTGATGGCAGTATGAATGGAGAAATATATGAGAGATAGTGCCCAGATGAAACGTATCAATAAGTATTTTAAAGAGAGAGTATAAAGATGGCATCAACAGCTCTTGGCAAATGATTGGATATGGAGGTAAGAGAGGAAATGGTCATAGGTGACTCTGAGTTTTTGAGTCCAGAGGCGAGGGAAGATACTAGAGCCAACAGTAGAATGAGAGAAAGTAAAGGAACATGATGAATTCAGTTTGAGACATATTGAGTAGAACACTCTGCAGATGTCCCCTTGATAGACGGAAATGTGTGCTGGAGGGCTTGTTTTTTTGGGGGGGGGGGTGGTTAGAGAGAGGAACAAGAGTCATATAGACTTATGAATTTATTAGGAAGCTCCCTAGGAGGAAACCCTCTGCCAACGCAACTTTTGGTCTTGAAAGAGCTGCCTGGCAGCACTCAGAAGTAAATCAACTTGTGATTTGTCCAGGTTCACCAGTCAGTACAGTATTTTAAGCCAGGTCATCCTGACTCCAAGGCTGGTTCTCTATTCACTATACCAGCTCTCTAGAGCTTAGGGGAAAAATTGGAGCTAGAGAGCTCAACACAACTGAACAAACGACTGAACAAGAACAACAACAATGGGAATCATCTGCATGAAAATGATAATTGAACTCATGAAAGTGGATGAAATTGCCAAGGAAAAGAGTATATAAAGAAAAGAGAAGAGAAGAGGGTCTAGGAGGACAACTGCATATAGGAGACCGAAAGAGGAAGATAAAACAGTGAAGAAGACCAAAACAGTCAAGTAGAAAAAAATCCAAGAGACAGTGGTGTGATAGAATGAAAGTTGGGGAAAGTATTGGGAAGGTAAGAAAGAGGAGGAGGAGGAGGAGGAGGAAGGAAGGAACAGAATAAGCTTTTGTTAAGTACCTGCTAGGTGACAGGCCCTATACTAAGCACTTAACAAACATCATCTCATTTGGTTCTCACAACAACCTTGCAAAGTAGGTGCTATTTTTATCCCTATTTTACAGTTGAGGAAACTGAGGCAAACAGGTTAAATGACTTGTTCAGGGTCACACAGCTAGTACGTGTCTGAGGACAAATTTAAACTGGGGTCTTCCTGACTCCATACCCAGACCTCTGTTCATTGTACCATCAGCAGCCTCTAAATAATGAGGTCTTTATAAGAGAGGAACTTGAGCCCCAGAGGTTAAATGATTTCTTTCAGCCAGTAAGTGGCATAGCCAGAGCTTTTAGCCTGTCTTTCAGAATCCAATTCCAGGTTCTCCACTCTATACAGTGCTGCATGGCCTTCCAAACTGAGAACACATATTAATAGATTTTTCCCCCCATTTATCTTTAGGATTAGAAATAAATGAGAGTCCAGTGACTAAGAGGAAAGGCACATTACCCAGCTTCACAGAGAGAAAATGGATCCCTTTACAGATGAGGTTACATTTGCTTTGCTTTCTCTCATTTGGAAAATCCATATTTTACTCTTTTCTCCTTTCACCAAATTTAATTTGTTCCCTAAAAGATAGTAAAAAATTCTGAATGAGTAGTAAGAAGGAAAACAACGCCACCCTCCCCAGCATCACCCACCTGCCTCTTTGACCTATGCTTGACATTTGCTTCACAGTGGTTTCATTTGCCTTTACTTCTTCTCTTTTTCCTCTCTTGTTTACCTGGATCCCAGTTGGATTTAAGCAGTCAGACTCTCATCAGTGGAGTCAAAGGTCTGGGGAAAGCATATGTTCTTTGAATCCCTGCCAGTCAGACCAAATCTGTTCTAGCTCATTTACCATTAGAGCATGAGTCAGCCAGATATCTACACAGTAGACTTCAGTGGGCAAGGGGGTGGGAGGTGGGGAGTGGGGGAAGATTCAGAGGTACAGAAAGAGACCTAGCCTCCCACTAAACTGCTGGGTCCTGGAAGGAAGAAAAACAAACAAACAAAAACTCTGCACAGAGATTCTGTTTGTTCACACAAGGTAGAAGGTAAATAGGATGATCTCTGGGCAAAACTGTGCAGTTGATAAACGTTTTCTTTCATGTCCCCAGACTTCTATTTCTGTAGCCTTTCTCTTTTTGGTGGCAAGCCCTCAATCTTACAGGCCCAGAAACTCGCTAATCTCTGCCCACTTTCTGCTCCACCTCCAACAAAACTGGGAAATTGGAACAGCTGTCACAAGGAGTGGCAGAGGTGAATAAAAGGATTGCCATGCAGCAGTGAGGTCCTAGCTGAGGATAGAGAGCACAGATTTGTAATGGACCCAGTTAGCACCACCAGTTGACAGCTTGGAAGAAGGAGGGGAGAAGGCAGATGGGGGGGGAGGTCATGTGAGTAATCTAAAATTAAGGATTAGTAGTTAAAAGAACAAAAGAAGGACCAAGCAGCCAGGGATTTGGGATCCAGAAGAGAGGAAGGACTTTCTTGATACCATTTTTGCTGGACAGTCAGATTGGCTTCTTAAATTTTAGTTTGCATGAGCTTCAGTTAATGTCTGACCTTGCCAGGAGTTTTCTTTTTAAGTTCTTTATGTCTAGACACAAAAGGAAAAAGTCTACCTCTTCACTAAAAGAACTTCAGGCAACCATAAGCAAACAGACGAAGAGAGGGGCAATGAGAGGAGACAAGGCAGATTGTGACTAGAATGTCAGGATGTCCTATATAACTCTGCAATTACACTATCACTAAGGACAGTTCTGAAATGAACTGAATATATTGGTCAGCTTCTCATTATTCAGAAGGTCCAGATCCACCATCTAGGATAAGAATTTCATGATTATTATAGAGTTCTAGTGGCTTAATTTCTTCTGTTTCCTCAAACTTCTGTCTTTTTTTTTTAATTCAGTAACCTTTTGATCCTAATTTTGATTTCCCATTGTCTCAATGGGAATTTTTTTTTCTGTCTTCCTTCTTGGATTTTTTTTTATTCTGTCTACAAGTTCTTCATCTAATAATACTAATAATGGCATTTACAAAGGCCTTTAAAGTATGTGAAGAGTTTTACATGTATTATCTCATTTTATTTCACAACAACCTTGGAAGGAAGGTGCTATTATTATTCCCATTTTACAGATGAGGACACTGAGGAAGATAGAGGATTAAGTGGCTTGCCCTTATGAGTGTCTGAGGCTGGATTGGAACTCAGGTCTTCCTGATTACAGGTCCAGAGCTCTATCCACTGGCCACCTAGATGAAGTATAGAAAGGTGTACTTAAGGACAGGACCTATACATATAGATACTTAAAAAAAATTTGTGGTTTTGCATAACTGCACAAGTATAGCCTATATTGAGTTGTTTGCCTTTTCAATGAGGGTGGGTGGGGAGGGAGGAAGGGAGAAAATTTGGAACCCAAAGTTTAAAAAAACACACATTTAAAAAAAATGTTTTCACATGCAACTGGGAAATAAGAAATACAGGAAATGGGGTACAGAAATCTATCCTGCCCTATAGGAAAATAGAAGGGGAAGGAGGGGGAGAGATAGCAGGGAAAGCAGACTAGGGAAAGGGGTATTCAGAATGCATGCCATCTTGGGGTGGGGGGAGGGGAGAGATGGGGTGAAAATTTGAAACTCAAAATCTTGTGGAAGTAAATGTTGAAAACTAAAAATTTTAAAAATTAATTTAAAAAAAATTAAAAATTAAAAAAATTTTAAAAATTTTACAAATAAAAAAATTTAAAAAATTTGTGGATTGACTGATAAAGCCCTTTCATCTTCTTAAGCAGAGACATTAGCCTGTATTTAATACACTCCTATTGAGAGCCTCCAGCAGGAAGACAAATAAAACATAATCACGTTATTGGAACAGTTCCCTCAAATCTGGTTAGGATCACTGATGTTCTGGCAAATATTTAACAACTCTTGAGGAGGAAGAGTGGGGAATGTGGCATGATACACTTTTAAGTTTAATCTTCATTAACATTTTCTCCATCACTTTCTCAAGTCTAGAAATCATCAAAACAATAGATCAAGCCCTGTGTGCTACCATTGATGATTTCTGAGGAGTAAACGCTCACCCGGAACATTTAATAATTGCTTTCAGAAGCCAGTTGGAGCCAGCCTCCAGCACACCCCTAGTCAGAATGATAAAGGAAAATGACAATGTTTCTCAACTCCCCTACAAACATTCACCACTGGCTCCAAGACTAAACTGTTCACAAATACTCAGCTTTCACTGTTCAAGCTCGTGTAATGTGGTTACAATTTTAAAAGATTAGAGAGAACACTGGAAAGGAACCCAGCATTCACATTAAAAAAAAAAAGTTATATAAAATGTGGGAAACAGAAAATGTTGAGGAAAGAGCAACAAGGGTCCCAATTTACCTCCACGTTTCATTAATTTCCAAGTCTGTTAAAGAAATAAAAGTAAATTGTTCTGCACATGAAAGGGACACCACCATGTTGCTATGTTGGGATCCCACTGACAAACTAAGGTCTTTAAAAGGACACATTCAAAAGACAGAAGTAAGGGTATGTAACTGAAGGTAAATATAAAATAATAACACTGGCCTATCCAATAATGCCAATACCAACCTGGGGATTTGTTTTGCTCTATTATGCATGTTTATGATGCTGTTGTTCAAGGAGGTAGGAAGGGTGGAATTGGAAAAGACAGATTATAAATGCATGGATAGATTCATAGATAGATGAATGGGTGAATGATTAATCAATTAATAAATGCATTTCTTTTTTAATAGCATCTAGAAAAAGCTGAAACTTGTCAATAAATGAAAAGTACAACAAAAAGAGACCTTTAAAATACTGTATAAAGATAAAAGGAAGAATAAATAAGGGAGAGGATCACAACTCTGGTGGATGGTATTATGATACCAGAACATCTATAAAAGCACTCCTATATTACTTATTTTCAAATGAAACCGAAAATTCAAAATGGGAAGACAACAGAAAAAGGTTAACAAGGCCATGTGTCCCCAAGATGGTAAGAGGTTACCAGCAACTAGCTGCCCTCGAAGAATTCAAAGCACTCAACCCAGACAAATTATGTCCCAGGGTACTGAGATGAAAGAACTGGAGGATGTAATGACTGACCAACAGTGACGAGTATTTGAGGAATCATGAAGACCACAGAAGGTCACAGGAATAAAGGTGAGTTAATCTTGTTCTAATTCTCCAAAAAGGGGAGAAGGGTGAATGTTTACGATAAGTCAGTGAGTTGAACATCAATTGACTTTGAAAATTTCTAGGGTTCATTAAGATCAAGTCAGGACAGAATAACTTCATTTTTCTTTTTTGGAAAAGTCACTAGACTAAAAGAGCAGCAAAATATTGCAGAACAGTCTTTCATAGTATCCTTGTGGACAAGATAGGGGCATGATAGTATTGTTATAGGGGTTCAAAAGTGGTTGAATGACCAGACCCTGGTGCTATTGATTGATGGATTAATGCTAACTGAAGGGAGGTCTCTAACAGAATGTAACAGACTTCTGCTTGGGGCATAGTTCTGTTCAACCTATTTCATATTTATCAAATTCATGAATGATACAAAACTGAGAGGAATAGCAAAACCAGGATAAAAAAAAAACAAACAAAAAAAGACCTTGACAGAAGGATGAGTCATATCCAATACAATTAAGTATTATGGAGATAAATGTAAAGTTGTGTGTTGTTTAGTTGTACCTGACTCTTCATGACCCAATTTGGGGTTTTCTTGGCAGAAATACTGGAGTGGTTTGCCGTTTCCTTCTGCAGCTCATTTTACAGATGAGAAACTTAAGGTAAACAGGATTAAGTGATTTGCCCAGGATCACACAACTAGTAAGTATCTGAAATCAGATTTAAACTCAGAAAGATGAGTCTTCCTGACTCCAAGCCCAGCACACACCATTTAAGGAAGGAGTCCAGGCCAGACATCTCTTCAATTCCCATCTGGCTTCACTCTTTTGGACTTCTCCACCATACCTTCTCCATTCCAGCTACCTCCCCCTGACCCCTTTCAACTTCCTTTGGTATGTTGTTTTCTCCCCACCCTATTTGATTGTAAGCTCTCTGAAGGCAGGGAGTGTCTTTTTTTTTCCCCATATTTGTGTCTCCAGCACTTAGCTTAGTGCCTGGCATATAGTAGGCACTTTATAAATGTTTATTGACTAACTGAATGTGTTAACAGTAAACAGAGCATTCTAAACCAAGGAAGTAATAATCTTGTATACTATGCCTAGATCGGACCACATCTTGAATGTGGTGCCCAATTCTGAGTATGGTGCCTACATTTTAGGAAGAACGTTGACAAGCTGGAGCATGTTGAAAAGACAGTAACCAATATGGTGAGGGTACCTTAAGGAACATTTTTTTTTTGAGGAACTTGGTTTTTTTTGGCTAGGCAATGGGGTTAAGTGACTTGCCCAGGGTCACATTGCTATTAAGTATCAAGTGTCTGAGGCTGGCTTTGAACTCAGGTTCTCCTGATTCCAGGGTGGGTACTCTATCCACTGCGCCACCTTACTGCCCCCCTGGTGTGGGTACTTTAAACCGTGCCATATGAAGATTCAATTCTATTCAATAAACTTTTATCAAGTATCTAGGCTGTATAAGGTACTATGCTAGGCACTAAGGGTACAAAATAAAATAAAATAAAATAAATCCCTGGACTTAAGGAATATACATTTTACTAGGGGACACAACATGTACACATGTGGTCTCTATAGGTACCTATTTATTAGGGGAAAGCTAAACAAATTATGGTATATTTATGTCATGGAATATCACTGTGACATAAGAAATGACAAAATGGACAGTTTCAAAGACATTTGGAAAGATTTCTATGAACTGATCCAGAAAGTGTGCAAAACCAGGAAAACAATTTGTACAATAATAACAACATTATAAAGAAAAATAATTTTGAAAGACTTGAGGACCCTGATCAATGACAAGCTGTAATTTCAGAACACCAAATACAAACCACACTTCTCATTGCCTGACAGAGAAACAATGGACTCAAGATACAGAATGCATTTTTGGAGTGGACCAATGTGGAAATTTGCTTTGCTTGATTCTGTATATTTGTTACAAGAGTTTTGATTTTTTTTTTTAATGTGGTAGGGTAAGAGGGAGGATGATCAGAAAAGAAAAAAGTTTGTTAATTTAAAATATACTAAAGTTTTAAAATGTCTCCCACAGGCCAATTCAATTACTGCTACAATAGTAATAAATAGAATGGGAAGGGAAAAGGACTAGCAAATATAGGGATCAAGGGAGGCTTTGTAAAGGAAGTGGCATTTAAGCTACAAAGCAAGGGACAGAGATGAAGAGGAAGTATGTTTCAACGACAGGGACTGGCCTGTGCAAAGGTTCAGATCAGATATGGCAAACCACTAATAGTCCAGTATCTTTTGGAACATGGAGTTCAAGAAGTGGAGTGGTATGAAATAAAGCTGACAAAATAAGTGGTAGCCAGATTATGAAGGACCTTAAGTGTCTGGCTAAGGAGTTTGTATTTTATCCCATAGGCAATATATAGGGAGTTAAAAAGTATTTTTAATCAAGAGTATGGAACAATCAAGACCTATGGCCTCTGGAAGATACTTTCTACAACCGTGTAGAAGATGGGTTTGAGAGGAGAGAGACAGGAGGCAAAAATACCATGGTCCAGGCAAGAAATAATGTGAGCCTTGATTAGAACGGTGACAGTATGAGTGGAGAGAAAAAGAGAGATGGAAGAAATGCTATGGAAGTAAAATTATTGATACTTGGCAACTGATTAGATGGGGAGAAGAAGAAAGAGTTCAGTTATAACCTCAAGATTACCAACCTGTATGATAAGGAGGTTGAGGATACTCTCAATAAAAACAAGGAAGTATGGAAGATGGATAGGTTTGGGAGGGATAGAGAAAACAAGTCTATTTTGGATTCAATAAAAGAAGAAAATATTTAAGGAGACTGCAGGAGAACATGATTTCAGTCCTAAAATATTCAGAGGATTGTCATATGAAAGAGGAATTAAATTTATTCTATTTGATCCCAAAGAACAGAATTAAGACCAATGGATAGAAGTTGCAAAGAGATAGATTTCTGTCCAATATATAGGAATATGCATGGGTGTATTTGTGTGTGTTATAAACGTCTTAAAAATTACATCTTTCCACATTCAAACTACACTACCTCAGGGGGTAAATGAGCTTCCTGTCACTGAAGGACTGTTAAAAAAAAAAAAAGGCTTGAACATTTGTCATAGGTGCTTTAGGTACAGGTTGAACTAGATAACCCATGAAATCCCTTTGAATTCTGTTATCCTGAGATTTTATGTAACTAGAGACTATACCATAATGTTTATTAATAAATTAGACAAAGTTTGACATGAAGGGGGGAAATGTTTATTTACAAAACAAAAATGAAGAAAAATTGTCACCTTCTTTGGAAGGTCATGTGCAACCTAATGCTTATATTTTTTTAAAGGCTTATATTTTTAAATATGAAGGCAATCTTCTCGCTCCATTTTCTAGTTGCAAACCAAACATCCTACAATATGAAGAAAGAGGCATGGAGAGTTAGATATTGAGAACAAGTAAGATGAGGATTGTGGTGGGGGGAGGGGTGAACATTAAATCATTATGAGCTTGCACAGATGACAGCCTGTAATTCTTGAAATTGTGTGTTTCCCTGTAAAGCACTCTGAGCTCTCCAGCACTGTCATGTAATTAAGAGTAATAACTCACTGTACAGTAGACAATATATCAGTTTTGCCTATGCCAGCAGAGGCAGGCATGGGATGTACCAGTTCTACAAAGGGGAGAATGATAGCCACCTATTGGTTGATCAATTGACGTCTCTTTCCATAACACTAGGACTTTTGTGCTGTCAATCATATCCTCCCTCACTGTGCAATAATTGTTGAGGAATGAACATTGCCAACTTCGAAGTATTAAAATGCCATCTCTCACATACACATTCAGACACTGAGAATCTCTGAGGGGTTATTACTTGAGTGGCAGCAATGTTATCATAAAAAATTGATGAATGGATCCATGATTTCAGGGCTGCAATATTTTCCCTAGAGCACCATACAAAAGTTGGTAATGGTTACTGGTTTTCATTTTCACCACAAGAAAACAAAGCAACCCATGGTATTAGTTCTTGCCCTGTTCCTACAGTCATAGCACAAAGAACACAACAAATAACTTGCACACTCTACTATAAGCTTTTAGGACAACTATATTCATGACTTGGTATGTAGTCCAACACTAATTTAACTTTCTTGATCCTTGAAGAGACAAACATAATATTGAACAATGTTCTCAAGTCCTCAAAGGCAGGTATCCCGTTGTCTTTTCCTTGAGTATCCCCTTCTTCTCACTGGCCCCACTTCAGGGGCCAATTTGCTTTTCAAAGTTCTTCTCTATGTGATCATAGATCTGGACCTGGAAGGATCCTTAGTCTAGTCTAGAACTTAGTCTAGAACTAATCTAGTCTTAGTCTTTAAGGATTGTCTAGTCTAATCTCCTCATTTAAAAATGAGAAACTGAGGGGGCAGAGCTAAAATGGCGGAGTAAAAGCAGTGACTTGCTTGAGCTCTCCCCCAAACTCATCCAAATACCTATAAAATGGCTCTAAACAAATTCTAAAGCAGCAGAACCCACAAAAAGACAGAGTGAAACAAATTTCCAGCCCAAGATAACCTGGATGGTTGATTGGAAGGCTATATCGCTCTGGTCCGGGAAAGGAGCACAGTTTGGCTTGGGTACGAAGGCTGCAGTGAACCTGGAAAAGGCCTTAGAGGACTGAATCACAGGCAGCTGTGGTGATTTCCAGACTTCTCAACCCATGAACTCCAAAAACAACTTAGAAGGTCAGCGGGAAAAGTCTGTTTCTGCGGTGAGAGAGAAGGGCGGGGTCCCAGCCCCATTCTCCAGCTCAGCCCCAGGGAGGGTGGCTACCTCCTGAGCTTCTGACCCACAGACTAAGGGGCAATCAAGTGGCTGATCAGAGGGGGATTGCAGGGATCTCTCTGCTGGTGCAGGATTCTCTTGCTTTGCCCGTGCTTGGATCTGGGTCACAGTTCTGGGTGGCTATCCTGGGGCTAGGAGGAGTGCTGGTGTGGTGGAGCTTGTAGTGGCTGTGAAGAGTAAATCCTCCTCACAATTCCAAGACAGAAAAGAGTGCTCATGGTCACTCATAGACCAGAGCACAGGCCAGGAAAGGAGTAAATACCTCGACCTTGATCATAACACCTTGGAAGAACTGAAAATTTACAGGTCCCTAGAGGTATCTCTGAAAACAGCTGCACAAAACCCCTGAAACTTGGGACAGTACATTCTCCACACTGGAAACAGATCCCTACCTTAACAAAGAGTTTATAACTCAAGTAATAAACTGGGATCATGAGCAAGCAGCACAAAAAGAGTCAGACTATATTATCTTACTTTGGTGACAAAGAAGATCAAAACAAACAACCAGAAGAAGACAACGAAGCCAAAGCTCCTACATCCAAAGCCTCCAAGAAAAATATGAATTGGTCCCAGGCCATGGAAGAGCTCAAAAAGGATTTTGAGAAGCAAATAAGAGAAGTAGAGAAAAAACTGAGAGTGATGCTAAAGGAGACCCAAAAAAATACTGAAGAAAATAACACCTTAAAAAATAGCCTAACCCAAATGGCAAAAGAGGTCCAAAAAGTCAATGAGGAGAAGAATGCCCTAAAAAGCAAGATTGGCCACACGGAAAAGGAAGTCTAAAAGCTTACTGAAGAAAATACTTCCTTAAAAATTAGAATGGAGAAATTGGAAGCTAGTAACAATTTGAGAAATCAAGGCACTGTAACACTAATCAAAAGAATGAAAAAAATAGAAGAGAATGTGAAATATCCCATTGGAAAAACAACTGACCTGGAAAATAGATCCAGGAGAGAGAATTTAAAAATTATTGGACTATCTGAAAGCCATGATCAAAAAAAGAGCCTAGACATCATCTTTCAAGAAATTATCAAGGAAAACTGCCCTGGTATTTTAGAACCAGAGGGCAAAATAGAAATGGAAAGAATCCACCAATCACCTCCTGAAAGAGATCCCTAAAGGAAAAGTCCTAGGAATATTGTAGCCAAATTCCAGAATTCCCAGGTCAAGGAGAAAATATTGCAGGCAGCCAGAAAGAAACAATTCAAGTATTGTGGAAGCACAATCAGGATAACACAAGATTTAACAGCTTCTACATTAAAGAACTGGAGGTCCTGGAGTATGATATTCCAGAGGGCAAAGGAGATAGGATTACAACCAAGAATCACCTACCCAGCAAAACTGAGTATGATCCTTCAGGGTAAAAAATGGTCATTCAATGAAATAGGGGACTTTCAAGCATTCCTGAGGAAAAGACCAGAGCTGAATATAAAATTTGACTTTCAAATACAAGACTCAAGTGAAACATGGAAGAGGTAAACAGGAAAGAGAAATCATAAGAGACTTGTTAAAGTTGAACCATTTACATTCCTGCAGGGAAAGATGATATTTGTAACTCATGAGTCCTTTGTCAGTATTAGGGTAGTGGGAGGGAAAAAAATTATATGTATGTATAAATAGATAGAGGGCACAGGGTGAGCTGAAGATGAAGGGGTGATATCTGGAAAATAAAATTAAGGGGTGAGAGAGGATTATACTGGGAGAAGGAGAAAGGGAGAAGGAGAATGGGGTAAATTATCTCACATGAAACAGACAAGAAAAGGCTTTCACAGTGGAGGGGAAATGGGGGAAGGTAAGAGGTAATGAGTGAATCTTATTCTCATAGGATTTGGCTGAAGGAGGGAATAACATACACAATGGGGTATGGAAATCTATCTTACCCTACAGGAAAATAAGGGGGGAAGGGGACAAGAGAGCAGGGGGTTGATAGAAGGGAGGGCAGATTGGGGGACGGGATAATCAAAAGCAAACACTTCTGAGGAGGGACAGGGTCAAAAGAGAGAATAGAGTAAATGGGGGGTAGGATAGGATGAAGGGAAATATACTAGTTTTTCACAACATGACTACTATGGAAGTGTTTTGCATGACTACACATCTATAACCTGTATCGAGATGCTTGCCTTTTCAATGAGGGTGGGTGGGGAGGGAGGAAGGGAGAAAATTTGGAACCCAAAGTTTTAAAAATACATGTTAAAAATAAAAAAAAAATTTTAGAGTAAAAAAAAAAATCTTTATGTCCCTAGTGCCTAGCACAGTGTTTTGCCTATGGTAGGCCCATAATAAATATTTATTGAATTGAAAAAAAAAATGAGAAACTGAGGCCTTGAGAAATTTGGTGACTTACCCAAGTTCACACAGAAGTGCTGGTTTTTTAACTCAGTCAGGTCCTGTACCCTCAAATTCAGCACTCTTTACATGACACAAGCCATATAATGCAGACTTCCTTTAAGTGGCCTTAAGATTAAGCTTCCATGTATAATCTTACTTTTAGGCGGCTAGATGGTACAGTGGATAGAGTGCCAAGCCTGGAGTCAGGAAGACCAGAATTCAAATGTAGCCTTAGACACTTCCTAACTGTGTGATCCTCGGCAAGTCACTTTAACCTATGTCTGCCTCAATTTTCTCAACTGTAAAAATGGGGGTAATAATAGTGTCAGCTTCTTGGAATTATTGTGAAGATCAAATGAGATAATATTTGTAAAGTGAATGGTATGTAGTAGGCACTTAATAAATGCTTGTTTCCTTCCTTATGGGAGGATGTTCCTGTCCTTTGCTTACCTATTGAAACTGGAGTGGGATTTTAACATGCAAATATAGAACTGAGAGGGAGACTGTATTCAACAAAATAATTGAATAAGTGAGTATCACTTTTTGGAATGGAATCTGGCCTTGTAATTTCATCTTTGAAGAATTCCCTGTTGTAGAAACTTCTTCCACTAATGCAGATGACAACTCATTTACAATTTCAAAGTCTTAAAGAGTTGTCTTGGGCCTTGAGAAGTTAGGAAACATTGCTTTTTGTCAATGTTAAAACTCTTGTTTTTAGGTTGGGGCCTATGGACTTGTGGGAAGGTGGGAGAGTGGGGAAGATGTATGTGCATATACAAATATGTATGTTTATATATGTGCATGCATGTATACAAACATACATGTATTACATATGTATGCATGTATATACACATATATAACTATTTCAGTATAATTATTTTCCTTTGTGATCCCATTATATAATTTATTTTATACAATTAAAAGCATTATTCTGAAAATGGGTTTAGTCCCAAAGGGATTTTCCATTACATACACATACGTACACACACACACACACACACACACACACACACACACACACACACACGGTTAAGAATCCCTTTGCTCAAGGGAAGACCAAAAACCATCACTCTGTTGACTAAAGTATACTGCTGCTTATTTCAACAAAAATTTGAAATTAATATTTAACTATGTATCTCTGCAAATGTATCAACTGTACCAGCAAATATGATGTTTGAATTTCACCTTTTTCTATTTTCCCTTTATTCTGTTGAGTGGAGGTTATAAACGAGTAAAGAAACGAGTCATTTATAATACAGATAACTTGCCCTGATAATCAAGAGTTTTGGTTGAACTGATTTCATTAGGAATCTCCCTAGAATCACTAAGATATTGCATATTGATATGACTTAGTGCCCACCAGCCCCAAGCATCATCCTTGTCCTGATTTCCTTATTTGTAGATTGAAGAATGTAGGGCAGAAAAAGAGGCTAGAGACAGCATTCAGGAAAACAAAAACAAAACAACAACAAAAAACTCTACTTATTATAAGGCAAAAAGTGAAGCATCAATATTAATAGAGCACCTGAGACACCATTTCAGATGTCATCTAAAGAGGATCAGCGAACTCACTCACTGATGCATGTATGCGCTCCACCTGGATCCTTAGTGGGGGGATACGTGAAAATCAAATTAAGCCACTGTAAAACTAAGAGATAAAATATTAGTTCCAAACCTAACAGACTAGAGGTAAAAATAACGCCAGAAACATAGAATCTCAGAGTAGGAAATGGTTCCAGAGGCCAATGAGTTCAAGGGCTCACTGAATGAGAAAACCCTCTACAGCATACCTGATCAGCCATCAAGCCTTTCTAAGCTGGAAAGTCTCCCGAGAAGGAAAATCCACTACTTCCTGAGGCAGCCCATCCCACTTAGGGATAGTTCAAATCCTTAGAAAATATGTCTTTACATAAAATCATCTTTAGTCCCTTCCTAATTTCCATGTTTTGCTTTTAATTTTGTCCTTTGAAACCTAGTAGAACAAATCTCATCACCCTTCCTCATGATAGTTCTTAAAAATATTAAGAGATGGTTATCACGTGATCTTTGATCCTTTTTTTCGCAGACCAAATATCCTCATTTCTTTCAACCCTTTCTCATATAGCACAAACTGGAAGCCCTTGGCCACCCTGGTTGCCTTTTGGACACTCGAGAGTTTATCGATGTCCTTCCTAAAATGCGGTACCTAGAACTAAACACAGTACTCCTCATCCAAGATACCTTGTCTCTCTTAATACAACTTAATCAATCAGTCAACAAGCTTTTATTAAAATCTTACTATTTACTGGGTATTCTGCTGGACACTAGGAATATAGATTTATATTATATGTTACATATGTTTCATAAAAAGAGAAACAATTCCTACTCAAAAGGAGCTTACATTCTAGTATATACGTTTATATATGTGTGTATACATATACACACACTATGTATAGTTTTGTCTACATAAACCACATATGGTGAGTATATATAGTATAGAGCAGGAGTGGGGAACCTGCAGCCTTCAGGCCACATATGGCCTTCTAGGTCCTTGGGTATGGTCTTTTGACTGAGTCCAAGTTTTACAAAACAAATTCTTTTTTTTTTTTTTGCGTAGGCAGTTGAGGTTAAGTGACTTGCCCAGGGTCACACAGCTAGTAAGTGACAAGTGTTTGGTCTGAGGCTGGATTTGAACTCAGATCCTCCTGACTTCAGGGCCAGCGCTCAGAACAAATTCTTTTAATAAAGGGATTTGTTCTGTGGAGTTTGGAGTCAGTCAAAGAGCCACATTTGAAGACCTAGAGGGCCACACGTGGCCTTGAGGCCACAGGTTCCCCACCCCAGGTATAGAGTGTTTGTGTGTGTGTATGTGTGTGTATAAACCACCTTGCAGTCCATACTAGAGACCAAGACCTAGACCTGGGGCTCTTAACTTGTTTTTTGACCATAGACATTTTTGACAGTATAGTGAAGCCTACGGATCCCTTCTCAGAACAATATTTTTAAATGTTGCATAAAATAAAGTACACAGAATTACAAAGGAAACCAATTATATTTAAATGCAGTTATAAAAAAAATCACAGACCCCAGGTTAGGAACTGCTGATCCTAACAGAACTTCCATACTGTGACCTTATTCTCCTGATTTGTGACTGCCTCTTAGTCCTATTTCAGGAAAGCAGCCACCCCTCCATAATCACTTGGATGCCTCCAGTATACCCTTTGCTCACATATACCCTCCAGTTCTGAAACTACAAACCATGGTCAAATCAACTCTAACATTGTTCCTGGATGGGATGTGTCAGTCTGCTCCCCTATGGTGTCTCTCACCATCCCTTGATCCTCACTGAAAAAATTGAAGCTTTTATCCTCTTCTTCCCTTCTCCTCATCTCAAATTTCTGAGATGATTTTTTCCCGCTATCTTGTTTTTCACCTATGTCCAGGAGTGTACTGGAGGAACCTTGTATCAACTCATGAGAGTCGATTATTAAATTTTCAGTGTGAGCATTTCCAACTTGGGAATCAACAAACACCATATACCAGGGAATTTATTGTTTTGTTGATTTCAAGATTTAAGGAAGTGATAAGGAGAAAATGCTAATGATATAGATTAAACATAAAAGTGTAGGGTTTTTTGGGGGGGTGAGGGGAAGGATTTGTGAAATATTTGCTAGCACACCCTACCCACCTCACAAGAAGAGGTAGCCCTCCTCTTTGCCAAGGTGAATCCCTCTGCATACACAAATGATTCCCAATCCGTCCTTCTCCTCCTACCTATCCAATTGTTCCTTCTAAGACTTCTTTGCTGAATCTTCCTCTGGGTTACACCAATTGACTATGGGTATCCCCCAGTGCTCTGCCCTGGGTCTTCCCTCTTCTTTCTCTAATCTGGTGACCTCAGCAACTTCCATGAATTCAACTAAAATCTCCTTGCTGATGATTATCAGATCTATTTATCCACACCTAACCCCTTTCCTAACCTCCAGATTCCCATCTCCAACTGCCAACTGGGTATTTCAAATTAATTATTCTGTAGACATCTTAAATTCAACATGTCCAAAATTGGACTCGCTATCTTTTCTCCCAAACTTTCCCTTTTTCCTAACTTTCTTTTTACTGCCAAAAGGGCCGTCGTCTTCCCAGTCACTCAGCTTGCCACCTAGGTATTATTCTCTTCTCCTCACTCTCTCTCAACTACCCCATATCCAATCAATTGCTAAGCCCTATTGATTCTACCTTCATAATATCTCTCATATACATTCTTTTCTCTCCTCTGACACTGCCACCACCCTGGTGCAGGCCCTCATCACTTCACACTTGAACTATTTACAATAACCTTCTGGTTGGTCACTCTCTTATTCAACAAATTCCAATGGTTCCCTATCACCTCCAGTATCAACTAAAAATCTTCTTTTCAGCATTCAAAACCCTTAATAACCTGGCTCTCTCCTACCTTTCTGGTCTTCTTACACCTTCCTCCCCAACACTCTACACAACAGCTTCTTTGCTATTCCTTACACAAGACACTCCACCTTCTTTCCAGTTCAGTAATGCAGTAACAGGGCCACTTGGGCTCCTCAATGAATTAAACATAACTTTGTCTCTGTAGTCCATTTCTGAACTTTTGCTCTTCTCCTGGCTCTGCCACTTTTGATACTTTTATGATAATTTTTTTATAATTATTGGACTGCATTCTTTTGAATGCCCAAGTCAGCCCCTGATAGTAAGTTTCAGCTTAAAGATGCATATTAACTCTTTGAAGCAACCGAGACATCATTTAGTGCCCCCCCTTTCTAGATTTCAGTGGAGTCTACATAAAACATCACCCCCAGAAACTTTCACATATTTTAGTAGTACTGTTCTTAGTAACTCCTGAATCACCTCACTTGCTATCAAAATTGGGCCCAGAATTAAAGAAGAGGAGAAGATTGGAATGAGTTGCCTTCAGGAAACTATAAAGCTCTTTTATAGACCCCAAGTCTTTCTCAAAAACTAAAGCCCATTTTTAAAAATACCAATTCTGATGTGACATATAACCAATGAGGAACTTTGAAGAATGAAAAAATGTAAAAAGGTTATCAAGGAAATGTATGGTAGGAAATGAAGATGGGCTAATCATATGGTGAGGGCAAAGGAAGATGGTTAGATATTTTGGGTGTTCTGTTGGTTTCCTCATGATGTCAGGAGAAATTAAGCACACGATGGGCACATGTTGGGTGGATCATCTGTGATGTCTAGGCAGGGAATGGACCAGTCACCCAGAATGGGCAGGGATGGATGGGGATGTCCAAATGGATGAGATTAAAAATCCAAAGATCATCGGTAGAATAGAGAGAACAATGGATAGACAGGGTGCTGGATTTGGAGTTAGGAAGTCCTCAGTTCAAATACTGCTTCTCAGATACTTAGAAGCTATGGGATCCTGGGCAAGTCATTTAAACTCTCTCAAGCCTCAGTTTACTCACCTGTAAAATGAGGATAATAATAGCACCTACCTTATAAGGTTATTGTGAGGATCAAATAAGATAAAATGCTATATAAATTTTATTATCATTGTTATTCATTTAGTATTTGCATATTTTTGTAATGACCTAAGTTCTCTCCAGCACTAATTCATTGTCTAATAGTTAGTTCCACACTTAAGGAGAAGGTTCAAAGTTCTTTCAATGTTCCATCACAAACCTGCATCACTACAACGTAGTCAATAACATGCTAGGGCACCAAAAGACTTAATGTACTTCCTGAAATAGCTAATTCACTTAGAGTAGGGAGATCATTCCCTCTTGCTCTTTGACGTCCCAAGCAGCATTGCCAAAATGTGGCAAGTATAAAACCCTACTTCCCATCGTCATAACTGACATTTACGTAGGACTTAAAGTTTCCAAAGCACTTTACATATATTGTCTCATTAATCCTCACAATATCCCTATGAGGTAGGTATTGTGGATACTCATTTTATGCGTGAACAGACAGTCCCAGAGAGGTTAAGTGGGAGCTGAAGCCAAGTCTTCTTTATCATCTAGCATCACCCTCACACTTTATCTCTTTCTGTTGTTGCTGTTAACATTTTTATTAATATCTTCTGCTTTTATATCACCTTCATTTTCCTATCTGTTGTCCCTGCCCCCTCCCAGAGAGCCATCCCTAATGGCATAGTAGATAGAGCTTTGGACGGAGAATCAGAAAAACCTGAGTTCAAATCCAACCTCAGTCACTGTGAGAGGGCAAATGGGCAAATCCTTTAACCTCTGTATGATGTTCCTTCATCTGTAAAATGGGTATAATATTAGCACCTACCTCCCAGAGTTGTGAGGATAAAATGAGTTGATATTTTTAGAGTGCCATATAAATGTTAGCTATTACAAGTATTATGATTCTAAGTGAGGTAAGAAGAATCAGGAAATGCACACAATGACTACAACAGGTAAATGGAAATAATAGTAACAACATAAAAAAAAGAAACTGAATGATATTCAATTATAAAGATTGTTTGGCCTCAAAAAAGAGAGGAGAAAATGTAACTTCCTCCATTCATTGCAAATATGGGGGACCATGGAGGTGGGACATTGCATACACTGTCAGTCAGTTGATGTGTTGTTTAGTTTGATAAAACTAATTTTTCCTCTTTCTTTTTTATTCTCAAAGGTATGGCTACCAGAGTATGGGAAGAAAGATAATATATCTGGGGGCAGCTAAATGGCACACTGGCCCTGGATTCAGGAAGACTTGAGTTCAAATCTGACCTTAGACACTTGACACTTACTAGCTGTGTGACCCTGGGCAAGTCACTTCACCCCATTGCCTCACCAAAAAAAAAAAAAAAGATAATGTATCTGGAAATAAAGAGGCAGGGATGGGGGCATGAATATTAATAATTTTTATTTAAATAAATGTCAATAAGAGGACTGGGCAAAAGATGAATGAACCCAAATTCCTCATCAGGGAAAAAAATCATTTCAAATTATATGTCAGAGATTGTGGGCTAGTAATTTAAAGACTCTGCTGTATACAGAGCCCAGGAAGGTATACTCCCATCTCTGAACATTTGTATTGATTGAAAATCAAATTACAATTGAGGGCAGCCTTGAAGAGGAAAAGGAATCACAAGCTTGACTGAGAGTTGTTTGGGTGCAGTGGGGCATTTTCATATTCCTTGCCTTGGTGGAGGGTGAAAGGGCTTGAGGGCTGTGGAAAGAAAGGCAAAGCGCCTCCAAGGAGATCTCTTCCACTGCTGGTTTTGTGAGTCGCTGTCCACCAGCTGAGGCTCTCCCAAAAAAGGACCCCCACTCCAGGGATGGCTCTGTATATAAGGCTACGATACCTCTCAGGTTACTGTCTTCCTAAACACAACAGGCACTTCCAGATGCTGGGAGAATCAGAAACCATAACTTGTCCCTGTGATTTATAGCTGTAATGGCCCCCGTGCCTAAATTATTTATGTGCGTCGATAATATTCCATCAGTTGTGGGAGCTGTGAGGTGAACCCATATAGATAACTGCTCTCCTCCATGGAAATAAACTACATCAGGGGAGGATAATACAGCATTTTCTTAAGAACGGAATGATGATGCGATTTGCAAATGTCATGCTTCCAGCGCATGAGTAATAATCTCATTATTCATCATCGGCCAGCCAACATGTGATCGGTGAGAGCGCTGGAAAGGCAGGCAAGGTGAAAGCCTGAATCTAAACACACCAAACACTGTGGGTGTCGCTTCTTAAAGTATTTAGACTTGATCACCCACACAGGCTGATGGTTTCACGGCAGGAGTTAATTCTCTCCTTGAATCACCTCCCTACTCTGAGTCTAGGCTGTGGAAATGGAACACAAGTTCACTGGGGGATGAAATAAGCCCACTTCAGAGAAAAGCAAAAATACAAATAAACTGCAGTCTAGGAACCTTTGGAGAGCCTGAGTGAAGCTACACAGAAATGCACAAGAAATGTGTGGTTGCTGGGGGAGCTTGTCTGGATTTGAGAATATTACAAAGCAATGGCTTTCGGGACATCACTCCTGGTAGTAAGGGCTAAAGGGAAGGAAAGTTCAGCAGTTCTCTGGCTAGTCTGGCAGGGATGATTCATTACTAAACTGCACCTTCACTATCACTTGAAGTCTATATTTTAAGAATATAGGACACTTTTTCTAAGCAAAGAATTACCAGATATTAAAATTGGTAGGAACTGTGAGATTATCTAATTCAACCCCCAGGAAAGCTAGATGGCACACTGGATAGAGAGCCAGGCCTGGAGGCAGGAAGACTCCTCTTTCTGAGCTCAAATCTGGCCTCAGACACTGACTAGCTGTGTGACCCTGGGCAAGTCACTTAACCCTGCTTGTCTTGGTTTCCTCACTTGTAAAATGAGCTGGAGAAGGAAATGGTAAATCTCTTCAGTAATTTTGTCAAGAAAACTCTAAATGGGGTCATGAAGAATCAGACACAACTGAACAACAAGTTCAATCCCCTAATTTTATAGATATTAAGGACCAAAAAGGAAAGATAACTTGCCTAAGGTTACTCAGCTGACCTAAGGTCATTAATTAATCAATAATCAATTAACAAGCATTTATTAGGCACTTGGACAGCTGGGTGGCACAGTGGAGAGTGCCAGGCCTGTAGTCAGGATGACTTATCTTCATGAGTTCAAATCCAGCCTAAGACACTTAGTAGCTGGGCAAGTCACTTTACCCAGTTTGCCTCAGTTTCCTCATCTATAAAATGAATTGGAGGAGAAGGCAAATCACTCTTGTACTTTGCCAAGATAACCCCAAATGGGGTCGTGAAGAGTTGGACACAACTGAGATGACTGAACAACAACTCCAAGCGTTGCTAGGTGCCAGGAATACAAAGACAAAATTCAGCAGCGCCTGTCAGTATACACGACATAGCCATAACGTAATTCTGTTTTCTGGTTCCAAATCAAGAGCCATTTTCACAACACTCTGTTGTCCTTCATAAATGTCTCTTAAGTGTTCTATATGATCACAGATAGAAATCTGCAAGGGACCTTAGAGGTCATCAGGTCCTACCCACTCATTTTAAATATGAAGAAACTGAGTCCAAAAGAAGTTAAGTGACTTGACCAAGGTAACACAGCTTGTAAGGCAAGGTTCAAATCCAGGTCTTCCAGACTCCAAGTCCAATGTTCTTACCATGCTGCTTCAATTCAATTCAATGAGCCCTTATTAAGCTCCTACTATGTGCTAGGCACCACGCTAAGCACTAGGGATATGGAGACAAAATTAAGTAGTTCCTGTCTTTAGGAAACTTACATTCAATTTGGGGAGGGGGGGTTGTTGTACTGATTGTTGTGCAGATAAGTAAATATAAAGTAACTTAAAAAAACAAAAATTGGAAGGTGAGCAGGACCAGGAAAGGCCTTGTATTAGAGATGATACATGAGCTGTGCTTTGAAGAAAGCTGGAGATTCTTCAAAGGAGAGGAAAGGCGGGAATATATTCCTGACAAGGGTTTGGGGGAAGACCACCACTGCAAAAGCACAGAGATAGAGGAAGGAAAGTCATACATGGAAACAGGTCATTTTGAGGTTTAGGGTTAGGGGTGCTGGGACTCCAAAATCACAACATACAAGTCCTTCCCGAATGAATTCGATCCAAGCCTTCTTTCAGACAAAGACAAGGTTTATTAGAATATGTGCCATATTGGCCAGACTCTTAAGGAATCTAAGAATTTGTATCGCTAATGCAAGTGGGCCAGATTTTAAGAATCTGAGCCCCTTAATGGAGGCCAGATGGACGATGGGGAGACATTGACTGGCACTCGCTGTTACCAACTGTAGGTGAATGGCCTGTAGTCTGGAAGACACAAATCTGACAGAAAAGACTACAGGGCCCTAAGACTCCCTGAAATGGTCTGAGGGACTCTTAGGGGGTCTCTAAACCACACTTTGAGAACTGCTAATGATGGATACAGGCCCAAGCCCCTTACCCCAAACTACAGGCCCTAGAAAACCCCATCTTGAACTCTTTTTGAATTTTCCCACTTGATTAAATAAGCCGCTGGTGTTAGCCTGAGGCTATAATCCTCTTAAATGGCCTTTCATTATCACCTACACCCAATTCTCTGTTCAGCCTTTTATTAACTATTACCTCCAGATCACCTCTGGCCACTTCCCACCCTTGATCCAATCTAGGCCCCATTGTCTGGGGCCAGCCATTTGACCTCCAGTCACCCCAGACTACTTGGCCACTCCTAGATCCCTCCCACAGTACATAAGATCCATCTTGTCTCCATCAGGGGGCTGAGATTCAATTTGGCCCATAACTCAGATTCAATCTAGCCAGCTTGTCAATAGGAGCATCACAAATGTTCAGATTCCTTAAGAGTCTGGCCAATATTGATGCAGTTTAAGGGTTCAGGGGTGCTGGGACCCCAAAATCACAACACGCGGGTCCTGCCTGAAAGAATTCGACCCAAGCCTTCTTTCAGCCAAAGACAAGGTTTATTAGAACATCCATCATATTGGGCAGACTCTTAAGGAGTCTGAACATGGGTAAGCAGTGGTTAGATTATAAGAATCTAAGCAGTGGCTAAATTTTAAGAATCTGAGCCGTGGCTAGATTATAAGAATCTGAGCATTGGCTAGATTTTAAGAATCTAAGCATCTTAATGGAGACAACATGGATCTTATGTACAGAAAGACTGTGGGAGGGATCTAGGAGTAGCCAAGTAGTTTGGGGTGATGAGAGGAGGGGTCTAAGGAGATCTGGATGGGAGTGGCCAGTAAGCTGGGGTGAACAAAACTCCTGGGACCTGGACAATGGAGCCTAGCTAGGATTAAGTGTGGGAAATGGCTAGGGGCCATAGGGAGGTAAGACAATGGAGGGGAGATTGGGTGTAGCCACAATGAAAGGCCATTTGGTGGGATTATAGCCTCAGGGGACCGACAGAGATTTGGCCATGTGGGAAAGTCCAGGGGTTTTCCTTTCTGGGGCCCAGATTCCAACCCCATCAATACGGTGGATTTCTAATAAACCTTGTCTTTGGCTAAAAGATGACTTCGGTCAAACTCATTTGGGCAGGACCTGCATGTCACTATTTCTGGGTTGCAGACCCCCTAAACCTCTAAATCTCAACACTATTCTAGAGCTATAAAAAGAGAAAGTTTTCCTTTCCCTTGCTACTTAAATAAGGAGGCAGATCCTCAGTCTACAGGCAGGAAGGAAGGGAAGAAATGTCATATACCAAGGAAGATTTGGTAGAATTTCAGGATCTAGTTAGAAAAGCTAAACTTACAAACCTAAAGGTGTTTTTGTTGTTGTTGAGTAGTTTTCAGTCATGTCCGACTCTTCAAGACCCCATTTGGAGTTTTCTTGGTAAAGATACTGGAGTGGTTTGCCATTTCTTTCTCTATTCTTTTTACAGATGAGAAAACTGAGGCAAACAGGATTAAGTAACTTGCCCAGGGTCACATAGTTAGTTAAGTGTCTAAGGCCACATTTGAACTCAGGTCCTCCTGACTCCTGGGTCAGCACTCAATCCACTCTGCCACTTTAAATAGGATCAAAGTTTGAGAGATGGTAGAGATTCTCTGGATTTTTTGGTGGTATAGTGAATAGGGTGTGGAACTTGGAGTCAGGAAGACCTGAGTTCTATTCTTGTCTTGGAAACTTTCTAGGAATGTGACCCTCAGAAAGTTATTCAGTCTCTCTGAGCCTCAGTAAAATGAGGATGTTAAAGTGGGGCTGGATACCACCTATTTCCCAAGGTGACCATAAGGAGCACAAAGTGTTCTGTAAATCTTTAAGGTCTGTATAGACACATTAATAATGTCTACACACATTACACACAGGTAATTTTGAGGTTTAGGGTTAGGGGTGCTGGGACTCCAAAATCACAACATACAAGTCCTTCCCGAATGAATTCGATCCAAGCCTTTTTCAGACAAAGACAAGGTTTATTAGAATATGTGCCATATTGGCCAGACTCTCAAGGAATCTAAGAATTTGTATTGCTAATGCAAGTGGGCCAGATTTTAAGAATCTGAGCCCCTTAATGGAGGCCAGATGGACAATGGGGGAACATTGACTTGGAGCTTGGAGTCAGGACGTGGCTTTCCATGCTTCTTACACCTAACTCCTCTCCCATATAACCTTCAGGCCAATGACACTGGCCTCCTTGCTATTCCTCACATAAGGCATCACATCTCTAGGTGCTGGGCATTTTCACTGGCTTTTCCCCATGCCAGGAGCTCCCTGTTTCCTCATCTCTGCCTTCTGGCTTCCTTCAAGTACCAGCTAAAAATCTTACCTCCTACCAGAAATCTTTCCTGATCCCTCTTTATACTTTATCCTTTCCCTCAATCAATTATCTCTGATTTATCCTGTCTATATCTTGTTTGTACGTAGTTATTTACATGTTGTCTGTGAATTCCTTGAGATCAGGTACTATCTTTTGCTTTTCTTTATATCCCCAGAGTGCACAGTGCCTGGTGCATAGTAGGTGCTTAATAAATGATTATTGACTGACTGCCTCAAACACTTTGCCAGCTGTGTGACCCAAGACAAATCATTCAGGCAATTTAAACCTTAAATTCTTTTTTTTATTTATGTATTTATTGTCCAGCCAGTGCCTGGGAAGATTCTCCGTAGTAACTAGCACTATCTCCTTCTTGACTCTTAATTTTTTAACCAAAAAATGGGGATTAAAAACAGCACCTACATCACAGAATTGTGAGGATCAACTGAAATTGTGTTTTATGAACGTTAAAGTACTATAGAAATGTTAGCTGTTGATAGCAGTAACAAACCCATTGGACTATTGTAAAGCTCAAAAGAGATAATTTGTGTAAACAAAGAGCTATAGAAATATCAGTCATTATTATCATTATATAAATGTCAGTTATCATCTAATTCCAATTCCTCATTTTACAGGTAAGGAACCTGAGGCTCAGAGATGTGGAATCTTTTGTCTGAGATCACACAGGAAGTCAGTAGCAGACAGCAAATTGGAAATGAGGTCTCCTGATTCCCAAGCCAGTGCTCTGCCCACTGCTCAGAGCTGCCTTCTAACGTCAGGCATCCTAGATCCAAGGACTAGTCAGGTCGAATGATGTATGTGTCTGCAATCTTCTCCAAATCTGTCATGAGATAAATGGCACTCTGGAAAAACAGTTTCCCCTAAACCCAGACTGAATTATACAGGAGCAGGTGCATGAGACTGCTGAGGAATGTATGGCCCTATTCCATTTGACTAAAGGGCTGCTTTCTAATTTGGAGCAAATTAAGCAAACCGGAGCAAAGGGAAAAACCATTTGGGATTAGTGGCATGTTTTCTCAGTCACGGGCATATGTTTCTATTCTGGAGCCTTAAAATAATGAACTTTATAAAAAACAAAAACAAAAAACATAGCAAAAGCCACTTCTTCTCCAGCCCCTTGTTTCTTAAGCCCTCCAAAGAATCCTGAGAGTTGAAAGCCCTCCGAGATCATCTAGTCCATCTCCTGCCCAAATAATAAAAGTAACAAAAATACTGGTAACAATGATAATTCAATTTAATTCAACAAACGTTTATTAAGCACCTACAATCTGTAAGACACTATACAAGGCAGCAAAGGGTGGTGGATAGAGTTAGAAAGGCCAGGGTTAAAGTACTGCAGCATTGTGTAATGGATAGAGTACTAGGCTTGGAAAGACCCAGTTCAAATCTTTTCTCTGCTACTTACTGTGTGACCCTGGGCAAGTCATTGAACCTCTCAGTTTCCTCATCTGTACACTGAGTGTTGACCTCCGAGGTCCATTCCACCTCTGGATCTATGAGCCTAAAGTATATGACAGTTGAGCAGGTCATTTCAACTCCTCATGCCCTAGACCAGTGGTCTACAAAGTGAGAGTGGGCAGTCCCAAGGGGCGCTATCAACTCTAGGGGCTGAGTGATCAGCCTTGAGAAGATAGGTCCCATCCCAACCCCCTGCAGTAACCAAGGGGTATCTGCCCAGCACAATCACACTTAGCCTCATTCCCCATCACTCCTCCACTTTGGCTCTTTCCTCTGCTGTGTAAATTCCCGGCCTCCCTCCTCCTTCTGAACTAATGTAGACTTCTCAGGGCTTCCAAGCACCCAGACTATCCTTCCCCCAAACTCATCCCTCTTGCATATTTCCCTGTTACTGTCAAGGGCACCACCATCTTCTAGTCACCCAGGCTCCCACAACCTTAGTGTCATCTCTGACTCTGTACTTTACATGGCCCAATGGGTCCAATCAGTTGCCAGATTTTGTAGGTTATAATTCCCCGTCTCTCCCAACCGCTCTCTTCCCTCCATTGATGCAGCTACCACTCTGTTCTTGCCTGGACTATTGCAATGACCTTCTAACTGATCTCCCTTCGTCAAATCTCTCCTCATTCCAATCCATCCTCCACACAAAGTTGTCAAAATTATTTTCTTAAAGTGCAGATCTGACTACATCATCACTCCTCAACTCAGTAAGCTCCAATGGCTCCCTTGAGACTGTAGGATAAAATACTGTTCCATCTTCATCTTATCCTTTTAGAAGTTCTACTTTTATGCAATTTTATAGTGTGCATATTTATTTGTGTAATAGTACATGTACATATTTTATAAATAGTCAAATATGTGCATACTGGGGCTATACACTGATTTTGTTTTAAACTAATGAGATGCAAGATCAAAAAAATTTGAAGACCACTGCTTAGACAATTCTTTAAGTTGTAGATCAGTTGAAGATCTGCACTGATAGAAGGAGTTTCTTCAGTGATCAAAAGAGAGAGAGAGATCGAGAGATCAGGCCCTGTGCTAGGTGCTGGGGAAACATATTTTTAAAATTAAATCATCCCTTGCTTTACAGGACTAACATTCTATTGGAATGTACCATGTACACAAATAAGAAAATGCAAAGTACATACAACTTAATTTTAATGACTGGAAAGGCCTGCAGACTCTGAGACACCTTCAAAGGAAGTCAGGGATTCTATGAGGCAAAGCCGAACACTTAGATAACTCTTTAAGGTTTCCCAATCACTCTCCTCACAACAGCCCTGCAAAGCAGCTAGTACATTTTGCAGAAGGAAGATACTAGAGCTCACAGAGTTTGGAGATTTGTCCAATGCCACACAAATGGTAAGAGGCAGAGGTGCAATTCAAGGCCCTTGTCTTTTGACTCCAAGTCCAGGGTACTCTCCACTGCGCAAAGCTACCTCCATATCTTAAAGTGTTGTTGTTCAGTCATTTTGGCTGTGTCCAACTCTGTGATCCCATTTGGGGTTTTCTTGACAAAGGTACTGGAATGGTTTGCCATTTCCTTCTCCAGCTCATTTGACAGTTCATAAAACTAAGGCAAAAAGGGTTAAGTGACTTTCCTAGTCACAGCTAGTGAGTGTCTGAGGCCAGATTTGCAATCGGGAATGATGAGTCTTCCCAACTCCAGGCTCAGCACTCTATCCACTGCACCTACCACCTAGCTACCCATCTTAAAATGCATATCTCCTCTATATCAGCCCTCATATGTGGTCAGGGGGCCCAATTCTAGTCGTCCTGATCTATAAATTGCCACTGGACTCAGATGGCTCCAGGAGAAAGTGAGACTAGTGACCTTGCACAGCCCTCCCTCACTTAAATCCAATTCCCTTGCAAGTCATGGCATCATTTTCCTTACATCATGGTCCTCTTCGAGAATGAAGGACAAGTAACAACATACATGGTCAATTAGCCTCCAATGATAGAGAATTCAGTAACTTGAAAAGCTATGTCATGTAGTGGAAAGAACACTGAATATAAAGACAGAAGACCTGTCTCTGTTACCGGTTACCTGTGTGACTCTGGGCAAAACATTTAACTTCTCTAGGCCTCAATTTCTTCACTTGTAACATAAAGGGTTTGGACTAGAAGTTTTCCAAGACACTTTCCAGCTCCGAATTTATGAGTCTATGAATTCCCAAAGTAAGCCATTCCATTTAACATAATGAGACAATTTCTGCTATCAGAATTGATTACCCAGGAATATCAGAGTTGAAAGGGAATTTTGGCATGATCTAACATCATTTCTTCATTTCATAGTTAAGGAAACTAAGAGTCAAGGAGATTCAGTGATTTGCCTAATGTGGCACAGAGAGCAAATGGCAGAAGGGGAACTTAGACTTGGGTTCCCTGACACCCCATACTAGGCTCTATCCCCTACCCTAAACCGCCTCCAGACTAAAAAGGAGTCTTCAGGATTGGGAGGTTGCTGGCCACGCATGTTGTAGCATTCACCTATTTCTGCATGGTGCCTCCTTTGGTTATGGAAATGGAACCACCTTAGGGAATGTTTGGGTAGCCACCTCCATCTCCTGACTCAGAGCTTTCTCACTTGTAGTCCTCCATCCCTAGAAGGCTGACCCACCCAACCTCCCCTTCCTGCCTACCTGATGTCCTTCAAGACTCAGTTTAAGTTCCACCTCCTACAACAGGTCATTCAGCAAGAAGGGCTATGTATATCTAGTTGGTACATGGTTGTTTGCTTGTTGCTAACCCCGTTTGAATGTGAGCTGCTAGAGGGTAGGGTCTGTGCTGTGTTGCTGTTTTTTATTTTGTTTTGTTTTGTTTTTTTCAACTTTCTTTGTAAACCCCAGAACTTAGCACAGTCT
This sequence comes from Vombatus ursinus, assembly GCF_900497805.2. NCBI lineage: Eukaryota > Metazoa > Chordata > Mammalia > Diprotodontia > Vombatidae > Vombatus > Vombatus ursinus. The sequence continues at coordinate 12,471,995 of NW_020954953.1, read as the reverse complement.
GGCACATAATAAGCACTTAATAAATGCTGGTTCCATCTTCTACTCATTTATCAAAGTGATTTTCATAAAGTTCAGTCACTCCCCTATTCAATAAACTCCAGTGACTCCCTATTGCCTCGTGCACCAAACATAAAATCCTCTGGCATTCAAAAGCCTTTTATAACCTGGTCTCTTTCTACTTTTGCAGTCTTCTTACACCATATTCCCTTCTACCTACTCTGTGATATAATGACACTGGCTTCCCTGCTACTATTTGAAAACAGACACTCCCTTTCCCAACTGGCTGTCCTCCATGCCTGGAATTCTCTCTCTCCTCCTCTCTGATTCCTGGCTTCCCTCAAGTCCCCCAAATCCTCCCTTCTACAGAAAGTCTTCTCCAGTCCTAGTTATTCTTAGCGCCCTCCTCCGGAGAGTACTCCCAATCCATCCTGTATATTTCTTGTTTGTACATAAGTGTTTGCATGATGTCTCCTCTATTAGATTATGAGTTCCTTGGGGGCACAGACTGGTTTTTTTTTTCTTTTTTTGTTGTTATTGTTTGGTTTTTGCCTTTCTTTGTATCTCCAGCAATTAGCGTAGAATAGGGGCTGGGAAGTATACCAGGGATGGGGGTAGGGAATGATGCTATGGCGATATTGGGACAAATGGGGAGGATTTTGTTCATTATTGGCCCAAGGCCTAGCTTATGTAGCTGAATAAACCATTTTGTCCATGAAGAAAAGTCCACCCATGCAAACTACCTTCGTTCCCTCATGAATCCATTTTATTTGCCCACATAGATCTGTAAGGGGAAAAAAGAACTTAAATAAATCATGGAATAAATCATGGTCACAAATCTCTCTTTTCTGTAGATGTGTAATTTTTCACCAATGTAGACAATAAGCCAAGGTTATTTTTAAGTACAAAAAAAAACCCCACTTTGGACTCTGGATTATTCCATTTGGCCACCTAAATTAGTCAGCTTGCCAGATCTCAATTTTAATTTGTGCTTTGAATCCACAACCATAATTTGAGAAAATTGTCTTTCTCCAAGGGAAAAAGCATGGCACTTTCAGTGATCAACTGGGTTAATGTTAACTTATTTTATTGTTATTGTTGTTGCTTTAAAAAGTATTAGAGTACAAGAGAAGTTTTAAAACGGTTTTATCCTGCTTATTTTAAACTTTAGGTCAGAGATTCTTATGTTCTTTTGGGCATCATAGACCTTCTTCTCAGAACAAAGTTTTTAAATGCGTAAAATAAAATTTATAGGATTACAGAAGAAACCAAAGATTAGTAAAAATAAGGATAAATATTTTTTCTATCTAAGTTCATGGACACATGGGCCCCTTTTTTTGAAAAAAGATATTAAAGAGCTCCAGAACTAGTCACTGCTCTGGGTTGAGATCCAACCCTAGACTTCAAGACATGGCCTTACCATTAACTAGTTGGCCTTGGGAAAGTCATTTCCCTAAGTTTCAATTTCCTCATCTGCAAAATGTGGGAATTTTATCCAAGATCACTTCAAACTTTAGAAGCTTTAGCTGAATGATTTTATGCAAACTATTCCCCTACAGTTTCCTCTTAAGCTAGAAGGCTTTGGAATTCTTTTCCAGCACAAATGTTCTAAGGTTCAGTTATCATATCCTATGCCCATCTAAAGCAGAGGTTCTTAGCCTTGGGCTCAAGGGGTTCATGGATAGATTTCAAAGTATCCATGAACTTGGATAGGAAAAAAATTATATCTTTATTTTCACTAGCCTTTGGTTTCCTTTGTAATCCCATAAATTTTATTTTATGTATTTAAAAATATTGTTCTGAGAAAGAGTCTAGGACACCCAAAATAACATAAGAATCTCTGACCTAAAGTTTAAAATAAGCAGAATAAAACAATTTCTTTTATACTCTAATAATTTAAAAAACAAACAAAAGACAAGTTATCATTAATCCAGCCGATCACAGTTCTACAAATGCAGCAAAAACCATCTATGAGCCCACTTTTTTTTTCATAATGGACAGTATTTTTTCAAATGAGAAATTTAGAAACTATGGGCTTGGGAAAAAATTTTGTCTTTTCAATCTGGTTTTTTTTGGTTTTGTTTTGTTTCTTTTTTGGAAGCAGCTTGGTACATCTCTATTTTAAAATTAATGGCACATACTTGATCAAAAATGCTAAAATGCTAGTTCCAGCAAATTACACAGATAATTAAGTCTAATTTCAATAATGCTCTGAAATTCCAGTAATAAATCTTCATAGGCCCTTATATGTAACCCATTCAGAACATACTGAAGATTTATTTTAATACTATTTTCCTTCTCCCAATACATTTTAACTCATATCTGGCTATCTTAAGCAGTGTGTACATAGGCAAAATAAAAGGAGAAGGCAGCGGAGGGGAATAGCTCTTTAGATAATTCAAGTCTTTATCCCCAGTGACCTTGATATTTTAAGTCAAAATTGGGCACTGGCTCATATCTTAAATGTTGCTTTGATTCTTCATTGTAGTTCCAGGTATGGGCTTAGCCTAGAACCTGTCAATTTCTTGTGGTTGTTGAGTTATTTTGGTTGCGTCTGACTCTTTGAGACCCCATTCGGGATTTTCTGGCAAAGATACTGGACTGATTTGCCATTTCCTTCTCCAGCTCATTTGAGATGAGGAAACTGAGGCAAACAGGGTAAAGCCCAGGGTCACACAGCTAACAAGCATCTGAGGTCAGATTTAAATTCAGGTTTTCTTGGCTCCAGGCTTGGCATTCTATCCACTGCATCACCTAGCTTACCTTGATAGTTTAGATCAATGACCTTGATAGTTTAGATCAAAATTGGGCACTGGTTCATATCCTAAATGTTGATTCTTCCTTGTACCTCCATGTGTGGACTCAACCTAAAAACTGTCCATTTCTAATACAGTAAAATTCCAGAGAAAGGAAAGGGGTTGCCATTTTCTTTTATGTTCAGAATTTGGGTTCATAAATATAAGGAACACCATTTACCAAAATTCCTCAAAAGTTTTTTTTTTTAAAGCAGTTATAAAGATGCTGTACATAGGAATAAAATGGAGAAACATTACTGAAAGATGAAAGAAAATTTAAAATGATCATAGTAAAGAAGAAAGAGCACTGGATTTGGAGTCAAAAGTCCTGAGTTCAAATCCCTGCCCTGCCATTTATGAACTATGTGACCCCAAACAATTCTGTCAGCCTCCATGGGCCTCAATTTCCTTACGTGAAAAAGGAAGGAGGTAGACTAGATCACCCCTGTGATCCTGTCAAGCTCTCAATCATAAACCTCTTTGTCTTTTCTGAATCTTTTAACACTGTGGATCATCCCCTCCCTGTGAATATATTCCTCCCTTGACTTTTGGGACACCCTTCCTTATTCTACTGTCTGTCTGATTGCCCCTTCTCACTCAGTCTCATTTTGACAATTTATAATCCATCAGAATTAGGATTTTTCTTGAAATACCTGGCTATTTCAGGTGAAAATGTTTCTAGACCCAAATTTCTCAGAACATTATCTCAGGTATCCATTTATTTGTGTGCACATATGCCTAGTCAGAAAGTTGATGGTGCAAATAAGCCATGACCCACTATAAAAATTTAAGTGTATTTGGGGGTAGAAACAGCCTGAGAAGTCATACTACCAAGAGCACCATAATGAAGAGATAGCACAAGCTATGTTGACATGAACCCAAGCATAACACGAAAACTGAAAAATTCAGTAATTCACCCACCTGTTTTCCTTATTTCCCATTACTCCCCACCATATGACCTCCATTTCAATTAAGCAATTCTGTGCATAGCGCTCATGGCCACATGCATATGTACTATCAGTATTCCTACCTCTGTGCCTTTGCCTTTGCTTTATCCCATCTGAAATACCTTCCCTCTTGCCTTCCTTTCACCCATAGCCTAACACTCCTGTAAGACTCACCTCAAGTCTTATATTCTCTAAGAAAGTTTTTCCAACTCCTCCACTTCCTCCAGATCTCTCTCTTGTCCAAAGCTTCTTTCCATTTATAATTAGAACCGTATATTTGTTGTTCAGTCCTTTTCAGTCCTATCCAACTCTCTGTGTCCCCATTTGGGGTTTTCTTGACAAAGATATTGGAATGGTTTGCCATTTCCTTCTCCAGCTCATTTTACAAATAAGGAAACTGAGGCAAATAGGGTTAAGTGACTTGCCAAGGGTCATACAACTAGTAAGTGTGTGAGACCAGATTTGAACCCAAGAAGATGAGTCTTCAGCCCAGCACTCCATCTACTGCACCACCTATACTTAATTGTATTTGATTACATTTCTCTTAATATATGTTAGTTCTATCTCCTGAACTAGATTGTAAGTTCCCTGAGGGCAAGGTCCATATATAATGTTTTTCTAATATTCACTATATCTCCTGGCACAGCAATGAATAAATCCTAAATACTCAGTAAATTTTTCATTGACTATTTTCAAATATCTAAATGCAAAACATAGTGAAGGAACAATGACACATTTCATATTCCAGGAATTTTAAACTTTCTCACTTTTATTTCTGATGGTCATTTCCCAGTTACTTCTTGGGTTTCTTTTGTTAAAGACCAATTGAGAATTAATAAATCAATTCATCAGTAAATATCTGTTGTGTGCTTCCTCCATGGCCAGTATGCTGGGAATCATAGGATTGGGATCTAGAAAGAACCCTAGAGATCATTGAATTGAACAGCCTTATTTTACAGACAGGGGTATGCTGGTCAACATTTAACAACTGGCTGTCCAAAAACTGCATTGCACACTTTTATGTTGAATCTGCATTATTAACATTTTCTCAATCATGTCTTAAGTCTAGACAATCAACAAAAAAATAAATTAAGGCAAGATTTGTAGCATTTGCAGATTTCCAAGGTGTAAATGTTCAGACTGAATTTTTTTTTTACCTATTACCAATTTATTTTATTTTATTTTTAATTTATGGAATAAAACAAGCATTTCCATAACATAGTATTATTAAAAAAAAAAAAAGATGACTGCACATGAAACTGCATATATTTTATGTACAACTTGCTAACAGTAGGCTCTACTTAGCTGATCAAGGACACCCCTGGTTACAAATGAGGAAAATGAGGCTCAGGGTGCCAAACTGACCACCCCAAATTCATATAGTTAATAAGTAGCAAAGTAATATTTGAACCCAAGTCCTGACTCCAGATTCAGTACTCTTTTTATTATATCACTCTGTCTGACAATCCAAAGAAGGTAGTTAAATGCCACCCATCACATTTTTTTAAAAATGAAATTAGATTTGAATTATTTTCCATGTTGAAGAAGTTAAATAATTCATGACACCACTAAACCACTGTTGTTTGAGCAAACATTATTTGTCAAGACTACAGTGCCATATGGAATAGGTCATAATTTGCAATCTTGGCAACTAAGCCATTATTTATTATTTTTTTAGCAGTATGAGGTGCTTACAGGACACTATATTTTAAAAATAAACTTTCAGTTTCACTATAAAACATCCTTTGCCTTTCACTCATATCATCTACACTGTCCCAGTAGTGCTTTTAATTAATGATAACTTGGAGTGCTTATAAATATACATAATAAGAAGTATCTGTGTGTGCATGCACTTGGGCTGCATGGAATTCTCCCACTGGCAAAAGAATCCAAATTGATATTTTAATTTTTTGGATAAGATATTGTAATATTCTTCTTAGGACCTTGAATGGTCATTCCATTTCACACGCACTTAATATATATTGAATTGAATTGAACTACCCTACATACATCCATTGAGTAAATAAAATGAAAAAAGAAAACAAATATCTCAATACATAGCCATGGAGTCCTGCAAAACAAATTCCAACACTAAAAACGTTCAGAAACATATGTCTTTCTGCGTTTTAAGTTCATTATCTCTCTGTCAGGAAGTAAGGGGCATGTTATATCCTCATTCTTTCAGTCATGGTCTAGGCATGGTCTAGGTGGAGCAGTGGATAGATTACCAGGCCTGAAATCAAGAAGATCTCTGACATGAGCTGCATGACTTTAGACAAATCACTTAACCCGTTTGCCTCAATTTCATCTGTTATATTAGGATAATAAGAGCCTCTACCTTCCAGGGTTGTTATGAGGATCAAAAGAGATAATAATTGTAACGCACATACACAGTACCCAGCACATAATAAGCACTATGTAAATGTTAACTATTACTATGATATTATCATTACAGTAATCAGACATCTGAAGTCCAAAGTTTTTTTTTTCTCTATAGTGTTGTTATCTCTACGGAAATTCTTCTTCTTGTTCTGTTCACTGTGTTCTATATCAGTTCATAAATGTCTTACCTGTTTCCTCTGAAATTATTCATTTCATTATTTCTTATGGCATAATAATATTCTACTATAATTCATATACCATAATTTGTTTAGCCAGTTTCTAATATGTGGTGCACATCTATCTTGTAAGTATCCCTCCCCATTGGGGGTGGGGGGATGGAAAGGGAGAGATCTTAGGCAATAGGATAGAGTGAAATGAGTGAAAGATCTGGAGTGAAAGGGCCTGGCTTTGAGTGAGTGCTCTGATTAGCACTACCCATGTGCCCTTGACAGATAGGTAGCTATGTACCCCCAAACCATTTTTAAATGAAAACATTGGATTCAACGGCTCTTAACAGGAAGAACCCAATTCTCAGAGGCAGCACAGTAAGTACGTTAGCCTAGGAGTCAAAAGACACAAAGTCTAGTATCATTTCTACATTTACTAGCTATGTGACCTGAAACAAGTTGCTTAACCTCAATGAGATTAAGTTTCCTCATCTGTAAAATGGGCCTACTAAAAACTTGCCATGTCTATCTACCCAGGGTTGTTGTGATATTTGAACAAGCCATATGAAAAGGCTTTGAAAATGGTATTATGTTATAAAGGATCTTATTAAAGGCTCATTAGTGGTATTAATTTCTAAAAATATTTTTTCTTTCAATAATACCAAATTGCTATTTTAAAACTAATTGTAAAATTTTCTATAGATTTATGTAGAATCTGCTTTTATGTTTCCAATCAAATGTAATTCCTTAAGTGAAATGAATTTGAGGGGAACCTTATAAAAATAACTAAATTTTGTCTCTGATGTTTCAATTCCTTTTATCCTTTTTTTTTGCATGATATAAGAATAGGGGCTTAATTTTCTCAGCTTTTTTTAATTCTTAAAATCAAGTAGCTAAAGATACTTTTCTTGCATGTACCATCCGTGCACGTTAAACAGAAAACAACATTCTCCCTCAATCTCAATTTCGATCCTCTTGCTCTATCAAGTGTTGCAAAATTACATTTTTCCCTACATTACCTGGAAAGATTGGGCCTTTAAATAGCGTGTGTACTAGCTGCTCTGGCAGGACAATCTCTGTGTAAAATGTAAGTAGCGTGTTATTTGGTAAATGAATGCATCTGTAACTGTGGATACTTGAGGGGAGCATGACATTTTCCTCATTTCTACCCCACTGAAGGACTAGCTGGAGGGGCCGCTAGCCTCCCACCCTATCTCAGCCCTTAATTGAAACATTCTTCTGAGTTATGTGGTCAGTAAGAAGCCAATAGCAGTGGCTTTCTACAATAAAAAGATCACTATTAATCACTTTTAAAGAGAGAAGACACAATTAATGTTGTTAATTCAGCTGTATATTCACATGCCATGCTATCCCTAGACCACTAGCCTTGCTTCCAACCTGGTCCCTCAGATCCATCATCCAGGAGAGATTTCCTTGTAAAAATTCAACCAGGCAATTCCTTCTGCAGGTGCTATAGACCCAGAAAAGAAAGCTCTGGCCGCCAAATTCTTTGGCGTAGAATGATTCAACATCAGAAAATGATACGGTTTTATCAGTGGGAAGGACACTAAAGAAGATGTATTACTGTTTTCTTTCTACTGCACCCTAGGGACTACTAGATCCTCCCATCAACTTGTGGCTCCTATACATGCATTGTCTCTCCCTTTTACAATACGAATGCCTTAAGAGCAGTGATTGTCATGCTTTTCCATTTGTCATATTTAGCTGAGTGTTTTGTATATAGTAAGAATTTAATAAATACTTTTTCATTCATTCATACAAAGAAGAGAACTGAGACTATTGTCCTGATGCCTATTTACAAGATCTCTCTTTCCCTGAAACAGGAACTGGGTAAAAATTCCAAGTCGATGTTCAGATTCTTTTATCTGTTGCTGTTTGCCTTGAAATTCTGTTGCCTAGGTCAGGCCCTTTTCCACCTCTAGGAAATTGGTCATTCCATTTCACTAGGAATTCCCTGTCAAATGAGAGCTCCATTGTTCTTGCCTGTTTCATATGAATCTGACAGAGGAAGCTTGATTTGTGGTTAAGAAATGACTCCCCAAAATAAGTAAGGGGGACCGAAAAAAATTCTTCTGCAGCAGCAACTTAAGAAAAAGGTTGAGGGAAAGATAAAAGTAAAGACAAGGATTTTTTCTAAGGTTGGGGGCAAGGGAAGAATAGACATGGAATCTGGCAAGCACGGGCATTGTAGGAAATGTTTATGGATTAAAATACAGAGAGAGAGAGACTCAGACTGGTAGGTGCAAACCAGTCTTTCAATCATCTGGGTAACAGCCTTTGCACATAACTAGAGGATGATAAATGGAGCCATGAGGATATGAAGCTCCCATCCAGCAGTCAAGCCTTCCGTTAACCTCTCTAGATTTGAGCATCTGAAGGGTAGAGTCAGGAAAGACCAAGACAAATGCATCCAGTGCAGGCAGGTGAAAAATACATAATTGTTCTACCGCAAGGTAGTAATAACTTGGTAACTAAAGGATAATGAGAAGCCACTGCTGTAATCGAGTCTAAATAGCAATTGCAGAGAAATGACTGGGAACCATGCCTCATTACAAGCGACTACACAGCCTTACTCCTGATGCCTCCCTGAAAGTACCCTCTAACAATGATGCATTTGCTCTGTTTCATATTCCTGCAGAAGCCACTTAATTCATATAGATGGGGAGAACAGATGGATAGCTTGACCTTGGGTTTGGCCTGGAATGTAGCTCCAGTCTAATAAAGTAAAATGATGTCCTTTTCTCTCTTCAAAGGCAAATTCCCTGCCAGTAAAGTAGGAATATACACTTTAGCTCCAGCCTGCTTCCAACTCTAATAATGAAGCTAAGCAAAGCTACACCTGTAATTTTTTCAGGCCTTCCATTTGCTTCCTAAAAGGGCTCTTTGTCCTTCTGCCTCTGTTTGTCGAGATTAGCTCATAATGTCCGTGGTCACACTTCCCAGTGACAATTTTCACATACTGCCATCTTTTCCAAGGATGAAGACAAAATCATAGTAGTTCTCATTTTCATAACATCTTTAGATTTGCAAAGCATTTAAATACATCATTTCATTTGATCCTCAATAACAATCCCTGCCCAAGATAGGCGCTATTATTATCCCTATTTTACAGATGAAGAAACTGAGGCTCAAAGAGATTAAGGGACTTGTCCAGAGTCACATAACTAGTAAGTACCTGAGACAAGCTCCTTTATTGGTTAGCCCTAATAATCAAATTATTTTACCAAGGAAACATTTTATTATCAACCCAGAACATGTAAGTTTTTTTTAAGTGTCCATGTCTTTCCTATAACTGTCCCTAAGCAATTCAATCAACATGCATATTTATTAAGCAGGAGCCAGACTATGCCTGTACATAAAAAAAAAAAAAAAAAAACAGCCTTTGCCCTCAAGGAGCTTACATTCTGCTGAGGGGGTAAATATGAACACCGATAAGTACACAGATGCTTGAAGGGAGGTGACAGCAGGATCATTAGGGAAGAGAGAGAAAGCATTAAACTTTAGAATAATGAAGAAAAGGTTTGTGAACAAAGTACCAAATCATTTAAGCCTTCAAGGAAGCCATGGGTTTTAAGAGGTGGCCATAAGAAGGGCTTGGGAGAAATCTTGTGTAAAATCATGCATTTGAGACATGAAATGCTAAATTTGGTAAATGGCATGTATAAGCCTCACATGTCACCAGTGCCATGGTCACTTTGACCATTTATTAGGTTTACCTCATAGCTGGCTCATAGGATCACTGAACTAGGCTCCCACCTACACACCATCTAGTCTAAGGGCCTGCCTGATGTATAAATCCATCCACGACAAGAAGCCACCTATTCTCTGACAGCACAACTCTAGTGATAGAACCTCCAAGACGGTACCTTCTATACTCCTGGTTGGACAGCACCAAAACACCAATTGTTAGGAAGTGCTTAGGGGATGGTAGGTGGTACAATGTATAGAGCACCAGCCCTGGAGTCAGGAGGACTTGAGTTCAGATCTGGCCTCAGACACTTACTAACTGTGTGACCCTGGACAAGTCACTCAACCTCAATTGCCAAAAAAAAAAAAACAACAAACAAACAAAACAGGAGGTACTTGACAACGAGCTGGAATTCACTTTCCTGTAACTTCCACTCAAAGACTTTTGGAGCTGCACAGACTATGTCTAATCCCTCTCTCATACGACAACCCTTCTAGTTGATTAAGAACAGATCTCAAATTCTTCCTCCTGTCCTACCCCTGCCCCAAGGCATTCTCTTGGCTAGGATAAAAAGCACCAGTAACTTACATTGATCCCTTGTCTAGCATGGGCTCAAGTCCCCTATCCATCCTGATGGCCCTCCCTGGGGATATACTCCAGGTTGTCAATACTTCTCTTAAAATCTGGTGCTCATCACTACACACAAAACTCAAGATTCAACAGACCTAGAGGTGACTGGTTTTTAGATAAAGATCACTGCTATCTATCTCCTATAGCTGTCTCTAAGCAATTCAATCAATAAGTATTTATTAAATGGTAGCTAGGCTACTGTGCCTGTACTAGGCACGAGGGATACGAAACCAAAACAAAAAATAGCCATTACCCTCAAGGAGCTTACATTCTGCCAAAGAGATGGAGCATAAACACACATAACCAGTGGACCACTGGGGACAAAGGAGAGATAATTGACTGTCAGAAAAACTGGCAGTTTCTAGGTGCATTGAAATCAAGCAAATGAAAAGAGGAAATGCATTCAATGGACTAGATGTTCTGTCTATATAGCTCAAAATAAGATTTTTGGTTGGAAAAATAATCACTTTTATAAACATTATTTCTCCTCTGCACTTAGAGAAAGTTGCAGCTTAATGCAATGTTCAAGATGTGATTCACCAAGAATCATCAAGTAATTGTTTGGAGGCAGAGAGGGCTAAAGTTTTCGGCCACAGGGGCAAAAAAAGCAAGGAATTTTCTTAACTTTATCCCTGAAACAAAGAATGAGATACATATTTTTTAAATTAAAGTTTATTTTCAAATGAAGATTCTCTCCATCCCACTTCCCCTGCCCTGTCCTCTATCAATAGAGAAGCCAAGAAAGATAAAACCCCTATTACAAACATGTATAAATAAGCAAAATACATTCTTGCATTGGCCACTTCCAAAAAAAATATGCCTCAGTCTAAAGGAGGTGGGCAGTTTGTTTTATCTGAGTCCTCTGGAATTTGTGGTTAGTCATTGTGTTGACCAAAGGCTCCAAGTCTTTCAAAGCTGCTTGTCTTTACAATATTGTTGTAATTGTATAAATTGTTTTCCTGGTTCTACTTACCTCACACTGTGTCATTTCATAAAAATGACATTTCTTTTCTGGACATGACCAATGCAGGAATCTGATTTCTTGACTATGCATAATTGTTACAATTGGTTTTGTTTTATTTTGTTTCCAGTAGCACGGGGAGGGAAGAAGGATTTTTTAAAATCAATTTTTGTTCATTGAAAAAAAATAAAATTGAATTTGAGAGAAACTATATCCCATGAATTTGATTCTCCCCGGGAGCCCACTAAATAGACTGGACAAGAAGAAGCAAATGATTTTGTTGAATCTGCTCCAGAAGTCAAGAGAATTATACTTAGCCACACAATGACAGCACACTGGAAGGTCAGCTTAGTGTTGAGGGGGTAGGAAAATGGTGAGAGCAGCTGGTCATCCTAGAGACAAGAGAAAAACTTTGTGCTTTTGCAGATTCAACCTAAACCTAGCAAGGAAAAATTCAAGTGCAACCTGGTGTTTTTCCCTTTCCTTCTCCCAAAAAACGCTCCCTCCTGTTTCCTCTCCCTGAAAAACCATCAGATAATATGAGTGGAGCACCTGTTTCTGTCCTGTTTGGCCTAAAAAAAGGATGATTGAATGTCCACAGCAGCTTGGTCCCTTAAAGGATCAGCTGCCCACTGAATTATAGAGTTCAATGTGTGGACAGCTGCTCCTGAGTATACCTGTTTCCATGTGGTCTCAGCTGGCTTGCTTCAGAGGCACATTTAGGACAGATGACCCACAGTGCACCCAGCCAGAAGTATAATGGGGTACCATGCTGTCCTTATGGATGTGGCATTATGTAGAGCATTTTACAAATTGCACATCATCACATGCATATGTCTGTTTGCATGCTTTTCCCTCCCCTCCTACTCTGATGTCTTACCACAGCATGGAGGTTGCTATGTTAGAGCCATGTTAGAGGAATGCTAGCTTGGACATGTCCTGCCAAGCTGAAAAGGCTCTGAATGAAGGATCGAAGGAATGAAGGACTGAAGGAATGAAGGACTAGTTCAGTTAAGTTTAAAGAAGCTTGTCACCACATTGCCACTGGGTGATATATTTTTTTTTGGTCACAGCAGCTCTTGAAGAATATATAACCAGCATTTGTGAAGAAAGCATCACATGGAAGAAATTACAGATCTTTGAAGTTCTGAGATATTATTTTTTAGAATATAGTTTTCAGTGTTGCCTGCTCTGTGTGAAAGGGTATGGAATATGATAGAAATATTTTATATATACATATACATGTATATATATACACATAGATATAGATATATAATCTTGATAGAAATGCAGTTCACATTCAACAAAGGATCAGAAGAAGCAAGGAGACCATGGTGGGGAGCTCCAGAAGGGAGTAGGAAGAAAGAGAAGACCGGGAGAAAGGTTGCCTTGCCATGAGTCTTTCCCCATTCTAGTCCATCTTCCACTCAGTCACCAAAGTAATCTTTCTAGACCATAGGTCATGTCACGTGTCAGACCCCTATTCAATAAACTCCAGTGGCCACCATAACCTCAGAGACCAACTATAAAAATTTCTGTTTGGTATTTAAAGCCCTTCATAACCTGGTCGGTTCCCTTATACCTCTCGAGTTTTCTCATACCGTACTGCTCACAACATGTTCTTCAATCTGGTGAAACTGGATTCCTTGTTGTTCCTCATATAAGGTACTCCATCTACTGAGTCTGGGCATTTTCATTGCCTGGAATCCTCTTTCTCCTCATCTCTACTTTTTTACTTCCCTGGCTTCCTTCAAGTCCTAGTTAAAATCTATGAGAAGCCTTCCCTGACCTCCCTTAATGCTAGAGCGTTCTCTTTATTGTCTCCACTTTTCCCTGTATGTACCTTGTTTGGACATGGTTGTTTGCATGTCGTCTCCCCCATTAGATTATGAGCTCCTTGAGAACAGGGACTATCTTTAACCTTTCTTTATATTTCTAACACTTAGCACAATGCCTGGCATAAGAGGCAATTAATATATTTATTGATAACTGACTGCTACTGAAACACCAAAGGATGTCTTGAGGATGAATGCAAGGGAGAACACCAGATGAAAACAGAGGAGGGAACAAGGATAGAAGAAATAATGACAGAATAGATTCCCGGAATAGTGAGAGAATTAATAGATCTGAGAGGGAAAGAGTGAACAAGAAAGATGAAGAAAGGAAACCTATAGGGAAAGGGTACTCATGTCCTCTTCAGAGTCATGAATGATTTGTCTCTCTCTTACTAAGGACTTTCCTTGTTGAATAGAACAGTGACTACTGGCATCATGGATCCTGTTTCCACCATTGTTCATCTTTGCCACTGACAACTCAACCTCTGATTTGACTTCCAAGGGTAAATCTTATTAAGCCTTTGGCTCAGCTCACCAAAAACAGTAAAGCAAATAGCTTTCTTGTGCCATTTTGCTCTTATTTGTGTGTATCATTAACATTAAGCACATGATGTTGCAACAACAATATAATTGATGACTTAATGGGCCAGATTTTAATTCAAGTAATATTTCCATTAATCTAAAAGCTATCCCTTAAAAGTCTGTAAAATTAATTTATTGGAAAAATTCCAGCATAACTCTACCAGAAATTCTCTTCTGCATAATAATGCCTCAGACTTTAAAAGTAATTTTCTTGCTTTTTCTTTTTTAATCAACCTACATCTCCCTCCTACAGATGTACAGGCAAAAGATGCAACATGGGACCCTGAAATTTGTGGATTTGGAGGATTTGTTTTCGAAACCTGTAAAATCCATATGGACATTTGGGACAAAACAGAACATTAGAGAAACATTCAAATGCAAATGCAAAGTGTAAATGCTGAGCTGGAAGAGATTTCCACAAAGGATGTGCATGACCAGGGTCCCTTTGGGGTTGAAGAAGATACCTAGACCCAGAGGCCAGCCAGATGTCCTAAAAGAAAGAATGTGAATGCATTAGTGCAACTTACTGCTACAACTGAATTGCTTCATATATTGGAAAAACTGAGAAACTGCATGGAATAATGGATAAAGAAGCAGCCTTACAACAAGAAAGACCTGCTCTTTACATAATAAAGTTTAGGGTTTTTTTGTTTGTTGTTTGTTTTTTTAATAGTAAGAAAGTCTTACCTGTGACACATCTGACCATCATGTGACCTTGGACAAGTCACTTAATTTGTCAATGCCCCAAGCAACTCTCTATATATGCTAAGTTACATATGAGTTAGTTGCACATCTTCATATGTGGAGAGATTTCACACAAAAGGAATTCATAACACTGATGAAATCACACATGCAGACCCAACTGGAAAAAGCATTGGCCTGGGAGATGATAGCCTTCTATTCAATTTTGTTTTGGGACATCCTTGGGCAACCTACAAAAGTTCCTTAGGTCTCAGGTTTTTCATCTGGAAAACCAGGGTGTTAGACTAAATTTTCTCCTATCCATCCTCCAAACAGCAGCCAAAGTGATATTTCTAAAGCAAAAGTCTGACCATACCACTCCTCCACTCGATAAATTCAAGTCCTTATTACCTCTAGGATGAACTGCAGAGGTCTCTGGCTCACAATCTGACTCCAGCCTAGCTCTTTCCAGCCTTATTACACAAGGTATTCCGAAAGTCTAAGTGTAGTTTTAAACTTTTTAGGAACATCCTCTATCTTAATCCTCTTCAAAGCATTCTCCGGTTCTGGAAACTGACCTGCTTCCTGTTTTGAACATGTGACATTCCACCTCCCACCCACAGGTCTCTAAGTTGCCCTCTTCTCTGTCCACTATGCCTGGAATTTGCCCTTTCCTCACCTCTGCCTCTTAGAATGCCTAGTTTCCTTCAGAGCCCAGCTCAAATGTCATCTCCTGCCTCTGCTAGTGTCTAATCCCAGCTGCTAATACTTCCCTCCCAAGATTATGTATATTTATATATATATATATATATATATATATATATATAATTTTCCTCAATAGAAAGCAAGCACTCTGATGATAGGGACCATTTCATTTTTATGTCTGTGTTCCCTCACCTCACAGAATACCTGGAATATATAGTAGGTGCCTGTGATTGATTTACAAAGCACTTTCCTCCCAACCCTGTGAGGTAGATCATATATTATTATTTCCATTTTATAGATGAAAAAATAAATATACAAAGAAGTTAAAAATGACTTACCTAAAGTCATACAGTTAATATATGTTGGAATCAATAAAAAACTAACATTTATTAAGTACTATGTATCAGGTCCTTTGGTCTTCTGACTATAAGACCATATTTGACTTCACAAGTGATTGGATACACCAGCGATCATATGTTTTCTATGATGTTCTAGTAGAAATATTTTAAGATATCATACTCCTAGTCGGTCTGTGCATAGGGTAAGCAGAGTAGCACACCTGCACTTTGAGCATGTCTAAACCTGCCTTCCCATCAATACCGACAATTCCCTTAAGGCTAGAGAGCTCCAACATCTGACCCAAGCACCCAGCGATTGTCACTGGGGACTCTGAGAAACTGTTGCTCTCACTGTGAACATGCTGAACCAATGGGGTTCATTACTAAGAGAATAAGGTAAGAAACATGAGAGGTAAGCAGTGTCTGCCTCATGGATGCTTCTCTTTCTTTAATGTTTCCTGTTGCTATTCTTTCATCTGACCAAGAAGATGCTACATAGTGTTTCCAGAATAAAGACACTTAGAGAAAATGACCAAGGCACTTTCTAACTTGCAAAGCACTATCTGAATATGTTGCTGAACGTTGTTTTGAGTTGGGGTCTTTTGTTTTGATTTCTATTGGGTTTTTTGGTGGAGAGTGAAAGTGGTTTGGTCTGGGCCTCTGATTTCTTTGATATAAGGGACTCCCAAGTGAGGAAACTTTCTTCACCAATGCAGAATGGTACCTGCTTGCAGCTATGTATAGTCTGAGAGATTTTCCTAGGACCTTGAGAGGTGAGGAGCTCCACCCAGCATCACTCAGTTACTGGGAATTAGAGAGGAATTTGAGCCCAGCTCTTCCTGTGTCCAAGGCCAGCTCTTCAACCTTCATTCCAGTCTACTTATAAGTCATTCTTCTTATTGTTGTATTTGTTATCATTATTATGGTAGAATACTCTTCTAGAAAGAAAAACTGAGTCCTCCAATGCCTATCTTTTTTTTTCCAGGTCAAATCAACAAACATTTATTAAGCCCCTACTACATGTAGGCATTGTGCTAAGTACAAAGAAAGGGGAAAATCCCACAGTTCCTGCTCTCGAAGAGCTCACAATGACCTCAGTGGTCCCTTCTATCCCTCACATCCTATGATTCCAAGAACTGTGACTTTTACAAGAATAGTATGAGAATAGCACGAGATATTTTATCAAATGCTTTGTCAAAGTCCAGACAGAATCCCTTTAATCTTCTAGTTTATTGGCTTTCAAAAAAGGAAATGAAATTAGTCTGTCATGGCCCATCTTTATCCAAGTTAGGCTGGTCCTTTGCAATCACCCATTTCTTTTCCAGATGGTCACCAACCATCTCCTTAACAACCCATTCAAAACTTTTTCTAAGAATTGAAGTCAAGTCCATTGGCCTGTAGTTAACAGACTGTTCTTTTCAACCCTTTTGGAAAAGTGGAACAGTATTTGCACTTTTCCAATCTTTTGATGGCTCTTCCTTCTGGTATTCTCTTGTTCATGTACTTTCAAATAACACTGTCTGTGTCTTAGTAATCACATCAACTGGTCCTTTCAGTACCCTGAGATGTAACTCCTCTGGGGCAGGTGACATCAATCGATCAAGAGTAGATATATAATATTTTTTTTTCTTTCTTAGTCATCTCAAATATCAGCTCCCCATTTGCTATTTTTGTGATGTCTAGTATGGAAGTCACTTTCCTTGGCAGAGAAACTAGAAGCAAAAACAGTATTGAACAGCTTAGCCTTCTCTCTGTCATCAATTATCATTGTTTCATCTACCCCCAAGCAATGGTCCTACCTCACATTTGATCTTCAGTACAAGATTATTAAATATTGGTTAATATAAGAATAAGAAAATGTCATTTTTTCTTTCATTCTTCCTGTTCTATAATCTCTCATTTCTTTTCTTTTTGCTTCAATTGGTTAGTCTATTTCTGTATTTTTTGTATGACTCAGCTTTGGCATAGCCCAAAAAAAACCATCAAACAAATGATTCCATGAAAATATCGACAAAAAGTCCATTCTTTTAGTGGTATGGAAGTTACCATGTATTATGGTAAATGAAGACTTGAGAAATAGACAAAGGAATCCTCAGCACAAAACTAATGTACTCCAGCTTGGCACACAGAGGGCACTCAAAACTTGGTTTCTGATTTAATTGATTTGATTTGATTTGATTTGACCTCAAGAGAGAGCAACTCTGCCCTGTTGGATAAGTGTGGAGAAAGTTCATTTTAGAGAGGAATCAATGCCTATCTTGATGTACCCCACTTCTGACCCTAGAGAAAGGCTTTCCAATTACAATATAATAACAGATGTTCATAATAACTGTGGGTCATCAAGAAAAAGTTGAACTGTGTTCTGCATATTA
The DNA here is from genome assembly GCF_900497805.2 of Vombatus ursinus. Taxonomy (NCBI): domain Eukaryota; kingdom Metazoa; phylum Chordata; class Mammalia; order Diprotodontia; family Vombatidae; genus Vombatus; species Vombatus ursinus. The sequence goes on along the minus strand of NW_020954953.1, from coordinate 12,453,894 downwards.
TCTTTAAGAAAGTTTTAAAGGAGAAATGCCTTCCCCGTCCCAGTAAAAATATGGCTGACCAAAGGTGTGAAAATCATTACCCATTGGAGACAGTTACTTTGATGTCCAATTTTTCTTTTGTATTAAGAGAGAATGGGAAATTATTCAAATATTTTTAAAAGGCGTAAAGAAAAGTTATTAATTGGGAGAATAACAGCCTTCTTTCTTTTGATTTTTACCCACAAAGACAATATTTTAACCCTAACCCTACAGAAGATCCTCATTGCCTCCCTCCAGAATTATTGTCATGACCTCCTAAATGATCTCCCTGCCTCCATGGCCCAACCAAATTGACCATCTTATTATTCTTCACACATACAAAATCACAAGTAAAATATCCAAACACAAAATGAAAATTAAAGTATGATACCATCCATTAAGTTGACAGAGCCCCATAAAGCAAGGGAAATGGATTTGTGTGGAAAACTTTTCTCTGAGTTGAAATAAGAAACAATTTACTTTTACCTGTTATTTTTGTATCAAGCACAGTGAATATCTATGCACAGCAAAACATGACCCCTGCTGAAAAGCTATTATGTTCACTCACTGTTATGACCTGCTATTTGATTGTTCTCTTTTGTGTCTTTCAATAGAAAGATCTCAAAAGCTTTCTAGATCTTAAGATTTCCACTGGCTGCCCTCTCCTCCCCCCAACCCCCATTCCTGGAATTCTCTCCCTCCTCATCTCTGTCTCCTGCCTACCTTCATCATCTATGGGAGAAGTGGGAGAAGTAGTTACTCAAATAGCCCAGTAAAAATTATGGATGGAGTATAGCTGTAGTGTGTGCTTTGCAAATAATAGCAATTTTGCATTCACAACATGTTGTCCATAGATTGATATATGTTGGTATAAGGATAGCTAACATTTATATAGAGTTTTAAGGTTTGCAAAGTGCCTTATAGATCTTACCTCATTTAATCCTCACAATAAGGATCCTCCTCACCTGAGAGGTAGGTGCTATTACTGTCTCCATTTTACCTCTGAAGAAGCTGAGGATAAGGACTTGCCCGGGGTCACACAGTGAGGGTCTACGGTAGGATTCAAACTCCGGTCTTCCTGACTCCAAATCTAGTACTCCTTCACTGTGCCATCTAGCTTCCTCAATTATGGATAAATAGGTGGATACATAAATATAGATCAGCAAATGATTGCCAGAGAGTCAAATTCAGCCCATGGTTTGTCTCTGTATCACCAGTGAGTTAAGAACAATTTCTGGTTATACAAAAGCAGTCCATGGGCTGGATTTGACCTCTGATATAGATAGATGGGTTATATATCAGTATAATAATAGCTAACATTTATTTATTTATCTAGCACTTTAACCTTTGCAAAGCTCTTCTCATCTATTATCTCATTTGATCTTCACAACAACCCTGAGTTGCTATGATTATCTCCATTTTACAGATTAGGAAAGTAAGACATTTTTGGGTAAGGAAGGAATACTGGAATCCAAAACCTCTTCATAAAAAACAAAAAAAAATTATCCCTTTCTGTTACTTTGATTAGACAGTTGGAGAAAAACTATCCTCCATTGCTCCTCTTTCTTCCCTAGCCCTCCATTTTGTTCCTTGTGCAAAAATAATATGTATCCACGTGGTTTAATAGACTCAACATTCTCTTGACCTCAGCTAACTAAGTTTTTGGTGGTGGACTAGTGTGAAAAGATGTCAAGATTGGGAACACAGAGAACCAGCCTTTGGTTCTGACTAGCTCAAGTCTCAGCCATTGGACCAAACTTGGAATTTCTAGTTGTTCACACATAGAGCTCACCTAAACTTTGGATTTTCCTCTGGTTTAGTTTGGAAACTGTTTTATGCTATTCATTGGGCTGTAGAAGGTCCTATATTATGTGTCAGATCAGTCCTGTATCCCCAGGGCAAAGGAGTCGTTGAGAGTCAGGCCATTCTGCTCTCACTCAGTCCAGTCACCCCACGAGAACACAGACTGACTACATTCAGTACTGTGATGCTGAAAAGATAGTCTCAGAAGTAAAAACATAAGTGAAACAGCCTTTGTTTCGCTGATGTAATGCCGAACAACTTGATGTAGCAGTTAAAAAAAAAACAAACTAAGCAGATTGATTTTTTTAAACTAGAGCAGCTGATGGTCTAGGCTTCCTGTAGATATAACTCAAACATCAGAATCCTAGAAAATCTATAGGAGGCTCTTCACAGTGGAGAGGTGGTGGCTACAGATGTAGAATGACATATGTTGTCAGACATTAACGATTTGAGTTTTTCTCAGTTACAAGAAAGGGTTCATTTGTGGGGTGGTACTAGGAGGAATGATGATTTTTTTTTTAGAACATGAATCAAAAATCTTTAAAGATATAAGAGATCAATAATTAAGTACAATTAATCAAAAATTTTGTGGCCACACTAGGTGCAAGGCACTGTGCTAGGCGCTGGAGAGACAAAGACAAAAATGTAATCAGCCCTGCCCTCAGGAAGCTTGTATTGTGTTGTGTTGGAGAAAAACAACATGTATACAAGGGAATAAATACAAAGACAGTAATTTTGAGAGTTGTGGGAGATAAGATAGGAAATGTATGTTAGAAACAAATTACAGAGTCGTTTTAATGCCAGGCTTGAGTGGCAAGAATGAAAGAGTTGGTGATTTATTGCGTAAACACTGGGGAGCCATTTGACGTCTTTGAGAAGAGGAGGGACATGTTCTGATAAGATCTTTCTAGTAAAAGATATATAGTAGCTTTTGTAGGATGGATTAGAATGCAGAAAGAGTAAAAATAGAGGGATCATTTAGGACTAATATAAGCCATGCTGGAGGAGTTACATACTTTGGGAGAAGATAGATATTGCAAAAGATACCGCAGCTTAAACTGTGAGACCCATTTGTAGGGCACCAGCAATTAAAATCTAGTGAATGCATTAACTGCCCACTCTGAGTCACGTGGTTCATAAAGTAAATACATTTTAAAAATACTATTAGAATTATAAATGTTCTACCAAATGTCACTGGTACGCATCAGGCAGTGTGGTATAATGACTGGAAAGCTGAACACAAAGGCAGAAATATCTAAATTCTTTGATTGAGTAACCTAACCTCTCCGTGCCTCAGTTTCCTCCTCTGTAAAACAAAGGGGTTAGAATAGATGGCTCTGAGTTCCCAACATTTTTGGATATTGTCACCCTATCACCATAGCTACCCACAATCAAAACAAGCAGTAAAGAAACAAATCATTCAGTCAATCAACTGATTATCTTGTACATAAGCATGCCACCAGAATAACTCAATGGTTGGATTTTTCTTTTCATGAGCTGAACTATTTTCAATTACATTAATAAACTTCACCTTTCTCAGGACAGAAAAGAAAAATGCAGTCTCATCAAAGTGATTCTTCTACTTATGAGGCAGGCCCTGAGAGAAACCTGAGCTGTATCAGTTAAGGGTTGTTTTTGTTTTTTTCTTCCTCCATAGTAAAGATGAGACACTGTCATCTGTCTGAAGAGCAAATGCAGACCTTGGCAATAAATATTTAACAATAAACAAGTAACCTATGGTAAACACTGAAAACAGATTTAAAATTGATGAAGGATGCACTCGAGACTCTGACAAGCTCCAGAACAATGGATTTTATAAAGGGCTCATTCAGACAACTTGCTCTTCAAAGTTTGAATTCCCTTCCAGGTGTCTTAGGGTTTGAGGAATGGAAGAACAGTGCTAGTCAACCCTCTCAGTCAATTTTCTTGTAAATCCAAGTTCCTGACACCAAAAAAGAAAAAAAAAAAGTTAAAAGTAGGTGGGACCAAGAGAAATATAAGCATGCTTAATAAACAGCCAACAATTTGTTGGGCCTTGAAAAACTTTGATCTTAGAGTGACTAAGGCAGTGAGGGTACTTATTTTTAGGGCAAACACAATGAAGCTGAAGTTTGACTTGCTTCTTTCATCTCACTAAAGGGCAGCTATGAAGCCCTTGTTGTTAAGAAGAGCACACAGCTGCCCATTCCAGCAATTTATGTCAGGAGGATCCTGCTGTTTATTATGAGGACATAAAGTACAGCTGCAAGTCCATTATTATCCCTCAATGCCTGAGCATGCTTGGCATGAGCAAGGAGGGAGATTCTGGGGAAGTACAAAAGACCATGAAAAGCCCAAGCCCCAAACACATCACTTATTGGTCCCTCTATAGTTGCCAGACAAGAGGAGGGGATGGGAGAGGATAGGTGATTGAGTTGATTCCCTCCCACACTCCAGCCATTTTCTTATTTATTTTGATTCTTACACATTAAGTAGTAATTTGGGTTTGGAGTAGATGAGGCATCAGGACGAAAGCCTGACAGCTAGAGAAGAATGCCCACTAAGGTTTCTTCCAAGAACCATCTCCAAGCTGCAGGAAACTTTACAAGCTTCCATTTGTGAAAATCACTTACAAGCGGAAATCACTGAGAAGGGAGAAGTCCCCTTCTCTAGCCTGCATCTGAGAGAAGCTGGTGGAAGGAGAGAGGACATTCCTATAGCTGTTTTCCAATTTGCCCAATGGATAATTGGTCTCCTTGATGTGGAAGTTCCTGCCAGGGACATATATTACTATAACCCATCCATACCCTTCTTATTCTGTCATACTCAGGCTATGTCTTCCTATGAGATTATTAATAAATATGAGTAAGTTAGTTTGAGATCTTCCGATGAAAAACTTTGCGTGTGAATAATAAATCCCTAATCCTGAAAAGAGGCAATGAATTACCCTTCTTGGGATCCTCCTTTGAGGATTTGGTATAGTAGAAAGCACACAAGACTTGGAGCCAGAAAACCAGGGTTCAAATCTCACCTCTGACTCTTCCTACCTGTGAGACTTTGAACAAATCACTTAACCTCCTTGTGCCTCAGTTTCTTCATCTATAAAATGAGGAGTTTGAACAAAGATATCTTCAACTCTAAGTCTATGTTCCTATTACTACTGATAAGGTGATAAATGCCCTTGAGTCCTCACTTAGTTGACCTTTTGAGTTCTTCAGAATTCACTAGAAGCACCCACAGCCTGGCATGTTTCCAAAGAACTGGCATATAACCTGAAGAAAAACATGTTTTTCACAGGCTCCTTTTATTTTTTTTTAAAGCAGTAGATCATTCCCCAAATGAGCAGTGTTCATCTCCAGGAGCACTACAATAGCAGATAACCAATAGCTACAACATGAGTGGAGAAGGCAATGAGGTTTTTCAAGGGGGTGTTTGCTTATCATAGACTCACAGACTTAGAGTAGGAAGGCACTTCAGAAGCCATCTAGGTCTACCCACCCCCTCATTCTACAGATAAGGAAGCAATTGTTGTTTAGTCATCTTTCAGTCAGATCTGACTCTTTCTGAGTGCACTTGGGATTTTCTTGGCAAAGGTACTGGAGTGGTTTGCCATTTCCTTCTCCAGTTCATTTTACAGATGAGGAAACAGTCAAACAGAGTTAAGTGACTTGCCCAGGGCCACACAGTAAGTAAGAGTCTGAGGCCAGATTTGAACTCAGGAATATGAGCCTTCCTGATTCCAGGCCCACATTCTATCTACTGTGCCACCTAGTTGTCCTAAGAAAGCTGAAGCACAGAGAAATTGACTTGCCCAAAGTCATAGAGGTAGTATTTGAACCCAGGCCCTCTGACATGGTCTTTCCCCATACTACCTTACTGAGGCAGCCAAAATATAGTCAAAAGCATGTTGGCCTCACAATCTAAGGATCCAGCACCATCATTTACCAGTTGTGCTGCCCTAGGCAAGTCACTTACTCATTTTCTTCATCTCTAAAATGAGGATAGATAATATTTCTACCATCTTCCATCAAGGGGTTTCTGTGAGAAAAGTATTTTGTAAACCTTAAAGATGGACTGTCTAGAGACTAGACATGTGATTTCTTTAGGAGACAGAGAACTCCCTCTACAAATGAAGTTTGGCACCTTCCCTGTAACTTAGAGTCAGAGTTGCCCAGGGCATTGAGAGGTAAAGTAATTGGTCCAAAATCTCGCAGCCCGTATGTGTCAGAGGCAGAACATGAACCCAAATTTTCTGGGCCTCGAGGCCAGCTCTCTATGCCTGCCACGCACCAGTCTGCTCATAAACATAAAACCTTGTGTAAACATGAGTTATTGTCATTTTGAGATGACTATCTTCTTCTTGGAGGTTTTTGAATAACAGAGGATGAAATGCAGCTGGGAAAGTCCCCCAGTGGTAATGGTTTCTTTCATTCACACTTGATGCTCTTATCTCTGATCTGTATCCCTTTGTGTTGGTGGTTCCCCACCTCTGGAATGCATTCCCTCTTTAACTCAGGCCTGGTTTCCTTTAGAATGCTCAGCTCCAGTGGAACCTTCTACATGAAGCCTTTCCTGAGACTCCTCACCCCATTCTGCCCCAGATGGTAGTGCCTTCCTTCAAAAAATTAACAAGTCTATTTCATGTATATATACTTAAATACATATGTGTGTATGTGTGTAAATGTGTATGCACACATACACATGTTGTATTGTGCAGGTATGTATATACATACATATGTGTGCATACATATACATGCATGTGTGTATGTGTGTATAGTTTCCCTGTATGGAATGGAAGCTCTTTGGGGAATGGGAATGTTTTATTTTTGTCTTTGTTAAATCCAGCACCTAGCACAGTATCTGCTATGTGATAGGAACTTAATGGATGCTTATCAATTGATCGGTTGATCTATTAAACATAAGAGATTAGGCCCATGGTCATTGGGCTTGCTGCTATGTATCTGCTGGTAACATTGTTCTTTTACAGAAGATGGTGGTAGCTAAGAAGGTGATTGCCAGTGTCCACATGGATAACCTAAGTTGGCTTAATTCCAAGGATTACACAAGTTGGATGTGTTTCATCTAAAAGGGCAGAGGCCAGAAAACAAAAGCAGTTGCTTTTCTTCTTCCTGTCATAGTGGAAAGATCAATACACTTGGAGATAAGACTTGGGTTCAGAACTCATCTCTGCCACTTACTACCTGTATAACCTTGGACAAGATGTATGATCTCTATGGCACTCAGTTTCCTCCTTTGTTAAATGAGGGAGTTTAACTCAATGGTCTCTGAAATTGTTGACAGTTCCAGACCTGCGATCCTGTAATGCTACAAAGGATAATTAAATCAGCGCTGACTGGTTTCAAGAACAAGGTGGTAAATGAGCTACAGCAGACAGGAATAGGGGCTGAATTTGGCAGCTGTGACAGTGATTACATGTCCAAAAGCCCTCTATGTGTCACAAACCACTGCCTCCTCCCTAGCCAATCAAAGTAGGACATTTTCCTAGCAGCCTCCCTTCTCTCTACCTCCAGCACATCTCAGATCTCCCTGTATCCTCTGGATGTTCAGAAATAGAGCTGCCCTGTGACTAGGTCCCTTGGCAGGGCAGAAATGTCACTGGTGTTTGCAAGGCACATGGAGCAATACACAAGTACAGTCCCACCCACGGGTATATTAATCAGGCAAGTGTTCAGTTGGGGCAAATGATATCTCCCAGGTTATAACCTGCCAGGAGGTCATTAGTTGGCATCATTCAGAGAAAGATGAACTTACCTTGTAAGCCCTATAGCCCTGAAACATAAGCAAATGGAAGAAGGTATTTTGGAAGTTTGTCAAAATGTGGCTAGGTCAGACTTTTACCTGTGCTGCCCCAGACTAATACAATCTCTTTAAATGTCTTGGTGAATCACCTACTTTCCCCTCCCCCTTGCTAAAGCCCCCAGGGTCTCAGGAACACTGCGAACTATCCAGCAATCCCCACAGGCTTCCTTTTATTTCCACAGAAGTCCACCATCACCGGCCTCAAGTTGAGGAGAAGAGAAAGGAAATCATATTTGAGCTTTCCTCCTTTCCATCTAGATCTGAGAAGCAATTCAGAGTGATCAGTCCTTTGGGAATCTGATCACTTAGGGGTATCCTCTCTCCTCTTCTTGCGCCTGGCTAATTCTCATTAATGTTAATGGAAGTTACACATGCAAAGAAGAAAGGAATATGCCCCTTGGGGGAGAGTGTGCAGCCTTTCGCATCAATTATGGTTCAAATGGAGGTCGGAAGAATTAAACAAATGTATCAGAATGGAAGCAGTCCTGTGGGAAATGTGTAGTATTTCATATTGATAAACAATCAACCAGAATGACAGCTGGTTCAGATGTTGTCCAGGATGATATTTCAGAAAAGATTTGGCCCAAAGACTTGTCCTAGCCACCTCCTATCCCAAGCTTCTTTATGGCTGTGATAGATGGAAAAGTACTGCATAGCTACAGAGCAGAGAAATGCTTTACTTGGTCCCCAATATGCATGCACATCTCACACAAATAGCTCCTTTAGCTACTTACATCAGTTATGCCCGTTGGTCCTTTATCTCTTCTTTATATCTAAGATGTGCTTTGAAGAATAGTAATAACAAATACACATCAGAACAATTGAGAATCTCACCACAGGTCCTTTACCTAGTATTAGAATAAACTCAGGGAAAATATCTACTTACCACCCACCAGTAGCTTAATTGTACTTGAAGCATATATGTGAACAAAGCAGTAAAGAGTGGATGGAGATGAAACCAAGGAGAAAAATATAAAGATGATTAAGCTTGTTAAAATAAAAGCCCCTAATGGAATAAATAGCTCTGGTTCTGAGCACAGAATAACTGCTTCTTCCCTAATTCAAATATCAGATGGAAGAATAATTCATCTATTGAATATATTTAATTTTAAAAGTCTTTCCCCCAAATGAAATGCAAACTAGTTTTCTGGATGACTGACTATTATTAACTTATGAAGTTTAGTAATCTTCGAGGAGACGATGTCTGAAAAGAGATAACATATTTGGCCTTTTCTTTTTAACTAATACAAATAAGAGGAAATGATAAAACATAATTTAAATAAACACATATAAGTGTGCAATTTGATAGGGTTCCAGAGTGAAGTTATCTAGTGATTGGAATTTCACAGCAAAAAGTTCACCATCTGATAATGAAAATGTAAAAGCATATGAAAAATAATATTGGAAAGTTCATGGGCCAGGCAGGATTGGCCACACTTTCCAAAGTACAAAAAGCCCTGACATTTGGCAGTTTTCCTCTGTATTTTCTCTCTCTCTCTCTCTCTCTCTCTCTCCCCCTCTCTCATATACCTCCATCATCACCCGCTCTCCCCTCCTCCCTGCCAACACACACACTCAAAAGGGGAACTTAGCCCAGTAAATCCAAATTAACAAGCAGGAATGACTCTGGACAAAATTGAGAAATCTATGTCAGACCTCTGGCTTGATTCCCCTTTTGCCTACTTCTTCCCTTTTCCTCAGCCTCCCTGAGCTTTCAGCTCTCACGCATGATAAGACTTCCTTGGAAGAAAAATCTGAGTTCATACTAAGGATGTGAATGTGATATAAAGGGTGGAGTGGAGGTAATCAGAATGAGAAGGGCACACTGGTTGACTTAAAGGTTCTTAGACTCATTTATTTAGAGCTGGAAGGGATCTCATAAGCCATCTGGTCCAAACCTCTCATTTTATAGATGACAAAAGTGATGCCCAGAAAGTTGACGTGACAACCAAATTCCCACAGGTAGTAAGTGGAAGAAGTAGAAATTTAGCCCATCTGTCAGGATGCCTCCCAGTTCCAGTGGACCATGTATCTTCTGACTACTCATCATTGAAGGGCTTGGTGTTTTGAGAAGATGAAGCAAACCATCGATGGTCATTTGGTCCCCCTACCTCAGATAATGGGGGGGGGCGGTTATAGCAATTTAAAAGGAAAATCAATTCTCTCTATGTCTGCCTGTCTTTCCATCTCTCCTCCATCCCCTTGTTTCTTCAGAATGTGTGGCATATAATATTTTCTCTAGGATCAAGCCATGATGGAGGAGGGATAAGAACTCTTACCTCCCTAGAGAAGTCAAGCAGGGCCTCCTCTAGGTGAGCCCAAGTCAAGGTCCCAGGCTTCTAGCTGTCCTTTGCTTTGAGTTTCTTTGCCTGAGTGCCAATGACCACACGGTGATACTGAAATGGATACATATTCCAGACCTTGGTGGCAACATCATGAATTCCTAAAAGTTGGCTCTTGGCTACCTCAGTCAGAGCTCACTGTCAGCAGGAGGAATTTCTGCGGCTACATCCATCTCTGAAGAGAAGAAAACCACAGACAGGAGGATGAGTCTCTAGGCCTTGGGCTGTACTTATCCTCCTACTGATGTGTGGTGTTTTTGCCTCCAAAAAAGTGATGTGGTAGCTACCAGCGATATCTTCCTAATAGCAGTTGGCATCGACTTAATGACTCTGGGATTCTCAGCCTCTTAAGTTCACAAGGTTTTCTCTAAGGCTGAAAAGTCTATCTCAGAATCACTATTTAATCACCTAAACTCAGGCAAAGAAACACCAAACAGAAGGCACTTCCAGGACCTTGAGATTTTGACTCATATTTATCCTCTCTAGTGGCCATATGTGATCAGGCCTCACTTTTGATGGGGTGGTGCAGGGCACCCTTCCTTGCAAGGCCCCCATAGGAAATTCCAAAGAGAATTCGATGTCATGGATTCACTAAAGAGAAGGGAAGAAATAACATTAAAAGGCGAGTCATTCCTTTTAAGGTCTACTTAGCAGGCAGTTCATACTCAGTGGCCAATCCTCTTGGACACAGATCTGATTGTGCTCCCCCATGCACCCCAACCAGAAACTACTGGTTGTACATGTCTTTCATCATAGGGCCCAGCTGACAGAGCCAGAGCAAATGTGTCCCTGGAAGGGGACCAGCTAAAGAACAGCTCCTGTAGACCTGGCAGGAGCCCTTCTTTGCACATGCTCCATGAGTATATGCTAAGCCAAAGGCCATTTGGGTGTGCGTGCGTGTGCGTGCATGTGTGTGTGTGTGTGTGTGTGTATGTGTTTCTCCTGACTATACTTATTACATATACATTGAATTTAGGGGAAGCTATGTGGCACAGTGAATAGAGCACCTTTCATGGAGTCAGGAAGACAAGTTCAAATCTAGCCTTAGATACTTACTAGGCACTGTGGGATCCTGGGCAGGCCACTTAACCTCTATTTGCTTCAGTTTCCTCAACGGTAAAAAGGGGATAATAACAGCACCTACCTTGTAGGGTTGTTGTGAGGATCGAAAGAGATCATACTTGTAAAGTACTTAGCACAGTGCCTGATACATAGTAGGCACTATCTAAATATTTATTCCCTTCCTCTCTCCTATGCCTTTTTCCAAATCTCTTCTAAAAAAAAATTTTTTTTTAAGTAGCATAGGACAAAGAACAGATCTCTGGGTCACTCCACAATAGACTTATTGCCAAGTTGACATCAATCTCTAGATGACTACTCTTTGGGCTCAGTCATTCAACCAGTTCCAGATGTGTGCCAGCTCCCATCTTTATATATCCCCCACACAAAAATAGAAAGAGAGATTTTTGTCATATGCTTTGTTGATGTCTAGGATAAACTCAACATTTGTATCATTCCCTTGGTTCTCCTGTCTAGGAACATTGTCCAAAAAGGAAATCAGGCTTTGACCTGTCACTGATGACGCCATGCTATGACCACTGCTTCCTTTCTATCTGCTCCATAACCATCCCTTTAATCATGAACTCTAGAATTTCAACAGGAATGAATGTCAAGCTTCCTTTTCACAAACTAGGACAACATTTACCCTTCTCCCCAATTCTGGAGAATGGTTCAGCAGTCACCTGTAATTTATCTATATGCCCTAGGAAGACAGAAGACCTCTTTATTGTGGCTAGGAGTTTGATGAATAGCTTTCTCAGTACCCCTCAGCAGGAAGTTACCAAACAATACTATTTGTCTCTTTTTCCCCCGAACGTGACTGTGTCCTCTCTCTCCCGACAGCACCTGTGGATTCCCAACATCATTCTTTGGAGAGCAAGCAGCTGCCTCACCCTCCCAGAGCCTTGCTACCCCTATCTATGGGAAGTGCTTCATAACTGTTACATAGCTCCCTGTTCAGAGTTCCTTTGTCCCTCTCTCCTTTTTCTTCCATCTTCCAAACTCTTGGTCAAAATTCCTTTCTGCTTTTTTAGATCTCTTTTCTTCCCTGTTTTCATCTTGAAACTCTTCTCTTTTTTTTTTTTCAAACATGTTTTATTCTCTTTGATAGCCAGAAGAAGAAAGAGGAATTCCTCAAGTAGATCATTTGTACCTATCAATAGAACCCATATCAAATTTCTTTAACCAAAAAAAGGGGGGAGGGAGATATATTTAGTTGTCTTTGGCCAGTAAGTAAATTCAGGAAATATTTTTCAAAGGAGTTATTCTTCTAAAGCTTAGCTTGCTTGAAACAGCCTAGTGTCAATTATTTGGTGATTGATTATGTAGTTTGTAGATTACCCAGGCCCTGTGCTTCTCCTTGGGCCATTCATTTCTCATTACTGAATAGTAGGAAGGGAAAAGATCCTATAAAATAAAATATAAACCCAATTTTCCGCCTACAATTTCAGTCTCCACAGAACCTTTTGCCAAAATAGCTAGCAGTGCTAATTAACAGCAAAGTGGCTAAAACACAGACAAAGGGGCAGCCCAGAGTCTGGGTTGTCAGGAGATCTGACAGTAATTCTTGAATTCTGCAAAATCCAAAGTAGAGCATGAGAGCTGATTACCAAACCATGTGGTCCTACGTTGTCTTAGAGCGTCCCTTCGAGTACACACACATACACCACACACGCAAATAACTTTACATTTTTAATAGAAAAGGCATTTCCTCATAAATCATCATTTCCTCAGAGAGGTGTATTAGTGGGCTGCTGAATTACCTAGTCCCTCTGACCCCACGACCAGATGACTATTTCTCAGTGTTTTACTCAATTAACTTCACAAGCTTAGATTTGGTTTCACAGAAATAACATTAATTAAATGAGAGCTTATGTCAAGCTATTAGTTGACTGCTTCCTGCTTAGACATTGCAATTTTGCATCAACTCTTTTCAGAAAACAAACACACATTTCATTAATGTTATTGCTTTAAGTAATGCCAGAAGAAGAGTTGGGAGCACCTGATTCTCCTCTCCCCTCTCCTCCCCTTCCCATCCCTCCCCTTTCTTCCCCTCTCCCCCTTTCCTCCCCTCCTTTCCCCTCCCCTCTCTCTCTTCTCTTCCTCCTCCCCAAATCCTTTACAATATTTAACCAACTATCTACTAGTACATAATTGCATTGGTGAAAAAGAGGGAGCTAAGTTTACTGAAGGATTGAAAAGAATGGGGCTGTAATCATTTACAAAAATAAAGTAGAACTCTATGGCATTGTTCATTATTATATGAATTCAATTTAATTCAATCATCAGACACTTGTTAAACACTGTGGCAGTTAGCTTACAAAGTGTTTAGAACACTTGGTCTCGAATCAGGAAGTCCCGAGTTCAAATCCAGTCTTAGACATTTAATAACTGTGTGATGCTGGGCAAGTCACACCAATGGACTGGACAAAGAGCTAAGGTGTTCTTACAGGCCTTTCTTCCTAGCACCTCTCTCCCCTCATTCCCTCTTGATTAGAAACTACCTTTAATTAAAACACCACATCAGAATTCCAAACCAATTTCGTCCTGGCTTTCCTAAGTGCTTTGTACAAAACATTAACTCAAGAATCTCATTATGCATTTGCAAACCCAGTGACAAACATAAATGATAATTTAACTCTAATGCATTCTCAAGCAAGCCATATTTTTTTAAAGGCACAGAGATAATATTAACTTGCCAAGAGGAGTGTATGTAGTGGATTGATCTCTTTCTTTGCTTTCTCAACAAATGGTTGAAGTTGGTATGGCAATAAGCTGAACGAATCACCGTAGTATGCTGATCTGAGAATTCCCAACAGATGCTCACTTGAACTCTAACTCAGGGCTGGATTTTTTCTAAGTCTTGAAAGACACTAACTTAGGGGCTAACTCATTCAATTAGGGGAAAGGAAGAAAAAAAGTCTGCCAAAAATATTTAATAGGACCACAGTCAAATACAATAAGGATATGAACATTACAAAGCACCTATTTTAAGGATATTGTGTTAATCTTCCAGAAGACAGAGAGACCCAATAAGTGATCACCCAGGTGATTAAGAATTGATGGGACCATGGGGGCAGCTAGGTGGCACAATGGATAGAGCTTTAACCTTGGAGTCAGGAGGACCTGAGTTCAAGTCTGGCCTCAGATACTTGACACTTACTAGCTGTGTGACCTTGGGCAAGTCACTTAACCCCAATTGCCTCACCAAAAAGCAAAAAATAAAAAAAGAATTGTTGGGATCTGCAGAGACCATACTCCCCCACTCTAGAAAAGCTTATCCAATCAGCCTTGAAACTCCTCCCTGGAGCCAACATTCCTGATTTGTGGATATGTGAGTGAAAAATCATATTAACCCACTATCTATTCAGCTGGTCCCAGAGTACAATTCACATACCATCCAGGCAGATATCAGGATACCAGCATGAGCATCTTGCCAACTACCCTGTTGTTGAACACATACCCTCCAGCCCCTTCCCCTTTCTACCTTATTCTTTCTTTGAAAACAATTATCAGATCAATATTATCATCACTACAGGAAAGAGCATAACTATATATTGCTCTACGAATACACTCAAATTCCCTGTGTCAGCCAACACCATAAGTCCCTTTTCTGGCTGCCACTCTCATATATGTATTATTTCCTCTATTATAATGTAATTACAGTATTACTCCTTAAGTATTATAATGCTCCTTGAGGGCAAAACTTTTGTACTTGTATTCCAGGATCCAAACACAGTCCAGGCACCTAGTATGAGTTTAATAAACACTACGGATTGATTGGTGGATCTCCCCTGAACTCCTCTTTCCTACAAAGGATCAGTGATAAGTATCACAAAAAAACTTATTCACTCCTGCCAGGAAAAAAAAAAAACAGAGACGCTATCATATAACAAAGAACATAACAAGAAGCCAGCCTGTGGGCAACTAGGAGATATATTGCCTTATGGTACAGAGTATAATACAATAGCTCACTCTTACTAGCAGTGATAATGATAAGAGGCACTACACACATACTGAATATATAAACTGGCTCGGTCACAGCTAAATGCCACAAGCTATTTCCAAACAATAAAAAAGTGAAAGATGTTGTTAGTGGTATGGCCATCCAATACACACTATCAGGTTATCATTAATAACGCTGTCGATCAGGCTAAAAGGGCACATAGCCATTTCTGAACATTTTGAGCAAGTGGATTTGGAGGGAAGAAATGAAGAGAAAAGGAAATATGATTCTACTGAAATCCATCAAGTACAATGACATTTTTAAAAAGGTACCAAACTAGACAATAGTCTAGTCCGGTCTTTGTGTGTCTATTTAGTTATTTGTGAAAGTGGTTTACTTCTTTTACTACATGGTTGGTTCCTGGTAGACTGGGACAATCAGTGCCTAGATTCAGTACTTTTCACACACATCTGTTGTTGTTGTTCAGTTATTTCAGTCATGTCTGACTCTTCGTGACCCCTTTTGGGGTTTTCTTGGCAAAGATACTGGAGTGGTTTGCCATTTCCTTCTCCAGTTCATTTTACAAATGAGGAAACTGAGGTAAACAGGGTTAAGTGATTTGCCCAGGGTCACAGAGCTAGGAAGTGTCTGAGGATAGATTTGTACTCAAGAAGATGAGTCTTCTTGACTCTAGGCCCAGTTCTCTATCCACTGTGTCACCTAGCCTCCCCTTCACATACATTTAGCAGATATTTAATATGTGTTTCTTGAATTGATAGGAAACAGATGACCAAGATCATACAGGTTATTTGTGGACACAGAGAGTCACTGTTTTCATTTATTGGTCATGGCACTGGTGGAGGGAAAGTGGGAGAATTACTCCATCTTTCCAAAATATAGGTCTACTCCAAATGGCATGTTGTTTTTCAGTCATTTTTGAGTCATGTCTGACTCTTTGTGACTCTATTTGGGGTTTGCTTGGAAAAGATACTGGAGTGGTTTGCCACTCATTCTCCAGCTCATTTTACAGGTGAGGAAACTGAGGCAAACTGGGTTAAGTGACTTGCCCAGAGTCCCACACTTAGTAAGTGTCTGAGGGTGGATTTGAACTCACAAAGAAGAGACTTCCTGACTCCAGACCCAGCACTCTAACCACTGCACTAACCCAACTGCCCCATCTCCCAACCCCTATGAATGGAATACTGTAAATATTTAACAACTGGCTCCCCAGGAAAAAATATTCAAAGGGCACACTTTAAAGTTTATTTTGTATTATTAATAATCCTCCATGCTTTCTTAAATCTAGACAGTCAACAAAACAATAAAACAAGCCCTGATTTGTAGCATTTGCACATTTCTGAGGTGTAAATACCCACACTAAAAATTTAATAGATGCTTCCAAGCCAATCTGAGCTCCCTCCAGCATATGCATACCTGCCCATTAACTCTCTGCCAGCTGTAAAAACTAGGACCATTGAAGCCAACCACTAACAGAAAAAGCAGGGTTAATTTTCATTTATTTTCCAGTTTAATTAGACCCCCTTTTCCCATCCACACCCACATTGGAGGAAGAAGGGGAGAAACATTTTAAGAAAACACATCTAGGCTCTCAGGGCAATACTGTAATGTTGTTTGCAATCTGTTTGTTGGGTGTGTGTGTGGTTTTTTTAAAGACATTAAATATACTCTTTGCTTAACATCAACACTCTTAATCTCTCCCCTGTATGAAATATTCTTTCTAAAAACAACATGAGAAATTTGAATTCTAATTAAGCCTGGAATCAATCTGAATATGTGTTAGGTATGCATATTTAACTTCATAAAACAGTATTAACCAGAATAAATCTCTTTCCCTTTTTCTTTCTTTGCCTAAAGACTTGCAGCTCCTCAGTGTTAATTCTTGTTACCATACTTATTTGGAACTGACTAATTCATGAGTTTCACTCATTTTCTTCAGGTGCTAACTCCAAATGCTAGCTCAGTTACAGTTTTCCCTTCAAGCAAAGGAAGACATGGTCCCATAAGTAAAAAGGGCTGAATAGCTTTCCTTATTCTAGTCCAGGTGTAGCCCTTGCCCCTGTACTAAGAACTAAACAAAGGAGAAAATCAGCTGGTGACTGGCCTTAGAACCTGCTGATAGCAGCTCTCAGAAGATCAGCTAAATAAGAGGATGGAAATAGCCCAGAGCCCAGAAACTGGAATCTGGAGACCTGAATCCTAGTCCTAATTCTATAAGCAAATATCATGGATTTGGGGCAAGTACTCCACTCTACCTACAAAATGAGAGGAAGCCAAGTAACCCAACACCTAGAGCATTGGATTTGAAGTCAGGAAGACCTGACTTCAGGTCACACCTCTAAGTGACCCTGGACAAGTCATTAACCTCAGTTTTCTCATTTATAAAATGTTGCTGTTGTTCAGTCATTTCAGTTGTGTCCAACTCTTCGTGACCCCATTTGTTTTGTGGGGTTTTTGTTTGTTTGATTGTTTGTTTGTTTTTTAGCAAGGATATTGGAGTGGTTTGCTATTTCCTTCCCCAGCTCATTTTACAGATGAGGAACTGAGGTAAACAGAGTTAAGTGACTTTCCCAGGGTCGCACAGCTAGTAAGCATCTGAAACCACATTTGAACTCAAGTGTTCCTGACTCCAGGCCTGGTTCTCTATCCACTGTACCACCTAGCTGCCCATCTATAAAATAGGGATGATAATAACACCTCCCACAGAGTTGTCGTGAGGATCAAATTAGGCAACATATGTTAAGCACTTTGCATACTTTAAAGGGCCATGTAAATGCTAGTTATTGTTTTTATGAAAGGGCCAGATTAAAAGAACTCTGAGGGCTCTTACTGTTCTTGTGTTTCCTTGAAAATGATAAACACAACTACAACATTACAATCACACATAGCATATTTGTAGTTTATTTTGTACCCTTACTCTTTAAAATTATCTTGTTGATCTTCTCCAGCCTAATACTACTTTATAATTTTGAACAAATGATGAACTTGTCTCTGAGGCCAGCCCTAGAGTACTGCATTTGTTGTCAGAGAACTAGAATTCACATACTACCTCTGCTATTTATTAGCTATATGGCATTAGGTAAGTCTCCTTGGCCCATAGTTTCCTCATCTGTAAAAGGAGGGGACATTTTCTTCTAGATCTAAGCCCTACGAATCTATCTTTCACGATAATTCTCCTAACTCACCTTGTATGTGTCAGTAGAGAAGGTTGACATCTTTTCTATTCCTTCTTTCTCCTTTTCAACGTTTCTAATTAATAGTACTTGGAATTTCATATGAACTACTTAGACACCATTAAAATCATCATTAATGCTAATATAATCCTCCTTTTCAATACCATATGGACCTTTTTTGCAAGCTAGTAGATGGTGATATGGAATGCATGTGGGTTTGATTTATTATTTAACTGTTCCTTTTTCCATAAAGAAAGGACTCACACGTGTCTCAGTCTCTATTACGTTCCCTTTGACCCATTCATACTACTTGTATTTGTCTTAGAACAGCTGCCACCGTATTAAAATGACTCTTGGCTATTAAAATGACCACTTTGCTTCCTGTCTAATATCCACAAGAGACAATAGTCTGATAATCCAAAGTCCTCCAGGATAATCCAGGTCCTCCACGGATCTGTTCAACTGCTCTTGTTTTACAATTCTCCCTTCCACATTGCGAGGGTTAGGGCCTCAGCCCGAATGCAATATGGAGAATCCATATAAAATGTATTGACCCTCCTTTTGTACCAGAGAAGAAGTCTGAATGTTTTCCCTTTTTCTTTTATGTAGTGTTTACAGCACCTTATTGTAAAAATTGGGTTAAGTATTTGGTCATAGGCTATATTATACAATACTATACATATATTTTATGCATTTCTGAGTTTTTTGTGTCATCTGCTGGCCTTTGTATGTTGTCTGCAGCTTCTGCAAAACTCCCCAAAAATTCCCATTTAATTTCTTATGCCAACCCATAATATATCAAAACTGTGATGTGGAAAAGCACGATGTGGAAGGTATAACTATATATCTAAAAAATTATCCAACAAACTTTTTTCTTTTTGTCAAAGCTGGGTTTCCCTATCTTACCCAAACTGTATGGAGTGATTCATGGCCTGATACCACTGCTGACCAACAGAAGCTTTGACCTGTTCCATTTCCTCTGATCTTGGCTACTTCTCCTCTCCTGGTGACCCCTAGTTCTTGTGGGGTCTTGCTCTAGGGAATAAAACTAGTGTAGTACTTCTCCTAGCTCCTTGGGGATGATACCTACCATAGTCTTAGATTAAGAATTGTTCGTGGTACAGGTCGAAGTCTCTAATAAGAACCAGCAAGGGAAAAGTTGCAGGCAGAAGGTTCTTCCTCAGGGAGAAGTCAGAAGTATTCAATAGGTCATGTAAAGCCAGGGTCCATTTCTGATGATGTGGCTAACTGAGGAGACAAGAGCCAGAAGACACAGACTAGCTAAGCTGGGATCAGGAGCTAGTACCAGGAACTAAGCAGAGTTGAAGGACTGGGTGAAAAGTCAGTCTAAGGGTCAGGCTGAAGAGTTACTTAACAAGATAGCAGGAGTCAAAGTCCCAGGAGAGAGACACTGAAAAGGAGTTCAAATCATTTGCTGCACTCAGTTTCTTGTGGCCATGTGCTTATTTTTATACCCAGTAATCTTCAACCTTCTCCTAAATTTGTTGCAATTAAAAAGTTCCTACTGCAAACAGCAGCATTATTCTCTAAAGAAATGGCTGCCTTGAGTGGTGATGGACAGGATCAATCTGTTGAAGTTAGAAGAATACAGATTTCAGCTTACTCTTGGAAAAAAAAATCCTTGCTAATAATTAGAGCTATCTAACAATGTAGAATCCTTCTACATTGAGAATTCTTCACTGTTTTATGTATCATGGACATGTTTGTTAATCTGATCAAGCATATGGACCCCTTTCAGAATAATGTTTTTAAATGCATAAAAACAAAATGCATGGGATTACAAAGGGTACCAATTATTTTTAAATACAGTTATAAAAATGTTTAAAAAAATTTTTAAAGTTCATAGTCTCCAGGAGAAGAATCCCTGCTCTACATAGTAATGGGAGTTTTCTCTCTAGAAATTCTCTATATTGATGAAATCAAGGGTCCTAGTCAAAAAAATTAAACTGATAGAATGAATTACCTTATTATGTAGTGAGATCCCCATCACTGGAAGTGTTCAATCAGAGGCCAGATGACTATCAGGGATATTATAAAGGGGATTCTGGTCCTCATTGCCAAAGGTAGCAGGGGGGGACAGCAGTGGCAATCCAGCTAAGATGAATTCTGAAGAAGCTAAAAGGTGGGACCAGACTAAAGATAGTATTTATTCCCCTCCAAACAGAGGCCCAGGCATAAACATGGCTGAGGAACATACCCAAGTCTGTGATAGTGACAGAAAAATCCAGAGAGAGAGAGAGATCTAAAATCCAAAGAAGATATGGAGTCTGAAGACAGAGAGAGTGAGAAGATGGCACCATGTTTGAAGCAGGCCCATGTTTCCTCTTTCTGACTGCCTTGATAGGATTGTCATAGCCATTAGCTTATGTCACATGGCGGGAAAAGGGAGAGAAAAGGGAACATCGTCTCAAGCTTTCACTGTGTTCAAGGAACATAAATGAAATGAAATGCACACATATGAAACAAGTTATAAAAAGAACTAGAGTGCAGACAACCAGGTTGCCTAGAAGCAAAACCACATGTAGGGTCTCCTTGCAAAGGGTCTGGTAGGTGCCACTTTTAGGTAGGTACCAACTTGATGAGACCAATAGAGCCCTCCAGCACTTACATTACTTCAACACAATTTGATCCACACTGACACAATGGATTCAGGTGCCTGTCAAGTGCCTGTCCTGTCTCAGCTGGGACCAAAAGCAACTTAAACTTCTTTGTTTTCATTCTCCTTGACAATTGAGGGGTTGGTGCATGTAATTAAAAGGAGTACAGGCTGGATGTTTATATCAACATGCTTTGATTTATTTTTACCATTCTGATAAAAATCTTTATACAATATATGCTGTAATTAGTGACCTTTGACAAAACATATTAGGCTTAGAAGAGAAGGAGCCAGTGGGATGGGCATCTAAGCCATGAGATGCAAATGAATGACACCAATACAACCACTAAGCCCATAGAAAGCAGGGCACGAGAGCTACAGAGGCAGCTGATGCAGCAGGATGTAGAGCTCTGGGCCAGGAACCAAGGAGACCCAAGTTCAAATCTGGCTTCAGACCCTAGCTGTGTGACTCTGGGTAAGTCACTTAACCACTATTTGCCTAGTTTCCTCAACTGTAAAATGGGGATAATAATAGCACCTACCTCACAGAATTGTTGTGAGGCTCAAATAAGATGCTATTTGTAAAATGTGCTTAACGCAGTGCCTAGCACATAGCAAGTGCTATATTAATGCTTATTCCCTTGTCAATGGGAAATTGCTATTGCAAAATGTTAGAGTTGGGAGTGACCTTAGCAGTCATCTATTCTAACCTGCAACTGGAAAAGAAGCTTAAATTTGCTTCTTCTTCATTTCTCTAGATTGCTTCTATTTCTGCCCTCTGGGGCCAAATGGAACAAGTCTCACCTCTTTGGATTGGTTTGTTTTTTGGCTGCCACGTCAAACTGTTGACTCATAATGCGCTTCCAATCCCCTAAAATCAGAGGTATGCTGAAGCCAGCTGAAATTGGCACTTAAGAGCCAATTATTACATTTTTGGAGTGAGCATTTATACCTCAGAAATCAGCAAACTCTTCAAATTAGGGTTCGATTTATTGTTTCACTGATTATCTAGACTTAAGATGGAGAAAATGTTAATAATGCAGTTTAAACTCTAAATATAATATATACACACATAATATATGTATATGTATACACATATATATGTGTGTATATGTGTGTGCATATATATATATGTGCATGTGTGTATGTATATGTTTATATATGTGTGCCTACATGTGTGTATAGTTTTGAGAGCCAGGTGTTAAACATTTAACAGAAACAATGCTGCCTAAAATTCCCAGATCTTTTTCAGATAAACTTGTGTAACCATGACCCCTTCATCTTGTACTTCTGACTTAAATTTCTAGAAACCAAATGTAAGGATTTACATTTATTCCTATTAAATATCATCATGTAAGATTCAGCCCAGTGTTCAAACTTGTCAAGATCTTTTTTTAGCTAAGCACAAATTCCCAGAGGCACTAAACTAGAATCCTTCTTCAAAGTTGACATTAAATCATTAACAGATACTTCTTCTGTCTAGTCACTCAATGAATTCCAAATCTACCTAACTCTCTTGTTATCTAACCCACATGGCTCCATCTGTTTCACAAGAATCATATGAAAGACAATGTCAAATGCTTTGCTAAAATCACAGTGAATTGTACTCCATCATTCCTCTGATCTACATATCCAGTAAAATTATCCAAAAATACACTAAGGTTAGGTATATGGGACCTCTTCTCAATCAAGCCATGGCTTGCTCTTGGTAACCACTGCTTCCTTTTCTATATGTCCACTATCTCTTTAATGTCCAGAATTTTAGGACTTTTTTTTTTTGGTGAGGCAATTGGGGTTAAGTGACTTTGCCCAGAGTTACATAGCTAGTGAGTGTTAGGTGTCTGAGGTTGGATTTGAACTCAGGTCCTCCTGACTCCAGGGCTGATGTTCTATCCACTGAGCCACTTAGCTGCCCCATATGTCCAGAATTTTGACAGAAATTGAACTCAAGGTCACTTCTTCAAGATATCTGCCCTGCCTCAGTCTGGTAGAACCTTTTCTGTTCCCCACAATCATTAAAATATCACTGACAGTAGTCCAACCATCATATCTCTCAGTTGTTTCAGTACCCACTGAATGTAGATCATCTGGCTTAGATCACTTGAATAAATCAAGGGCAACTAAGCCCTACACCTTACTTATCTATTCCATCAATTACCCATTAGCAATTTCTGCTTTATTCTTTATGGTCCAAACGTCATTCTTCAAGGCAGAGAAAACAGAAATAAATAATACTAAGTAGCTTTATTTTTTCTGTTAGTTACTATCAAACTATCCACCCTGAATTTCTTAGAATTTCCTTTCCACTCAAGATAGCTTTTAAATGAATTTTTGTCCTACTTAGGTAAGGGGTGCAGAGTGTCTTAAAAGGTCTTTCTCTATGAAGGACACTGGGAACTTGTTTCTGGGAGAGCCTTGATGATGTGTAGAAGTTGAGAAAGTGTCTTGGAAAGACTGTGGAGCATGTGTAGACACTCTGGAACTGGTTCCAGTTGACTGACCACAAGTAGAAGATGAGGTACTTTGATTGGCTATATCATCATCATCCAAAAGAAGCCTGTCTGCTTCAGCTGTGTTCTCTCTGACCCATTTGCTTTAGTTTCAGTCTTGGCAGAATGTGGCATCCTTTGCCTCCCGCACCCAGTTAACTGGGAGTAGAATCACCTACCTTGGGAGTTTCAAATTTTCAGGAGAGCAAGCCACAGGAATCTGAGAATCAGAGTTCAAGCTGTGTGTTGCAGCCAGCCCAGTACTGATACCTCAAGGATCAAAAAGCAACCATCCAAAGTCATCTCTTGGAGTGATCTTCTGGACCCATGCCAATAAAAACAGAAAGGAGGATTCATTTCACAGCAGTATTGCCTTTAGACATGAGCCTGGTGGGACTAGTGTTATATAAGAACTTTGCTAAATTTTGAGCCTACTCCTTCAGAGATGAAGGTAAAATAGGGAAGTATTGGGGAAAATGTTTGTTCATTTGTTTTTGCTATTTATGTCTGTAAAAGTTATCTAGGGTGAAGTAGTTAAGTGGAACCTGGGGAAATCCAGCCAGTGGGAGCTTGAGCCAACAGTAATAGAACCCACCTCAAACTTTCAGAGTTCCCCCTCACAAACCCTGAGGGGCTCCTGGAGAGGGGGCCAGAGCATAAATGTTACACTTGGATTTCCTTAGTTTTCCTCAGAAGTGTGTACTAGGTAGAGAGTTCACTTCTGAGATAGGAAGACCTGTGTTCAAGTGTTGTCTCTAACACATGCTGACTGATTGAGTGACCATGGGCAAGTCATTCAACCTCTCTGTGTTCCAGACAGCTAAGATTATGAGTTGCAGAGAAGATGGCAACCTACATTAATGGGAATTTCCCATCTGGAGGTCTCCTATATCAAAGAAATTCAGAGGTCCCATCCCTACTTCTCTTCCTAGTTTTCCTTGCCACTGTAAACTTATTCTGAACTTTAGTACTTCTAACCCTTATAGGACTGTGCCATGCTATTGAATTAAGCTTCTTTTGTTTTCCTAGTTTTATCCTTCAAAAATCTAAGTTAGTTTATTAGTTCTATGTTCATATACCTCAGTATATTCAAACAACTCCCTGTTCTCCCTTTCGATTATAATCTTTCCCGTTTTCAGAATTTCATTCATAAGAATAAAATTCCCTCCTCCTTTGTCTTTTCATCCTTCTTTTCCTCTTTAACTGACTTTGCTGATAGAATTTTAGCATACAGGATTTTACTTATCCTTCCTCTGAACCCTTTGAAATCTGTTCTCCAAAAATCTAGGCTGTATGTCAGACCTTGCCTAGCATTTCCTCTCATTCTCTATAGCACACTCCAAGAGGGAGGGGCCACTTCTCTCCCACCAAGGGTCTCATCATTTCCGCTGCAGCAACAAGTGAACCCCTGTTAATGATAACCAATCCAGAACAGAATTTCCCTCTTGGTGGTACCTCCACCTTCAGAAAAATGAAATAATCGTTAAACCAAGTCACTGGCTACTCTGCTTTTGGCAGAGATAGTTGCTGCAGACATCCGGATAACTGAAGTCCTTCATCACTGCTATAGGATTCCTGTGAAGCAGGATTGTGCTATATTTCCCATACTCAAAATTTATTTTCAATTTCCATCCAGGTGGTATAGTCTAATGGCAAAGGCACAGGGAAAGCTGGTCTGGCCATCTCTTCTTCAGTTGTAGGAATAAAGGAAGAGACAATGGGTGAAGATGTATAGGGATGCTTAGATGTGGAGTAGTGAAGAGAAAGGGCTTGATTTTTTCCATCAAAATAGGATGAGTCAATATCTAAGAAGGAAGGCATGAGAGAGGCATTGGGTGCTTGAAGATGGAGGAGAAAGTTTGGCAGAATTGCAGAGGAGAGGGGCAGCTAAGTGGCACAGTGGATAGAGCACCGGCCCTGGATTCAGGAGGACCTGAGTTCAAATCCGGCCTCAGACACATAACACTTACTAGCTGTGTGACCCTGGGCAAGTCACTTAATCCCATTGCCTAGCCAAAAATGAAAAAAAGAATTGCAGAGGAGAATGGGATAGTAGTCACTAACCTTATAAAGGAATAGCTCTGGCAAGGTTTTTAAGCGTGGAAAGGATTTTTCCATTACAAGGTTTATAACTTGTTAAGTCACAAGTTTAACAAAGGTGCTGAATTAGTCTGGAATATCTGAATACATGGTAGAATGACATCCTCTCACCCCCTACCTTCACATATTATACCCATCCTGCATCAGGAGGTGATTTTAATTTTTCCCCCATAGTGAATAAAATGTGAGCAGTAAGGATGCTATGAATGGACCCATCACAGCCTTGTACTAACTTCAACAAACATCCTCCTTGACCTCACCCAGTGGAAAGAAAAAAGAATGGAACAGGAATTTAGGGGCATCTCTACAAGTGTCACTAATATAAGTGGAATAAAATAGTTGGCCAAATATGTCCAAGCAAGAGGGCAGATACTTCAATGATCTCTGCTACTCATGGAGATATTTAGGCAGACTACAGTGAACTGTATCCATCAAATACTTGCTACCATCAGATTCTATCTCACAAGATTGTTGTAAGGATTAAATGAAATAATATATGTGAAGCCCTTTGCAAACATTCATGGACTGTGTAAATGCTAGTTATCATCATCATCATCATCATCATCATCACCACCACCATCATTATCATCGTGCTATAGTCCATAGAGTTAGTCTTTCCCATTTCATCAAAGTCAACAAGCGTTTATTAATCATCTATTGTATACCAGGCACAGTGCTAAGTGCTGGTACAATGAAAGGCAAAACAACAGTCCCTGCCCTCAAGAAGCTCACAGTCTAATGGTGGAGACAGCATACAGATAACTATGTATAAACAAGATTAAGCTGGTGATGGAACCTAGAGGGACGGCCCTAGCATTAAAGAGGACCTAAACATTATCTCTGGCCCTTTTATAATGCTATCCTATTGTAAATGTTTGAGGGTCATCTAGGGACCTTAGAGCCCATCAAGGCCTACTTTAGAATTTTACAGATTATTAACTGAGATCCAGAACGATAAAGTAATTTGCCCAAGATAACATACTTAGTAAGGAGCACAGATGATACTCAAACCCAGGTGCTATGACTCCAAATGCTAATGCTCCTTCTACACATCTTTTAGAAACTAATCAAAGGAGAAAAAAAATCATATCATCCGCTCCAGTCATTCACTGAGATGGTCGTCTTGATTCTATATTCTGGAAACTTTCCATTTCAATAAGCCAGAATAAGACATTGAGACATCCAGTCCCTTGACTGTTTGTTCGTTTCTAGAAAGTTTCTATCTCTTTCACTTCATTTTTGTTTAAAATGCTCCTCTCTCACAAGAACATCTTAAAGAGATTTCATTTTTCTTAGATAGCACCTCAGTTCCTATGCAAGAGACAAGTGTCTTAGAAATTCAGGTTTAGCAACCATGAAAATAGAGAATCCTCAATGAGCCTAAGTTTTGGAATGAACTGGAAAGATGGACTAGGTGTCTGTCAGCTCTAGAGAGACAGTTTCTTGGAGATGTTTTGAAAATGAAAATTCCCAGTTTGCTTTCAGGTTACTGGCTAGGGAACTACAGATATGAAAAAAATCAAATCTAATTTTGAGCTGTTTTCTTATGAAGTACCTCATGCCCAGAGGCATGGATAAACGTACACACACATTCAACTTTCTCAAAAGGAGTTTTTCAAACCTATTTATTTCAGATCTCTTGCTTTTTCATAGAATTTTCTCTGTAAACCTAGTCTACTTTTACTCATAGTGATTTACTGATGAGAATAATTTATTAGAAAGTTATTACAATGACATGTATAAATTTATAAAAATACATAAGTGAGGGAAATTACTACTAACTGGGGGAGGGAAGGAAGGAGAAGGACCAGGAAAAAAATAAAGATTATGCCTATATAACCATGATAAGCTAGACAGTAGAACTAAAAATTCATTTTTAAATAAAAATGACATTTTAATTTGCATTGACAACTAGAGGTAATCAAACATATAACCAGAGTATAGAGTGAAAAAAAATCTCAAAATTAAACTCCTAAAAAGAGATTTAAGTGATTATATTAAGTCTTTTTGCTTCCAATAGTTACCAATGATATAACCCAATCCCAAATATGCATATTTTGACTTTAGCACAGTAGTATCTATATAAAATTTTTCTTGTTCTCATGTTATTTTTAATCTTCTTTTATGTGTATGTAATGTATGCTTCTTAAACTTTAAAATCTGGGGCTCACTTTTGCCAGAGGCAATCTTAATACATGAACCACGGTGTAATTCCACAGTGCTAATAATAAAAAAAAAAAGTCCAACTTGATTTACCTTTTAATTTAATTACAATAACATCTGTTTCTCCAAAGTTTTGATTTGTTAATGTCCTTTGCAATGTTTGACCAGTGGCCTGCTATTGATACCATACCCTAACCAAATTTTGTTATTGGATTGTCATCATTATTACTAACCAAACGCTCCTACATTACAAGCAAGGGCTATCACCTTTCCCAAAGACTAAGGCTATCTGTAGAAATAAGTTGTCTGACTGTTGGGCTCTTTTGACCACTGTAATTAGTTTTGACAAGTTGTCAGCCAAATAACTGGTCAGTTTGGTCCCCCCCCAAAAAAAATCCATTTCAGTTCAGTCAAACAACCTATTTTATTGTTGTGTGTATGTTATTTAATTGAATTGATTAGTGGTTTGACTTTATTGATCATTTTTCCAAGCAATCAAATCAATTGAATATAGTCATTGTTGCAACAGTAATCAGGTTTTTTCCTCTACAAAGATGAAATCTCACAATAACAAATATAATTTTAATAGAAATTTCTGCGCAATTACAACAAAAAAGAGATGGAAATTCTCTTTTCCATTCCACTCCTTTTGAACAGAACCCAAAACAACAAAAATCACAGGCAATGAAAGAAGGCTCAAGTAAACAAGCATTTATTAAGTGCTGACTATGTGTTAGGCACTGTGCTAAGCTCTGCCTGCTTTCAACTTCCTTCATGACCATCAGAGCAAATTATTCTCATCCGCCCATTCCATCAGAGAAATCTTCACATGCTTGTAGTAGACATCCCCCTAACTCACCAAGGAACATTTATGAAGCACTTGAAGGTTTACAAAGTGCTTTATATACATTATATATCTATATGATCTCTTTTGATCTTCACAACAACCCACAGAGTTGGCACTTGCTTTAAGAATCTGTAAATTTTTCATTGAATGTATTCATTTCATTGGCACAAACAGCAGAAAGTTTCTGTAATTTAGTAGATGATCTATCAGAATTACTATGGGAAAAAAATCATCAAGCTGTGGTAAACATATTGATAAACCTCTCCAAACTAGGGTAGCTAGGGTGCTACCAGGACAGCAGGTATACAGTAAGAACTCAAATCCTTGTCAGCCTAGTAAGACCTGTCTGAGCCTGTACTCCATAGATAGCCCTTTCAAGAATTCAGGGCCACTTCCATACCACCATGGGCTAAGTGTGGACAGATAATAACTAGCAAATCAAGGATATGAACCCAGATCTTCTGACATCAAGTATAATGCTCTTTCTAGCTAGGTAGCACAGTGGATAGAGCTCTGGACTTGGAGTCATGAAGATCTGAGTTCAAATATAGCCTCAGACACTTACTAGCTGTTGGACCCTGGGCAAATCACTTAATCTCAGTCTCTCTCAGTTTCCTCATCTGTAAGATGGAGATTATAATAGCACCTACATCCCAGGGTTGTGGTGAGGATTTAATAAAAAGTCTTTTGCAAACCATAAAGCATTCTTTAAATGGCATCGTCATCATCATCATCGTTATTATTATTATTATTACACCACACTGCATTGAGACCTTGCTGATGACAATTCAGATAATTTCCTTTGGATTTACTTGGTAATCCTGGTGTTATTCCCATATTTGCCCATTTCTTTTTCAGCCTTCTTCCATTAGGATGCCTAGTGACCATTTGGCAGATGGCATTAAGACTGTCCCCCCTACACTGAGATTATACTCTTTTTCTTTTCTCTTCAATAGCACAGAACTGAAAATTAACCATTCAGATTATGCTGATCTCAGTGCAGTTCACTTTAATGACTATAAGGACCAATCAGTAAAATTAAATTTCTTGATTTTATGGACATTTACTTAGTACATTTGATCATTTAAAATAGATATGTAAATTGCCGTTTGCTTCTTTTACACAAGACATAAGACTTTTCCTCCGAGACATTTTACTGATTGCTTGGTGGATCACAGTTCTTTCTCCCCTGACATAATGCTTTTGGAGAGATTTTCAATTCTACTAATTAAGCCCAGTTTCCAAATTTATGGAGTAGTTATTACATTACCACTTGCAAGTAATTTATAGTGGTTTCTGGGGTTTGTGGATTTTGGTTTTCTATTGAAATTCTTTGAGTACATTGTTTTTAATTTACAAAAATAAAGCAACTGAAAGAAGCATTAGACTTATTATCAGGTGTAGGTTTTCATCTCAGATTTTAAAAAAAATCTCTTACACATTTATCAAAGAATCTTTTATGATAATGACATGAGGAATGTCTCTAAAGAAAAGTCTTATGTCAATCAGTTGTCTGGAACCTGCAAAAGGTTGCATTCAGAACCATAATTATGGCAGGATGACCAAAGTGATCCATGGCACTGAAGTTATCGGCTGCTAATTTAGAGAGCACAGGCTGCACTTGCAGTCCCTCAAAAATACAGCAATAACAAAACTTAGCATGCAGTTAGCACAAATATTACTTAAAGCATTTCCTGTTCCCTCTCGCTGCTATTGCCTTCCCCTCTCAGATTACCTTTCATATATGTGTATGCATATGTGTATGTGTGTGTGTGTACATATATATTATATACATTATATATATATATATATATATATATATATCTTCATTAGAATGTGAGTTCTTTGAGGACAGGGACAGTTTTTGTCTTTCTTTGCATCCCTAATGCTTAGAGCAGAGTACCTTATGGCTGGTACAAAGTAAGTGCTTAATAAATGCTTTTTGATTGATTAAAATAGGAAGCCAGCAGACAGAAGTTCCTCTCTGCCCCCTTCTCAAGCTGTGTTTTGCTCAATCTCTCCCCTCAGTAAGCTCCTCACCAGTGTTTTCCTGTCAGCAACCTGGAGTCTCTGTCTTCTTCTATCAACAAGGGGGTCCTTTGTGTTGTATAGCCCAAGCACTGGTAGGTGGTTCTTGTCCTAGGTGGAAAATTTTCTGATTGTGGTTCTGGATGCACTGATCATCTCACTGGCCTCTATCTCATGAAAGATTTAAATTTCTTTTTGAAATTCCTTGCAAGATGCTCCTTAGATTCCTATTGTTTTGTTTTGTTTTGTTTTTATGCTTTTTGGTGAGGCGAACGGGGTTAAGTGACTTGCCCAGGGTCACACAGCTAGTAAGTGTTAAGTGTCTGAGGCTGGATTTGAACTCAGGTCCTCCTGACTCCAAGGCCAGAGCTCTATTCACTGCTTAGATTCCTACTGACCTAATTTTCAGTTTTCACCTAACCTGCCACACTTTGAGGACTGAGCTATTTCTCCAAATTGAACAGTCTTTTCATTTTTCTTTAAATTCCCCTTTTTCCTACAATAGGTTCTCTATCCATTAGTCATGCAGAATTTATGCTTCAGCATCTGTTCTTAAGTGTGCATGGATTTCCCATGAGGTGCCTTAAAATAGTCTCTGGATTTCAACAATGGGTTATTACTTACTTTTCTATTCCCTCCTGTTATTTCCCCCCCTAGTTAATGGACACATTGTCAGAGTTCTCTTTTCTAAAAGTAAAGTAACCATATGATGGTTTGGGGGTTGGAGGAGGTGCTTTCCTTCTACCAGAATGTTGAATTTAACCATACCACGATCAACATAACATGCTTCTCTGAAGCACATCTTTTCTATAAGTTCCAGGCCACAACAAATCACTGTGTCCAAGATAGTCCCTTTTCTGAGAATTGTAAAAATGCCCAAAAAAACTTACCTCTTTATCCTATATTTGGATATTTCAATAGATACAAGTTCATGATCCCATCAGTATGGGATCCTTCCAGGGGTATAGATCACATCAAGCTTTCTCATCCTGTACAACGCTTGTCCAAGTCTTTGCATAAACTTTTCATAGTGAACCAGCCAATATTTTGAAACCTTTCCTCTAGGTCCCTTGTCATTATGGAGATGAGAAAATAGGCATATTTCAGTAGTTATTGATCCCCTGTGGATTCCCTTTTTAAGGTAGTAATAATATTGGTGATTTTTCCAAGTATTAGATTTCTTGCCCTATTTCAGATAACTAGAAAATCAATTATTCAACGGGTTCAAAATTCTGTCTTCTCCAGTACAGATTTTCTTGATTTGGAGAACTGCTCTTTCCATCTTCATTTTCTACAGTATCATTTCAATTTCCTCATGAAGCACATCAGCAATGATGAAGTTAAAGCCCAAATATTGATAAAGAAAATAATGTATTATAGAAATTCTGATGTATCTATCCCATATTTCAACTGTTTGTTTTACTCCTTTAGTTTTATCTTTAAATTTTCTTGGAATACTTTGATTTAATTTGATCTTATATAGACACTGCTATAAATTCATTTTCCCTCCAACATTTCATGTTGCCTTATAAGGCACTACTATTTATAATCTTCACTAGCTTCCTCAATAAGGTTTTATAATTGAGTTTAATTCTAAACCAGTGAAGTCCTTGGCAGCTGTTTCTCCAGGTGTTTCCTGGTTGAGATGATTATTACCTTTTGGCCTGCTCTTTGTGTTGATTGCTTTACAATGGTTAAACTTTCAAAGCAAATGGTGATAGTCTATGTCAGTGACTTTTCCCTCTTCTATTTCCCATTTTCTCCTGTCATTAGCTTGCTTGAATAACTTGGTTTTGAGCTATTTAAGCTGCATGTTGCATTTTCTCATCCTTTTTGCTTTTTTCCAACTTGGTATTGATTTTGATCATTATGCTAACAAATCAATGGTATGACTGCACACAGATAATACATAAATGACCCCCATTAGTAATCAGTCATTTCCTATCACTTAAAATACAGTCTATTTCACTTTTTATGATGTTGTTCAATGCTCATGATTTCAAGTACCTATTGGGTCTCTTCTTGAAGAGAATATTCATGATATTTAGGCATGAACCTTTTATATTGTCTAGAATCGTATTTTCCATCCTTGTCTTCATCATCTTCCTCTATCTACATCTTTGTATTAAAGTCATCAGAATAAAGACACATATTGAACTATATGTAATTTGAGTTATATATAGATATCCACTGAATTGAATATTGAGTTCTCTGAAGGATTTTTTTTACCTCTTTATCCAATGAAATAGACAATATATGAACTGCAATCATCTTCACGATAACCTTTTTGCTTGTGCTCATCAGGACCACAAAATGAGATGACAGTTACTTGTGAAATGATATTTTTGGAAATATGATAACACCAACTGCATCAGCATCTTTATTTCTCTCTCTGAGGAGATCCAACCTTAAATTTAGAAGCA